>NC_043765.1:14787931-15105431 GCF_902148845.1 Salarias fasciatus | reverse complement strand
TTTAAATACTAGGGAACAAAAAGGAAGTTTTGACAAAAAAAACAAAGACTAAATGTAGCCTGTAACAAGTTCAGTGAGTTCTTATTGATCTTATTGGCCATCACATTAAAGCCTCACCCTCATCCTCTCCTCATCAGTGGTTGTGCAAAGTGTATAGTTGGTCCAAAGTCTCTTGCTCTCTGGATGGTGGAGCCACTGCCCGTCTGCTCCACAGTCCTTTGTTGCTTTTTCTAAGAGAAATGAGAGAATAGTCTCAACTCAGTTCTTGCAGATTATGTGGCACAAATTCACGACTGAGAGAAAAATATAAGAGGAGAACTTTAATAAACCTCTCCACTCACCGTGGGGGTCGAGGCCAGGAATGTAGTCGGGACAGTTTTGGGAGGCAGACGTTCCTGCTGGAGCGTCGTCCCAGCACAGCCAGCCGTCCCAGGTCCGACTGCAGTACGGGCCTGAAACACCATGGATAACAGCTTCCAATCCGGTCACATCCCCGGACAGACTACCAGTGTGTCGCAGGACACATCTATCTGCTCTTACGTGCCTTCGACACTCATGATTCACTTCTGCCTACCTGGATTTTGTTTACCTTCTTGATTCTTGTCAGACTCATAATATAATGATAAACTGCTGTTTACCTTTTGGAGGGAGTGCTAGATTTAGAAGATCGGCCTGAGAAGCCAGAATCACTACCTGATTTATTATATGGTGGATCATTCTTCATTTTCTCCAGGCATTTCTCCTCGTTTTGGAGGATAGTTTGTTCCACGCTGACCCCCGTGGCGGCTGTGCTTGGCTCTTGCATGTCGTCCCTTAAAAAGCCGTGAATTTCTTTCTGGGAACAAAAAAGTTAAACAAGTGAATGCATGGAGAAAGTGATACAAGCGCGGACTCCGGTCCAGTATTTACTGTAAACAGCCAATGAGCAATTACCTCTAAAGTGTCCTTTGATGCAGGCTGACAATTAGAGCCAGTTTGGACCCAGTTACCTGATTCATCACAGAGTTTGGTTGCTTTTTCTGTTGAGAGAATAAAGAAATCGACTCATTGGTACCTTGGCAATTGCATAATTTATCAAAGGCTATCCTGAAAGCGTCTACTTTAGGGATTAAATTACTGACAGGAACAGTTTACAGCTTCTGTTTGTTTAGTAAAGAGTTCAGGAGAGAATATTTGTATTTCTTGGCTGTGTCCTTCAGGGCTTTGCAGCAGCACCGTATTGGCAAAACCCTTCAAGTGTAAATTGAACCTTGAATCAAACAACTGTGAATAATTTACCTTGGCGCCCATCATCTAAAGTTATGTCAAAAAGAAAAAGTCCACCTTTTGTAGAAAATTTTCTGGCAAACCGTCAAATGTCAGGCTTGAAACCACATGCGCTGCAGATCTATGGTTCGGCTCAGAATGAGGGCGCATTGTTCTCCACAACAACGACTGCAGCCCGACTGCCCGCTCGGCTCTGACAGCTCATCAACTGTTCGACGGCCGCTACCAGTCGCGCGCCTCCCCGAAGCTCTCGCAGCCAGCAGCTCCACTCTCTCAGACCGGCGAGGAGCTGCTCAGCGTCACGGCCATTTTGGGAAGATCCTTTATGAGCCGTCTCTTACGAAAACACCTCCTCCGTTCCCTCGTTCGGATTCTCTCTCCCCATCCATCTCCCAGACTCCAGCTTTCCCGTACGACTGTGCTCTCTTCTTCTCTTTCCGTCTTGTTTTGTTTCTTTTCTTTCCTCATTCATCTCTCTGTCCTCTCCTTCACCTCCCCGCTCTCCGTCAGACTGCATCTTCTAAATCAGACATGACTTGACTCTGGATCTCTTCACGTAGACATTATTTAGCCACGTATTACTCACAACTTAAAAAAACTGCACACACAATGGAAACTAGTGATACTGCTGTTTAGACATTTGATGTACTCATATAATTAAAGTTCAGTGTCAATTTCAAGATAATTAAATGTCTTTTTTTTAATTTGATGATTTACCTTTTATCCCCAATATCAATCATTAATACCAGCTGTCACATGTGCTCAGTTTTAAGAAAATCTTCCCTTCTTCGTGGTACAGAGAAGCTTTTTTTTTTATTTATTAGAGGCTGCAGCCATGCTTGCCGCTTTCCAAGACTAGACGAGAGATACAAATTACAGAGGCTTCAGTTTTGCATGTATTCTGTAATAAAGCAACGCATTGGTTGAATAAGTAGACAAATTACAATGTTGATCCATTGACTGCCCAAAAATGAAATGAGTTTTTGTTTTTTTTCAAAGTATTGCTGCTTTTCATCCAAAGGAGAAAATTAATGTCTCACCCAAACTTCAGTGCACAGACAATCAGAACTGTGAGTCTGTATCTGAAGGAAATGACGAGAAGTTAGTTCACAAAAAGTTATTTCGCTCAAAGTTGTGTGCTGAAGGGTCTGAGCACCAGAGAGGGGTCGAGTCGTGTGCAGGTTCAGGCCTGCTGTGGATCAGGGGCAGGACACTTTGATAAAGCAGCAGCAGCAGCAGCAGCACGTCTTGGAGTAATCAGGATGCATGAGGATGTATTAAAGCAGCACTTGGCTGACTCAGGTGTCAAGTGCCTCACGTACAGTCTGCAAACTGTGCATTAGTTCGGTCTTATGCTGATTATTGTGCAAGGTCGAACCACAAAGAGTCTGGCAAGTACTGAGAGCGTACGCCATTCACATACTGCTTCTTTCTAGGAAACAATGTTAACAGACTCTGAGACCTTTTTATTTACTGAATATGTGGCAATTCGGACCGGCTGGAGACACACGATACAAAGATGAACAATTCCCACTTTTAGGAACCATAATAATCTGCACCAAATGTACTGAGAGTCCATTCAATAGCTATTGAGCTGTTTCAGTCAAGTGATTTCACTGAGCGGCCCACAGACTCTGAACCACTCCAGCAGCTGCAGAATGGCCACTAATAAACAAACAAGCTGCAACTATAAAACAATAAAATGTCCAAAATGTAGACGCAAAGCAGAGCCACTAGAGAACTAGCTGAGTGGTTTGATAAAAATGTAATTTCATTGAAATGTATTTTCCATTTAGGATATGAGGCATGGGATCATGCAATTAATCTGAAACGTTCAACAACGAGACGCAGTTTGACTGCCTCTCAGTTGAATCTAAATAAAATCAACTATTATTATTATTTGAGGTTTCTGGTTCAGAGCAGATAGTAAGCACACTGACCTGACTTCTCACACACACACACTAACTCTTTCTGCAGATCTAAAACTTGTTGTAGTCTTTTGACAAATGTATAAAACTTTCTTACCGGCTGCTTCCAGGTCAGACTGATCTGGGCAGTTCTGCGTTACAGATGTCCCGGCGGGCGTTTCATCCCAACACAAGAAGCCGTCCCACATACGACCACAGAAGATGCCTTAGTGATGAGGGAAAAGTTTTTTTTACAAACATGTTTTTTCTATAGTCAGTGCAGTAGCTGTAAATGTGTGACACTAGATGTAAATGTGAGAAAAACAGGAGTTCATTAAAGATGTCCCATCTACTGTGATACATTTGTACTGTTAAGGAATTTTCTTCCTTTTCCTTGTACGACCCATAAATCCAATCTATTAAAAGACAAAAATGATGATTTGCATCAGTTTGTTCACCAAAGACTAACTCTGACACTAAATAAATGGCCAATAAATGGAAAATTATATATATTTTGTACATATACACTGAATCAGATTCCTTAGAGAACTTCTACTTCTGGATTTCCTGACAACAGCACTTATGCTTATTGTGAAAAATGCACCACTCATTGCACTTTCCAGAACTATTTCCATCAATTCTCTACAGCCGTGAAAGCAATTCATCAGCAGTGTTAACCTAAAACTTTCTTTCCCTTCGGCTGTGCTGCAAGCTGACAACACTACACCACCTTAAACCAGGAATGTTTATAGTGTTTTGAACACAATTAATTGTTTTCCAACATGTCTACGCCTGCGACGCTACACTAAAGGTAATCGATCTGGCCTTGAAGAGCTTGGAAATAATTCGGGCCTCTCACCAGTCCCGTTCGGCCGGTTGTCTCTTTTGGAGAGCTCAATACACTCGTATTGACCCTGACTCAGCACCTGCTCGCTCTGCCTCTCTAAAGCAATCCATGCAGGGCTGAGTGATGGGTCCGAGATTGGCTCGGTCGCCGGCGACGCCCTGTGCTGTGGAGAAAACATCACATTCCAGTTAAGAGTAAACGGACAAAAAAAACAAAAAAAACAAGTGTGAATGCAGCCTTTCTCAAGCACCTGCAATCTGCATCCCTGATTGACAAACCACTCAGAACATTAATGAATTATAGACATGGCGAAGTTTTCAGAAGCATCTCCAGAACCGATCTGCTGTAGTTTTCTCTCTTCCTTTGACAATTTCTCTCCTTTCACATAACTCAGTTTAATGCGTGTGGGAGCTGTCAAAAGAAGTTAAGCAGCTGATATTCTCCAAACGGATCTTATCTCATCTCTTTTGTTTGTGTTTGGAGGAAGCGTTGAAAGGAGGAGAGCCGCTGTGTGAAATGCTGATTTCAATCACGCTGCCCACTGAAGGAGAGAGAGCCTCTTTTACTGGGACTTATCTTCCTGTTTTCTTCGCTTGAAATTTAAGCCTCTCGGAGTACCGGGCTCGTGCTCTTGCATTTTTTAAGGAATTTGAACGCCTTGGCGGGGAGATTGTGTCCAGACGCCTTATCGCACCTGGCTGTTTGTGGAGGGAAACGCGACTTCTCATTAGATTAAAGATATCTTTCTTACCATTCTGATAAAATTAAAAAAAAACAAATAAAAACACCAGTGAGGAGTTCACAGCTCTGATGTCCCGTGTAGCAGTTTAGCAGCCGTACATATGATGTCACTCCAAGCATTGAAGTAAATGACGTCATACATACGACCACCAGGCCACCACCAGTATCAGCTGAGCGGCGCGTCTCCAACACGCCTCCCGGAGTCCTCCCCTCAACTCTAACACACCACGCGTGACAAACAACAGCCGGAAGGCGTCGGCCACTGAAAACGTTTGGCGGCAAAACCTCAACGCCAAGCGTGAAGCTGATGAGCAAAGGCTTGAGTTTTTTTTTTTTTTTTTAAAAGTTCCCTCAGTCTCCTCACTGCAGATTCACAAAACCGCATTCATCACCGAGCCAGCGGGAAATGAGTGTATTCGCATCACACTGCCACAATTTTCCCCAGACATCAGATAAGTGTTGAGACCTTTGACTGATAATTTCAACAGGCCCATTTGGATAATTGAGGCAATTTCTTAAACGTTGGGGGACGGTGAATGTGACGCAGATCTCCAGGGTGTAATGAAATCACAGCAGATGGAATCAAATCCCGAGCTTGGGAGGAATCTTGAGTCAGATCAAATCCTTAATGAAGACCTCTGGGCACCTAATGAGGTCCGAGCAATGTCCCATCTACTAACCGTCCATCAGAAGAGCTGGACACACTCTGGACGGGTCAATCGAGGACAAACACAGTCACGCACACACAGAGGAACCACAGGAAGAACATGCAGCCTGTATGCTCACAAGCGTATCGATACAAGCCAGGTGTGCTGTGATCTGTCATGTTGGTAAACCTGGTGTCGTTAACACTCGACTGAATTCAGCATTAAAAAAAATAAATAAATCAAAATATAATAATCGCACTCGATGACTTGCTTGACTGAGTTTGCTGAGAATTATGCAAAGCAGAATGATTGGGATCATAACGTTGCTCATTTGCATCCAAGAACCCTTAAAATGGAGTAATCGCTCAGAGTTTATTAGTAAATCACCCATGCAAGACCAGAGCCGTGTGGATTGTGACGGGAGACGTCAGTGCTGATATATTGTGAAGCCCTGGAGGAAATAATAAACATGTGGCAGAATTAGGCAGAGATTTTCACAGGGAAACACAAAATGGATGCAACTGTTCTGACATTTTCACCTCTGATTGTGTTTCTTTTCATTCTTTTGTTGTTTTCCATCTTCTATCACAGTAATTTGGCGACCTGTTCAGGCTCCCTATTGGCTTGAACAGAGCCCAGTGACCCCTGTGACCCAAGTCTGGATGAAGCAGGTCTGAAAGCCACATTATTAAAAAGACGATTTATCACAGCAGCTATTTTGTATTGCTTCATAATTTCTCTCCTCGTGTTGGTTTATTGTACCTGCTTTGAATTACAATCTCTGCTTTTAGCTCGGCTCAGGTCACTTCTGTTCATTCGATTGAAGTAACTGAATAAAATACAACAACGTCTGCCAAAAGGAGCAATCTAAATCTTAATCTGAATCTAAGTCCAAATTGAAATGAGTTGAGTGAATAAAGTTGACAAATCAAGCGGGAAATTGGAGGAACGATAAAATCAAAACTTGGAAAATGTAAAAGCCACAGGCCTTCACTTCATTATACGGTACATCTTTGATTTTCTCTGGTTTTTCTACTCTATAAATCTTTCAGTCTCTAAATGTATTCCTAAAACTCTTGCATTTGGTTGAACATTCATCAACACAGACATGCTAAATATGTGAAATGTTTTTATTCTCCCCCATGGTTTCCATACAGATTTACTGAGAATAGTATTCAATTAAGTAATGGGCTGATTAATACAATGCTGAGTTTCAGTTTTATCATTTTGTGTCCAGGCCTGCGGAAATAAAAGATTGCAAGCATTTGCAAATACAAGAATTACATCCAGCAGGAGTAGAGCTGAGTAAATACTCACAGACACCGAGACAATCAAGGATCATTTATCCTTCCGGGTATCCCATAATTCAAAATCAGAAATATTAATTTAAATAACAAGTGAAAATGAATTATGAGATTTTGCTGATAACAGAAAAACTATTAGAGCGCTGAATATCACATGTTGGTGTAATGAAAACTGACACCTGCGTTTCTGCACATGTTCTGCATCCATAATGAGCGGGACGGTTGGTCTTCCCACCTTCGCTTCAACGCCACATCCTCCTCTGAAGTAGTGAGAAAGAGCTTACCAACAGGAAAAACCCCAGGATCCGGAAGCAGCCCGCTAACCTCATATCTTCTCCTTGCAGGCGAATCTCTGCAGAGAGAGGGAAGGAGAGGGGAACAAAAAGTTAAACCTGAATCATGTGTCGACCGTGAAAGTGACTGACTGAGCAAACATTTGGTTGTTGTTTCAGACCAGGATTACAGCCCCTCGGGAGAAAACAGCCACAGTGATCGTTCATCTGAAATGCAAAACGCTGCAGCAGGAGGACTGCAGTTTGTGGCGTTGCACAGCCCTCTGTTCGACCGGCAGTCAGCTCACCAGCATGGCAGAGTAACGGTACGGCTACGCGAAGAAAAACGTGACACAATACAATTACGTCTCTATTTTTTTTTTTTTTTTGCCCCCTCAATAATAATTAATGATTATTAATCATCGTGCACAAAGTCTCTGCCCTGCAGGACGGTGAGAGCAGTTCAAAGAGCAGCCCAGATTAAAATTCACTTCAGGTCTCTGTGCTCTGGCGTGCAGAGTCCCCCGCTGGAAGCCCATCACGCCACAGTTTGAACAGTTAGAGCGACCTGCTGGTCGTCCTGCGCACCGAGCAGCCCCCCATGGGGCGGTCTGCTCTGCAGATAGGCATGCCTGAGCAGGTCCTTTAAGTCCTGCACCAAAAACAAACAAAAAAAAAAAGGCCAGCAGGATTAATGGTATTTGTTCTGGCTTCAGAGACACACTGATGGTAGGCTACTTAGCTTTAGGATGACAAATAAACCCGCAACTGCCAAAAACCGGAGGCTCGGAGTACTGATCTCTGACCAGGGATCCGTTGAAATTTGCTAAAATCTCCCATTACTCTTTCATGCTATCCTGAAATACAAACTGAGAGTGGATATATTAACTTCAGAACTGCTGTCAGTGCTGAATCTAGGCCACTGTTCAGTCTCGGGGCCCAAAAACGCTCAAACACCGATCATCTGCACACACACTTCACCAGCACTGAAAACACAACTCATTGTCTAGACTAATACACGACGGCCTATTTAAAACGATTTAAAGTCAAAATGCACGCATAATCTACTCATTGCAGCTCCCATAAGCTCCCATATTGTGAGGATATATGCCTTTAAGGACTTTTTTAACTCAATTATTCTGTTTCATCTTTTTTGTTTAAATTACAAACCACTGAGCGGCTCTGTAGAATGTTAAACTGAAAAGATACAGACCCAGAAACGAAAGGCCAAACGAAGGCCGTATCAGCCAAGTCTGGATATTAATACTTATTCACTCCTCAAGTTGACTCCGCTTCTCTTCATACATGGCAAAAAAATGTAGACAGAAAAAAAGAACTGCTGTGAAATCATCATACCTCGATATTGGCTTCCTGCTTTTTTAAATAAACCACTTCAACAACTTCCAAGCATTGAACCCATAATTAGAATTTTAAAACTTTAAATGCCAGCTTTGGTATGTAAAGGTCTTTTAATAAAGGAAAACCCACCAAAAATGAAAAACATCCCTTAAAATAGATAAATGAATTGTAGGAGAATGGAGATTTGGTGGTGATAAGAGGCATGGATATGACTGGTGATGATACCACTTTGATGGCTTTTTCATGTATAATTGATGAAAACATGAACCGACAGTAAATGGGTTTAAATCCTGAAAATGTTTGAACGTTTGGCAGCTGTAAAAGTCTTTTAGATTTCAAATAAATTTAAATAATCCTCACATTTAAGCACATATTCAAAAATCTGTTGAGATGTCCGTGTTCTCTTAGCCTTCAGCCCAGTCCTGCAGTCCACCTGACATTCCCAGCACGAAAATCGAAGTACAATAATTCACTGCACTGAAGTGTGGAACCGGTGTGCTGGAAAGCAAAGTGAAGGTCGCTGCGGCGAACAGCTTTACCAAGGAGTGTAGAAGCAACACAAAGAAACACACAAAACATGCATCCATTACACGCTGGGTAGCAGAACAAAGACGGGGGAGGGCTTATGGATCCCTTAAACTGCCTCTGGGGGAGATTCGATCTATAAAAACTATCATGACTTCAGTGCGATTCTGCATCAGAGCCGCGGGTAATTACGTGAGTTCATCAGAAAGTGGATTAATAGCTGTGCTCTTTGAAAGACGCATGTTCTACACAATTAGAATCCCGGAAGAAATGCAAGAGTTTTTTTTTCCATCCAACAGGAAAAACAGGCTCCTTCAATGAGTTGTGCTTATACCTTCTGTTTGTTTTATATAGCATTGAGATGGATCATGACTCCTTCCTTTCTACTTTTGAAAGATATCAAAGTTATAAAATAATTCATATGGGGGGGCGGATTTTATTTAACTGGCACAATGGTTGCAGCGTGTATCGATTCAAATTACCGTCCTTCAAGAGATGCTATTTACGGCCCTTGGTGCCACTTTCCGATGGCTGAGGCATTCGACAATAATACATTACTATTTGATGTGACAGGTCTGCACCTGGAGCCTTGGAAGCAAGCCTTTCCTCTGATTTTATTGTAGATTAATTTAATGTGTGTTGTCAATTCTGCCGGTAAAGTAGCTTCCATCCTGACAGAAACACTTCAGCAGAAGCAGGAGGGGGAATAACGGATATTTGCACTCTGGTTATTACTGTGGCTCATAAACACCTGAAACACCCACATGATGGTTCAGGAAGTCGTCAAACACACCAGAACGTTACAGAAAGTACATCTGAAATTGGCATTTGAGGTACAACACATAATATATCATAACGTGATACTGAAGTCCTCAAACAAAAGTCTCCACGAGCCAGCTGAGGAAACGACTCTCAGCATTTCTGCTGAAGCCTGAACCGAACTGCAGCTCCTTCTAAAAAACAGCCGCAATAATTGCCAACACAAGCGTTTGCAGACACTTTAAATCACAGAGGTTGTGGTATGTGAGTTAGGATAAGCTGCTTGCAGTCACATTCCATATTCATGAAGGCAAACACAGTAAATGGAAGGCGTTATCGTGCTCCAGCATGTTTGTGCGCAAAGTATCACGTTTGTACCCATTTAGTAGATAAGACTCATAGTAGACGTCAATAAACAAAAAAAAAAAAAAACGAGTTTTTGCACTGGATTTTCTACGTGTTGCAGTAGTAACAACCTTTTTAATGAAACGTGTGACTACTTGATCAAATTTTGACTGTACTGTTTTAAAAAGCTAACAGAACATTAGAGATGTTCCTACTGTCTCCAGTCTGCAGCGCCAGATGTGAAGACTTGTAAAGAAGTGGTTTTGTCATCTACTGTATGAAAGAGATGGTTTGCTGATCAGAAAGAGTAATAAAGTCAATTGTGTGTAATGCTGAAGGTGGTTAAAACTCAGGATTATCTAAGACAATAAATCCACCTGCTGTGCTTCATTAATATGCTTGCTGACAGCCTGTTTTAAATCTTAAACATCGCTGCAACATACATCAGAGAAACGCAAACCTCCAGGCCGTATTTGACTTCTTGAACGAACATGGGAGTTTCCTTCTGTAATGTCTTTCAGCCATCGGCATTAAGGCACTCGAGGTCTTTAACACAGACCCTCGAGCATTCTGTGAGCGAGGAGCACCTATGGATACATGTGTAGCTCATTAAAAACACAAACCCCCCCCACAGAGAAGACAGCGGAAAGCACTCAGAGAGCACGAGTTTGTAGAGTAAACAGCACACTGGACGCTCTCTATGACTGTTCAGCACTAAAAGCTACTGTAACGTCAGCGTAAAAGGTCAGACGGTGTCAATGGGGATTTGAATCTTTTGCAATATTAAGCAGCACTTCCACCATGGCTCATTTTGACAATAAAGACATTTAATTCCTCTGTGGCGACTGGAATGGGGGCGAAAAGTGTGAAAAATAGTCGAGGATTAGCTCCCTTGATTACTCTGCTTGATTTAAAACTGTTGTGAACTCTATTATCTCTGCTGTCTCCTCCTGTCACTTTCAATATGGAGCCCCTTCAAAAGTGAGCGCAGCACAAAATATCTAACGGTGTGGATGTTTCTAATTGGTGCTCTTGGCTCTTTCTGTCGTTGCTGTAACGTATTTATGTTCCATCCGTGGACGCTGATAATTATTGGCATCATTATTTCTGCTTAATCTCCGCCTCCTCCTTGGTTTATTTCCTTCCTGCCCCTCTTCAAGCGATCCTTATATCATTCTGACAGAAGCGCACGGACCCGAGCGTCTCCCCTCTCTCCCCGTGCGGCGGGCGGTCACGGGCGCGGCGACAGCACAGATTTGCGCTGACATCACGTCGGTGATTGAGGATGCGGCGGCTGGATGTGACTCCTCGCCGTTTCAGACGCCATCGCTCAGTCTGAAGGGAGCAGCCACGCAGACGTGAGCTGGCGTCCCGAGCTGGATAACAATGTGGGTTCAGGTGGATTAGTTTGAAAAACGGACCGACTGCGGACGTTGCCCACTGGGCTGTCAAATAATTCTTGCCTAAACAGCAAAAAGGCATATTTGCGATGAACTGCGAGCCGCCTGACGTACGAGCGAAAGACTGTATTTACTGCTTACTGCTGCAGCACTCATAATCACAGCATAGATGAACTTTCTAGTGACGGCCTCCACCTAAAGCCCACACTGGTGTTGTGCTTAAGCAATGTAATTCAGCAAGCTGCATATGCATATGAGTAAATGCCAAAAAAAAAAATCAGTCAGCATCTGCTATTTCTCATGGCTGCGTCAATATTTATTACATTACAAGAAAAAAAAGAAAACAACTACCAGTACATGGAAAAATGTTGTGTTCCTCAAACATTCTACCTTGAGCTCCATGCAGCAACTTAATCAATCAAAAATCAAATCAAAATACATGGTATTCAGCTGGATTATTCACTTTATGTTAAACCTACACTAAGGAACTTTTCAACCTTAATAAAACATTTTAATATCTTTTGTGATGATACATCGACTTATAACTAGTTGAATGTCCCCTCTGTCACGGGCTGAGGGCGTCAGTGTTGCTTTCACTTGGACTAAGAAACTGTGAGGAGGGCGGTAGGAACCCTGCACACTCAAAAGCTCCAGACGTGCGGACTGCTTTACGGCATGCGTCACATCATGATATAACATCGTTTAGCCACCATTAGATTCATTTAGATTCATGACCTCGTCGCTATTGGTCCTTCACACAGCCACTGGAAACAAATGTAGGCGACTTCAGTCCCACAGCATGCCACCGGGAGCAGCATTTTTACAACACCACGCGCTAGTCCTCATGGGAACTGTTGTATTCGTTCAGGCAAAACACTACCGCTTTTGTCCACTGGCGCCGCCAAAATCAACGAAAACTGAAAGTTCCTTAGTGTTGCTTTAAGATGCCAGTTCTAAAATACCGCAATAACACACAGAGAGGCTAGTTTGAACACTAATGATGCCATTTTTTCATCAATTTAGAGCAATGAATAACACCCTGGTCCATTGTATTTAAGATTGAGACTTGAAATGAAATGGTATATAACATAGGTATATTATAATACAATGGTTATGATGGACATAATGAGCAGCAGGTCTCAACCTTACTTATGAGATGATTTCATTGTGATTTTTTTTTTATATTGCACATATATAAAGAAACAGATAAAACAGAAACACTGCAGTTGATCAGGGAAACTGGTGTAAACATTTATTTTCTACTGCAGTTTATATGTAAAGCTTCAGCTCAATACAACTCAGCGGAGTGGTCACTTTTTCCTGTGTAATAATCAACATTCAATTTACCGTCTTGTGATTTTTCACAGACCTCTCAGCACATTTAAGGGGTTTCCTTTAAAAAAAAACATCGTCAGTTACTGGGTGTAATTAGCAATACACACCCTGGATGAGGCTTACAGCCAAAGAGCATTTTGATGTTTTATTATGGCGATTTCACTGCAATCATGGCTCGACTATGTGGCTGCACTAGCAGTTAATTGGTTGATGGCTAAACTTAATCCATTTAAATAATTGGATGAAACGTCTTTTAAAACGATTTCTTCCTGAACAACACAGAAATGTTACTGCAAGACAAACTTTATAAGTCAGTAAAATAGAAATGATTTTGTTTTTCTTGGATTGGATTTTTGTTCCTCTTTTTTAAAAGGACAAATCATTTGAACGGAGGATATTTAAAGCCTGTTCGGTGTTGGGTTCAGTCAGCTATAACATTTCGCTCTGACTCATATTTTGAAGCTGCACATTTCTGTGTTGGAGTTTTGATGTGGGAACAGGTAAATCGTCGGAGCGGTGACTTTTTCTCATGTTTTCCTCATTTCTCACGTGTATCTAAAAATACACCGAATGCCAATCTCTCCAATTAAGGTAAAAAGAAGCAGCTTGCGTTGTTTCCTCCCCGTGCTTTTACCTCCTTCTCGAATCCCACATTTCTCTACAGTCTCATTTCCTCTCTGGCCTTTTTCTCACTTCCATATATCTTCCACTCCTTTAATCTATTTCCCCTCTAACCTCATTTCGCTATCTCTTTCTCATCCACCCCCCTCCTGCCTTTCCCTCCACCACCCCCCTTTGCTGCTCCCGCTCTCTCTCTCCTCTTTTACAAATCCCCCCCTTTAAAAGGTCTGCTATCCTTCCTCACTGCAGAAGCATTTTTCTCCACTGTTGGACACACTGTTAAGGATATTTCTGAGCCTCTCAGGTCAGATCAGCAGGATTCATCAGCTCACACACTTGAAACATTAAGCAGGTTCCTCTTGGTGACTTGTCATATTTTCAGCTCATAGATCTATACAGATAGATAGATAGATATAGATATTGCAACCAATGGACTAAATCAAAGGCGTCACACTCGTTTTCCTCGTCCCATACCTCTTAATCTCATTGAAAAGACGAAAAGCTTATATGAAAAGACAATTCCTATTTCAATCAATTTAGCTTTCCATTTTCAGTTTTCCCTTTCATTTATCATATCACCGTTTAATCCAAATCTTTTATGTGCTTCAAAGATACTTTAATCCACTTCTTTTCCTCAGATTTTTAATAATCTCTCCTAGTTTTGCCTTTTTAAATGCCTATTTCTCTGTTGTCCTATTTTCCATTTCTTTCTACTTCCTTGTCCGGTTAAGGCGTCAATCATCTTAAAAAGCACTTTGAAGTTTAGCAAAGTAAATGAAAAAGTGATACATGAATAAAGTCTGATTTGAAGAAGTTTTAAAGTTTACTCCATTTCACTAAAAATAAGATAATAATAATTGTAACTTCTACACGACTATTGCAATACAGGGAAAACAGCAGTTTTCTTTTCATTTATGTTTCGGTTTTGTGATATAGCCCCCCTGAAGGACAAATGATAAAGAATACTTATGATTAGGTTATTTTCACGTGCAATGTTTTTATTGTAATTATTCACTCTGAACTCTTAAAGCAGGTTTTTAAAACATGAAATGTATGTTTGACACCCCTGGATGAGTCTGATGGAGTATTGAGCTTTTTGTAAGAGTGAAAAATACTTGTAGCAAAACACTTGACACCAACTTATGTGGTAACTTATCAATACTAGGATTCATTGATCCTGCATTGAAGGGTTTTAATTTCATAATATGTAATTTAAAACTGAGATAAAACTGTGATAGCTTGTAGTGTTGTGCGCGAAGTGACTGTTGAGCACAGAAATGATATAATATATACAGTACAGTAGATAAGAGTCAAGACCATGAAGTCAACTTTCCACAGCTGGTGAAGTCTTAACCTTTAGTTTGGTGGAAAAAAAAATGTTTTTATTGAAAGAAAATTTGAAGCAAACAAAAAAGATGGTTAGAACACTGTGTCGTGAGTCTGGTTCTTGGTTACCAATGTCCAGCAAGCTTTAGAGCAGCAGTGTCAAACACAGTAGAGTTCAGGACAACATATAATCCAATTTCATCTTGAGTGGGCCGGTCCAGTAAAATAGTACCAAAATAAATGTTTCTTTGTTGTGGCGCAGAGTGTATGTGATGAAAATGTCTTTATTTTCACAAAGGCAAACAATTACAAGCAAAAACTAATACTACATCAAGATAAAGCCAATCAATAACATCCATAAAGTGTCTTCTAAAGCTGTTGATCATGCATGTTTTTACAAACTCACCCTGACAGCTTGGTTTTGAGAAAAATTGTAGTGTGATAGCAATGACGCAGCGAGTTTACATAGCATCATCACCGATATCTCAGCCCGGGTTATGTCTGCATCCCTCCCTCCCTCCCTCCATCCATCCATCCATCCCTCCATCCATCCATATAATCCTGTGCAGGGTCACAAGGTGCTGGAGCCAATCCCAGTTTACCGTGGGCGAGGGCCGGATACACCCTGAACAGGTCACCATTCCATCACAGAGCAAGCACACAGAGACACGGAAAACCACACACACACACACACACACACACACACACCTTGGGGCAATTCTGGATCAACAGTTTAACCCCACATGCATGTTTTTGGAACGTGGGAGGAAACCGGACTGCCCAGAGGAAAAGCATGCACATAGGGGGAGGACATCCACACAGAAAGGCACCGGCCGGTACTTCGCTGACCACTTCTTTGCCCCACGGGCCTTATTTTTGACACCCCTGCTTTAGTGGTTTCTGTGGAGCTGGATATCAATCCATTCATTTAAATCTGTTTGTTTGAGCAGAGAGACAGGCTGAGCAGGATGTCAATGTGGACCAAGATTAGGAAGCAAATTATTAGAAAACATTGCTGCCACAACTTGGCTATTATATTATAATTTATGTGTTAGTGGAGCCTGTTTGAATGCCGTCATTATTGATGTGCACAACTGATGAAAACCTACAGTTGTTTTCACTTTCATTATACATTTGCATTCTGTACGTTCTTAGAAAGTAAAAAATCCAAATGCGATCACCCATCATGCATTTAGCTCCGCGCACGGTGTGGTTGTGGGAGCGGCGTTGCAGAAAATATGTTCGTACAGCTGTTCAGCATGAGATTTGTTCACATTCTTTTGGTCTGACGGTGAGAGGGCCAGTGGGAGCGCAAAGAAAAACCTGATTTGAGCGTAAGCACTTCTCTGTTTTTGTTCAACCTTGAGAACCGTGCTACAGGTGTGACCGTTGCCCTCAAACAGCTCCCGCAGCCATTTGTTTCAGCGACGTACAAGTAGCTGTGAAACATGGCAGCCTAATCTTCCCTCACTTTGTATTCAGTCTCCTTTTTTGAACTTATCTCCTGAATCAGCAACAACTCTCTGTGCAAAGGAACACCAAGTCAAGGATTTTCTTTGTAAAACAAATGGGTGCGATGGAAAGACCGTTTTTGAATGTAGACTCAGCAGCTGACACGATAAATGTCCTCCGGCTTATTGTTGTTTTTTTTTTATGAGGATCCATCTTAACCTATGAAGTCTGGGATGTGAAGGATGGCTACAGCTTGATTTATCGTTTACAAAGAACAAGGGGACGTTGGACCAAATACATTATGACAGGAAGCTCATCTCCATGATGAGTAAACAAATTTAGAAGCATCTGGACACAAAACGCATGGATTGATTGGACAGTTATTTCTTCAAGGATAAAGTGATTCATCTTCAGGAGGTCAGAGAACAATCCTCCAATCACATGCAGCACATTTTCAAATCTGCAAAAAAAAAAAAAAAGATTATAGTAATGAAATACCAGCGGGTGTGTAAAATAAAAGTTTTCTCCACTCAAGTTGTTTTCTGAAGTCATGTCCTGCAATTACTAGTAAATTAGCAAGAAAGTGGTTCCTGACGGTGAATCAGGGAAATTTGATTTGCTGTAGTGTTGCAGCTGCTCAAAACAAGCATCAGGAGACCTCTCCAGAGATCCGTGCTCGCTGATTTATACCTCATCTCTAATGCCATGACGTCCCCCACGCTCCCTTTCCCGGACCAGAGAAAAATCAAATGAGCTGACAGGACAGAGATGAGGGATTGCGAGGGCAGATTAAGAAGTGGAAAGTGGAAAGTAAAACAACAAACCCTTTCGGGGTTCATCTCATCATAGTCGAGACTTTGATCTTAAGCCACCCTAAACGTGGCCTTTCTGAATTATGATTCCTCCATTTTCAGTTTTTCATCCAGCTGCCATGGACTCTTTTCAAAGACCATCTATCAGATGTGAAATGGAGCTGTTTGGTCTTTGCCAGGCAGGCCGATGGAAGCCGTCGTGCCATTTCACCTCTCTTATGCCTAAATATTACTACATAGAGGAACCTGAAGCAGCAGCTAATAACTCAAATATGGTGAACAGCGCTAGGTGTAGGTACTTTTTTTTTCCTTTTTCAGAGGTAACACTCCAACCTGAACATGGTTTTTCCATTTTTCTTACATCCCCAAATGAGCCTAAACAGCTTTTCACAGCAGTTCTTTAGCAAACCGCCTGGACTAGGTCTGTGCTCTCTTTTCTGTTTTCTTGCCATAAATAAAATAAGGTGTGTATTTCTACTTCTCTGCTGTGTGTCCCCTGCCGCACCACAAAATGCAGACGTCAAGAACTTTTTCGGTGACGACTGTGAAGTCTGAAAGGAAAATGCAGATGTGAAGGTAGGAGGCAGAACTGCAGCCTGTAAGCTTAAACTGGAGACTTGGCTGACGTGCTCCAGGACAGCAGAACAAATGTTTGTCTCACGAAATCGGCCCATCTGGTCGAAGGATGCTGTCTACAAGTTATTTAAACAAAGCAGCCCCGCGAGGGCAATGCACACCGACGGTAAAACGAGAACATCAAACCGGTTCGCAACAGTTGCCGATTTATAAATACAGCGCTTACAGAGCAACATCATATTTTTGGGTTTCCTCCAAAGTAAATTACCTGTGTTTTGCACTCTGCCTCTTTAAGAGCCTTAAAAATAAATCGGCTGGGTGTAGCGAACCGAAAGCAATGAGATAAATGGTGCTGCAAGCCTCTGCGGAGGGTTTTCTGCACACATCCTGACAGCTATCAAGCTTTGCTTTTTGCAAGTTTATTTCACCCATTACTCCTACTTCTCTCTCTCGCTCATGTCCTTTAACTGTGGCACTCTGTCCTTCAAGGTTGAAGTCATGATGGCCGTTGAATTACTTTGGATTACAAGATGTTTCTCCAGAGAGTCTGTGAAATCAATCATACAGTGCCTGCAATCTCACCTTATTTAGAACTTAAAATCACATTTTTTTTCTCTCGTTTTTATGTATTTGTTCTTGTTTACTGAAATACAACAATGAAAGTATTGAGGAATCCCATTGGTGTCATGTTTGTCACTGTTATCTGACAGGTGGAAGGTCCCAGCAGTTTGTTCTGATCACCCTGCAGTTCCTACTCAGTGCAAAACCACGGGGCGCAAAACATGATCAGCTCAAACGGAACTGCGCGGCGTGTATGAACAAACAGGACAACATTTCAAAGGAAGATGACAAGTGAGGACATCCATCAGTCCCAGACCCAGGAAAAATAACTGGAGCAGTAGCAGCAGCAGTAAATCACTGCGGTGCTCATGTAGCCACTACAAAGCACCGAGCGAATGCGGAGGTTTCCAGATGGGGCGCTTTGCTGCGGGAGTTACCTGAACTGACATTCTCTTTTAAAGTACAGCACACACACCAAAATGGCTCCAAGCCAAAACCCCTTCCATGAGGAGGTTTCAAGTTTTCGTTGCCTGGGGTTTTCTCCAGGCCTTCTCACTTTCTACCACACTTCAAAAACTCACAGAGGGAGGGAAAACCAGACACAGCCGGCACAATCAGGGGTTGTGGCAAATCACCAAATATAAATACAGTGGTGAATGAGAGACACATGTAACAGCAGCAGAGCTAAACAGGAAAACACAGAGACCAGTGGGAGTTCAGAAAAAAACCATAAAATGTGAAGAGTGGAAACAACTGATAAGACATGAAAAGAAATGGAGCGGGCCACACTGAGCACAAGACGGAATATAGACCCTTGAATATACATCAAAAGAAAGAAAGAAAGAAAGTACAATCTCAATGATACTCAAGTCTAGTTTTAACGCTGGACCATATTTAACAGTGAAGTACTGATGAAAAAAGGCATCAAGAACATCTCGCATCGTAACGGCTGCAAGCTCCTCTCGTTTTTTTTGTTTTTTTTTTGACAATTTGCGATCCGGCAGCACAATCACCTGCTCTGAGGCCGAGAATCTGCCAATCAAGAGAACAACATCATCGCAGAGCATAATAATCCGATGTTTAACAGTGTCACTCATGCAACCAGCCCGGCTAACAAAAGAAGAACGCTGGCGTGATTACTGCTTTCAGAGCTGCCGCTGATTTGCACACAGGTGATTAATTCGCTCTAATGTCACCGCATCCCGAGGGCCGCTGCCGAGATGGCGTTTCGTTAAACGCTTTGTTTCATGCCGACATTATCTCTTGGTCTCTGGAGCGGGACGGCATCTGGCAGCGATGAACTCTCTGACTTGCAGCACCATCACCCCAGAATTAGAAAGTCTATATTCACTTGAATTTGCTCATCAGACTGTAAGTATTCTCTAGAGAAACCATTTCTTTTAATCGCCCGCTTTCAGGTACAGGTGCAGGGACGTACGTGGTAATCTGGCAATATGATAATCTGTTATATCATTCAACAAATAAATAAAACACTGCTTTTATTATACATTTACATCTTATTTGTATGGAAAATATACCTGCCGGTAAACATTGAGAATTTTTAATTTCCAGTGAGTCGAGTTTATTAAATATCAACTCAGTTGTGTAATCCCCGAATATTACTTCCTCCCCCATATACCAGTAAACAAAGGGGTTTGTTTACCAGAGGAGGCTTGGTACTGTGAGATGAGCAGATCCTTTCCCGACACTTGACATCTCCTCACTAAGTTTCTGTTTATTTCCCAAAACAATTAGAGGAAACTTTACACTTCCAGCCCCTCGGCGGCACCATGGAGGGTTTCAGGTGCTCGCAGACATCTGCCATTTAGGAGAGGGTATTTTCAGGGGAACAGGGTCCTTTCATCCAGCAACCTCTCTTTTCCCCAGCCTCTTGATTTCCTCTTGACTTTCCGCTGAGCCTCCATCTCATCTGTCAACCGACCAATGACATTTGTTAGTCTCATTTCCCCAAAGCACGGCGCAGAGGACAGATGGTGCATGCGGTCTGACCTCTTCCAGTTTGGGTGCAACGTTAGAGAACAGAGGAAACAACATTTTATCTCAAAATTACCCTTTCATGAAATTCTCGAAAACATGGAGGAAATAAACAGATATTTTGGGAGACAGATATATTGGCTTCACTGTTTCAACGAAATGAAAACATTCGAAGCCGTTTCCGTGTTCTTTTAACCACAGTAAACACAGCACGCCCAAATTACATTAAATATCAATTTACTTTCACTTTCCAATGTGCTGCTGTGCATGTCTGTGTCAAACTAGTGAAGCCTTTTCCCTAAATGACAGTCGAAAACAATAGCAGTATCCAAACACCCAATCTTACACCAAATTCACAGCTTCTCAATATTTCTAGACATTATAAGACACACTCAGGAGTGGCATCGACTGTACCTGCCACAATATGGAAATACCGCAAAAAATTCTATGTGTAAGAATCAAACTGGTCCTCTCATAGTGACCGTTCTGAAGATTCCTGGAATGTTTTCGATCCCCTTCCCATCGCAGGCTTTAAAAGCCCCATGCTTGGGTTTGCAAGTTGAGCCCTCACTTAGGCAAGATCAAACACTGTATCTTTATGTAGCTCTCTGAAGAGCTACACTGAATCCATGATTGCATAAAGTGGAACATGATAGGACCAGGGGCGAGTGAGCTATATGGAAAAAACACCGTGGAGCAGCCTCTATATGGCCACAGAGATCAGTTTGCAGAAGCATTAGTAGACAAGAGGTGCCACAAATCAAAGATGAAAGATAAGACCTTCTGGGATCAGAGATCGCAATCAAACAGAGGACGTCCCCCTCAGGACAAAGATCAGAGGCCCCAGAGGGCAGCCGTCCAACTTAATCCCGCCACTCAATCTTCAACTCAAACAAGACAGTTTGAAATGCATCAGAAAGGAAGGGCTCGCTCGGACGGAAAATGAGAGGCAGCTACTGGAACAGCTAAACGCTCTGGGATGTACGACGGGCGAGTGGAACAAACCTCTCAATGATAAATCAGATTAGGTGGGACGAAATAAAAACAGGTTGACAGAAATACCCCTGTTACAGCAGGCAGGGTGAAGGCACATCGCGGGGAGGCTCAGAGGGCATCTCAGCCTGTGTGACCCGAAAAGAATTGGAGAAATACAACATGTAGCACACAGTTGACCGTTTTCCTTATAGCAGATACATCAAACCAAAGTACCATCTCCATTAACCATAGCAGTGACCTCCACATAAAACTGTTCGACGGACACCATTATTGAGACGGTGTGTCGGCCGACAAAAGGCATTCGTTAAAAAATGGAATGACAATGCATAAAACTGTTTATGCACCACAAAATAGTCAAGAGGAAAAAAAAAGCTAATTTCTGCAGGATACGGAGATACAATAGTCCATTTTTGCAAAACCCTATTAAAAAGTAAACTATATGCAAATGATTTCAGATGGCAAAAAAAAAAAAGCAGCAATACAAAGGGAGCTGAGGATGGAGTGTTATCAAAAGCTGCTTCTCAAGCTGTGTGTCAGTGTGGTTGTGTGTATGTGTGTGTGTGTGTGTGTGTGTGTGTGTGTGTGTGAATGAGAGGGATTACAGTGGCTGCTGCTTCTTATGCGTGTGCCAAGACACAACATAAGTGTATCTATAATTATCCTCAGAAAACTGTATTACCGCATGCAGTGGTGTGTTTACATTCCGACCTGATGTGATGAAACATATTTAACGCCCACATATATACTGTGTATGTTCCTGTGGGGCTGCTGCTGAAGTTTTAACAGGTTCTGATAAAAAGATGTCTGAAGACACAATCCGAGTTTATGTAAGCTGTCTTTAGGAGGTCAAATGGAGTAAGATCAAATATTTCCTCCAGCTTAATAAAAAAGAGAAGCTCCTGCAAGCGGCCCGGTGAATTCCGGTGATGGGGGGAGCAACCTTTGTCGCTGCTCTCTTCAAATGTCTGCAGACAAGACAGAAATTTTGTTGACATTTTCGATTCACGGTTGCTTTTCATCCTCGTGTCTCTTGCCAAGAGACTGACAGCCATTCATTCCTGCTCTCAATGGAGTTCATTCAAAATGCAGCAATGCGCCTCTGCACCGAGAGGAGTCCATATTTCTCCTGAACCGATCCATCGCTCTGTTTACGAGACGCGCATCGATAAATACTTGTTTTATCTGCAGTTTTGTCTGCAGGGACTGTCTGAGTTAAACACAAATATATAGCATCCTGCTTATCATTTTGTGATTGAAATCACTGAAACTAGTTCAACTTTGATCCCAAAGTCTGTCCCTGCCAAATAAATAATTGCCCAATATCCGTGTAGGGACTTATTTAGATGATGCACAGAGTAAAACAATACAACGGAAATAACATTATGAATGACGTTATTATGTCATCATGGCAGGAAAACGTTCCTCATTTGTGTTATACGAGCAGATAATCAGTTATTTTTAGCTGAATAATAATAATAATCTGTTGGCGACCACGTACAGCTCAACATAAATGGATCATTATACTCTCATATGCCGAAGGAAGAGAAACAAAGACGGAATTAAAAAGATGGAACCTTGATTTGGAGGCAGCAGACAGTGACAGACCTGCGGGCGGCTGCCTGCGCAGCTCTGACTGGAATGAAACCAAACCCATATTGATAAGAAGCCTCAGTCAATAATGGGACATTATTGTCCCTGAGTAATAGATTCAATAACAGCAGCGAGGAAGCAGAGCAGCCAGCTCTCCTGCACAAGGACACACAATTTCCCATTTAAAAACTGCACAGCAACGTAGCAATGCAGACGAGATTTTCTTAAATGCAGCACATTATCATGTAAATGCTGACATGTCCCACCTGTGAGTGGAAAAATACACTATATTAATATAATATTATCATGTAGCAGAGCTTATTGGTACAGAAAAGCTGCTGAAGGTGCATCCTGTCCTCAATTGTGCTACAATTTACACTAAATGCAATATTTTCTCTCAAGTAGTTGCTGCATAATGTCAAGTAATACAGGAGGGGGAATCCTGGCCTCAGCAGTTGGCACCACATTAAACTCTCTTTGACTTCAACATGGATTTTTTTTTGACTGCACTTTAAATAATGGTGATAATGAAAGTTGAGCATTTCCTGTGGAAGTTGCTGAGTCCACTTATCTTCCACACCCTGCATGAATATTTTCAGCGCTACAAACGATCATTGAAGTGAGAAGGAAAGTTCTGCCGGTACAAGAAAAGTGCATCTAAAATACTGATATTTAAAACAATGGGTATAGAACTTTGCCCATCAATAATCCAACTTTCTTAAAGTTACGGAAGTTTTGGACAAATCGAACAACCCACATTCCCACGCTGACACTGATCAGCCAAAACATTATGACCATTCAATATTCCATCTGAAGTCATATACACAACAAACTGAAGCTGATCTTTCTATCATGGGAACAGTATTTTTATTATTTATTCAGTTACTCACTGTAATATTAGCACTTTTAGCACATTTTCCCCGCTCTTAAACACATTAAATACGTCCCACTCACAAACTGTTGCCATCATAAAGAGATCAGAGACTTTACTGTTTACATCCACGCTGAATAAAGTCATCAGATTAATGCGTGGCTTTATAAAATATCATCCGACTCAGTCAGTGGATTAATTCCATAATGCGATATACAATTTTCCATTTGTGACGTGTGCAAGAACCCACATCCACGTTTACGCTGGATTTGAATCATCTTATGAAGTTTGTTGTGTTTCCGTTTTCAACAGGAAATAACTTGATTTGTTGCCTTGTTTTCTGACCTGTGCTTTGCAATCAACATTTTTCTGAAAACAGTGTCCATTAACTGTCAGTAAGGGCAATTTGACCATAACCAAGAGACACGGTCAGGTCGACTACGTACGTGAGCTCTGTTGAGAATAAAAATCACTATAAAAAAAAAACCCTCTCTCATTCATTAGGAAATTTAATTTGGACTGCTTTATGGATAGTTTGTCAGCTATGCACAGTATATTTATATTTAAAAAAAAAAAAATCAGATTATTATTTCTTTAAACTGATGAATGTGGGGGGGTTTAAAACCTGCAGCATAGATCAAAACTTCATGGTCACGCAGCAGAGGCTAACTTGGAGTCATGGGTCTAAAAATAACTTGACTGATCATCTTTGGATGTTCTTTTCCAGACTTTTTGAGTAAAGCAGAAAGTACGGGGGTGGGAGATCCATTTAATAGCTCTATACAATTTTTTTCTTGGCCTGATCCACATTTGGGTTCACTTAGTCGATGAGTTCAAAGGAGTTCATCACAACACAACATCCTTATCTGCGGGAGCTGAAAAGTATTTCTTTGGTGGACTAGATAGAGAGGAAATTTGAGGTGCTGGTTTCAAAAATGCTCACACAGTCAGTCCGGTGTTAACACACACGCTCACACACACACACAAAAAGAATCTTGCATACATTTGCTGGGGTGAAGAGAGTCTGCCTGCCTCCCATTTCCTCCCCATCTGATGCCATTACCATTATCTGCAGCCATGCCCGCTGCAACCATTTCAGGGAGAGGACGGCCGGAAAAGCAAGCTGCAAATTGCTCTACTATTAACTAATCAGTGGATGAATGTACGTTGATGTGTCTGCGCTTTCATGATCACAGTCGGCCTCATAATAATCCATTAGTGCTATCAAAATGAAGTTTCAGACTGTCAGAGTGGGACTGCACGAAGGACTTCAACCACACTGCTTAATCTAAAATATCTTTCCACTAATTAGAATGCGGATGACTGGTTGGCTTCTAAATCTGGCAATTAAATCACTTAAAAGATGTCCCATGGGAACGCTCTGAGTGCCCTCTTTTCCCTGCTTTTTTCCAATGTTTATCTCTGCTATCAAAACCAATAAGGCGTGTTTTGTAATAATTTTAAAGATTTAATACTAAGTCTCTGATGTTAACTCTGACTTCCTTTTAGCAGGGCCAAAGTCACGGCATATTTTACTAAAACTTTAATGTATTTTCATACTAACTTTTAACACACAGTTTGTCCAATGTTTTATATGTTTCGGGGAAAAATCATTTGAAATACATGGTTAAAACACTCAAAAATCTTAATATGTCACAAACTTTTTGCCACATTTTATTGACAACATGAAGAATTAGGTTTTATATGACACTGTTTGTTTTTTCTAAATGGAAGACCATATAAAAGCATCACACTGTGATGGGGTCATGTTGACTGTTGTTAGGGAAATTACAGAAAAACAAATGAATTTCTCTCAGTTCTGATAGTCGTATAATTAGATGATTAACTTCTTTAATCAAGGCGTGATTGTAGTTAATCAATTCATATTATTATTTTTTCATTGTTTCTATTTAACCAACAGTGTACATTTCGGAACAAGTATTTAATCAGCCAAAATAACTAATCCAGGAGTTTTTAGTTTAAGAGCCCACATGAAGATTGAACCACATTCTGCAATTATTGTAATTGATCTCCATTACACTTACAATAAATGCAGACATTTTCAATGATTACTTCTAAGAAACAAAGGAATTATTTTTCACACTAGCTTGACTGGGAATCATCAAAAACCGCTTTAAAAAAATACCTTAACTTCATTAGTTTCAAAGTCAAGAGTGAAAACTCCTAAAAAATTTTGCTTTCTATTGACAATTTTGAACATTTGCATGAGCAGGGAAGCGTCGCCAGCAGGATCTCAGGAGTGAGTTGAAAGTGACGAAAGATGGTGACAGATGGGCCGAGCCGCGGCCGGCGCTGTCATCCAGGTGACTTACAGTACAGAACGCATTCCTCCGCTCCATCTGCAGGTCGTAACTCACGTCCTGCAGACAGCGCTGCTGTTTTGGTTCGGGTCCGGAGAAATAAAAATAAATTAGAAGAAAAAGCCATGAGCACATTCCTGCACGGCGTGCTCTCAATTACCATTAATAGAGGAGTTTCTCTCAGGAGACGACTTCTCATCTCAGTGTTTGCTTCTCTTTCCTCTTAAAATGTGTTTTTTTACTGAAAGAACTTCAATTGTCTTCTTGGATACTGTAATAATTCAATACTGCAATAAATGAGATTAAATAAATGCTGTGGATTATATGAAAGTCAATATTTCTGCTAAAGAGGACTCATTACTCATCACTTAATGAGTGTATCAACACCAAATATACACTTTGAGGGATTTTAATAGCCTTTCAATAAGCCTGATCGCTGCAAACAGACCCCCTGAGGACGTCTTATATTGGAGCTTCCACTTTGTGCATTTGAAGAGGAATCAGAGTACAGCTGTGAGGGCTATAGGAAATTAATTAAAAAAGCGTTTTGCTGCTTTACTTCAGCTGAAAGGCATTAACTCCAGTTCCCTCCAGGGCAGAGTGTCCCCGGTACGCTCCGATGGCTCGGGCAGTGGGCTGTGTCTGGCTACAAGCTGTAAACAGGAAGACAGAGGGGCCAACAGAGCGGGAAAGACGAGCGCCGCCGTCACGAGTGGGCAGGGAGATCACAAAGGACCCCCATGAGGACGAGCAGTTAACATTAGGAGAAGCAAATAAAAGAGCAAAAATAAGAGCATAACATCAGAGACAATGAAGAGGACGGGTAAAGTGTGACCCGAGAGGCTTCGAGTGTCATTATGCTGAAAATTATTGAATATCTTTGTAGAGCAAGCCCCTGAGGGTGCTTTAGAGAAAACCTCTCATTCCTCTTCAAAGAGTCACCCCAGGCCTCTTCAAGACCATCACTCACTCACTACTGCAAAATCACCGAGGGTTGTTTACAAAAAACACTGTTTTGGTGTATTTCTGTGATCAGAGTGGATTCTGTAGACATCAGACTTGCTACATCAAGAATGAATCCGTAAAGTAGATTTGAGGAGACAAGACATCAGATCACAGATGTCACTGCTGTAAGGGTTCAGCTTTTGAAGCTTCACAAAAAATATGCAGAGTGTGTTTTTGGGAATACCTGCTGAGCAACAATAGATAAACACCGACGTCTTTCTGCTTGAAAACAACACTGAAATTGCAGTTTGTATCAACAGATTTACAGAAAATTGCCTGAAACACGGGAAACGCCGACACCGACTCTGTCAGAGAAAAGACAAAATCATTGGCCATAGCTTCTAAAGTCAGTGTAACGACTTTCAGGAGGTGCCACCGATCGATCAGGGACGCTTTAATGGCGAGTGATTACGCCCTGTATTACTACACGATGGGCATCAGTGAAAACGGGGATGAAAAAGAGCCGAACTGCTTGGGCAAGTCTGTTCGTCGGGCATATTGTAATAAGTCAGAATTAACAATGTCTCCCGGCACACTCAGTGCCGTCCGCGGAGAGGAAAAAATAAGCAATAATTACTGCCAACCTTCACTGGGCTTTTCTCTCAGGACCAGAGAATCCAGTTCTGAGCAGCAGGAGTTTTTCGGGGCCCGAGTGTCACTAATGCTCTTAGAGGATTTCTTTGGGCCTCGGTTGGAGTCCAAAATTATCTCTTGTCTTTTCTTCAGGATGACAGGATTTCCACCCCCCACATTGTCAAAAGATTTCATTAAGCTCTACCTCCTGGCTCTCTATCTCTCTATGGTAATGTGTGCGCCTGATCCACTGGCTTGTCAGTTTATCTCATGCAGAAAATTTACTTTGAACAAACTCCTCCTCCTTATCTGCAGCGCTCAAAATGAGGAGCATGAAAGGAAGGAGGGGCTGGACCTGCTCAGGATGGAGAAACTCAGACCCATCCAAACACTAAATTCATTTTTTCTACCAACGTGTGTCCTTTCTTTTTCCTTTTGGATGTAAATATAAAACAAGGTGGACATCTAGTATTGTTGTTTTCTTTGGCTTTGTGGCTTTTGCCTTGGTTGGTTCATCATTGTAAAACAAGACCCACCGTCCTCTGAGTACAGTATTCGTAAAGAACACACCGCAACTATCCAGTTACACAAAGTGCGTGCTTACTTGGAAGATGGGTGGATTTCACTCAGCGCCGACACATCCATGAAGAAAAAAAAAGACAGTTTCCAAGAATAACACTACTCTAAAGCGTAAACCTACCAGGGGTCAAGTGTGCAAAAACAGAGTAGCCATTAGCACTATGAAATCTAAAGGTTGTATCAGTCAGATTGCAGCTATAATTCCTGAATAAGCTGATAGGCTAAAGTAAAATGCCAACGCTGAACTTCACTTTTAGCTCCAGGGGGTTTCACGCTTCTGGTCTTGATATATGTTAATGTATGTGAGTCTGCTTTTAACAAATATGGAAAATGTAAAGTCACCATTACAATTAGAGCCACAGTAGCCTCATTAATGGAAAATGTGCTGTTTTGCAATAAATTGTAATCTTTTATTAAAAGCTTGGATGCGTATATTTCTGAAAGCTTCATTCTCTCTCCAGTCTGGGTTCAAGATGCTGAATCAGCAGAAGATGAAAGGAGGCTGCATACATTTCAGCCGTACTCCTCTTAAATGAACTGACTTGAAGCAGAGATTTACCCACGCGTTATTTACTTTCAAGAGATATTGGAAGCAGCTCACAACTCCACTGTAAATGTTATGGAACATTATTATTGGATTATTATGCAAAACCTGCTCGGTGCGTTATTTGTATTCGCCCACATATCGCATCATGCGTACTTTAATATTGCCGACACTCAGTATATCAGCAGTGTTATCATTTGGCTTTTTATATTGGTATATTGCATCTTGAGAAATGTTTTTTTTTTTCTTTTTCCTCAGCCCCACACAGGTGCATGTGCTGCTCATGTAAAGCAATCTTCTCCATAAAGCCACAGCTTGGTTGTAGGATTACTTTACAAGCAGCCTCACGTGTGATTCCACTCTCCATATGAAACCAAACTCAGGTATTTTGCTCCAGCTGCATGATGATGGCTGTCTAATCACCAAATTCATATCAATTCCACCTGCCTAACTGAAGGCAGAAGGCACATTTTTCCAAAAAAATGTTCTTTAATGACCTTTTCATGCTTTTCAGAAAATTCCTTTAATGACCTCCCCCTGCTTTTCTGACATCTTGAGGTTTCTGTTCTGGTGCTTTGATTAAAAAAAAAAAAATCAATATCTATGCCAACATCTCCAGAGACTGCAGAGACATGTATGTAGACCGATACACCCGTGTGTCGTGACAGCTTCAAATTCAAGAGAACGGTTCTAAAAATATTCACCTGCGTCACGGTAAATGTCAGTGACGCGCATGTCTGCAGCGATAATCCGTTCACACCTAGCTGGGAAACAAAAAAATTAGATTAGAAAAGTAACGACAAAACAGATCATTTTAATGGTAATAAAGAACTTGAGAATTCGTGGGGAAAAAACTCAGCTTAAACTCTTGGAAAAGAGTTAGCAAGCCAGAGTCAATAACCTCGAGTTATGCTCTGTGTGTCTCCCCAAGGGATGAAAGTCGTCACAGGTTGACAGTAAGGCACAGAAAACCCCTCAGGAAGTGAGTTCCTCCACATACAGCAGAGCGGTGATCGTAGTCAGAGAGTCAAAACAAGAAAAGAACGACTGAGGATGTAATTAACTATGGATAAGGACAGAGGAGCTGAAATGAAATGAAACGTGTGTTGATCTGATTAAAAACAAAGAAAAGAAACAACAAAATGAATGACACAATGTGTGAGGTGAAGATGTTTGCATAAAATGCAAAAGTTTGGACATGAAGAAATATTGATGACGTGTTGAAATTCACCTAATGTGGTGAGAGAACTAGTCGGTTTTTGTTCCCTGTTGTCATGACAGCAAGCAATATAAACATGTGGACAATAAGGATGCTAATTTCCTACTTTACATAAATGTGCTGATTTATTGCACTGGCAAAGTCTTTGGAGGAACGACAGGAAGCAAAGTGTGAGGAGAGCTTCAGGTAGGACAAACCAGGGGGTCATGGGGATTCCTTTTCCCACCATATGTGGAAAAAACACGATTAAAATACACATTTGTTCCAACTGTTTTAGGCAATATATTGTAAACACATGGCAGATATTTCAAATGTTATTTTTGCAGTCATATGTTTGCCAACACTGACATTTTTGATCATTTGTGGGGGCATTATGATTTGCACGTATTGCCTGAAAGGTGCTTTATAAATAAAGGCAGGATGTTTGAATGATGAGTGTGCAGCATGAGAAAGCACTGCCACACTGAAAATCAGTGAAATACACGTCTGTCTTGCAAGAGACTCAGTCAGAAAGTATTAGTGTTCTTGCTGTGCACCGATATTCACTCTGCAACAGCGGTGTTCACAGCAGTTTTTCATTGGAGTTGAACACGAGCAGGAAAACATTTAATTGTTTGCAAGTAATCACTGTTAAAACAAGATTTTGGATGTTCAACAAGGTTAACAGCTTTTCTAGCCGAGTCCCATCCTGTAGTGCTGAATATGCATTAAAAGCCCAATTTGTCAGCTGGAAAGAGGTTTTAATCGACCAAACACTGTCTGATAATGAGCTGCTTTCTCACTGAAAACAGCAAAGGTTCTGAAAAAGACCAAGAAATCATTTCATTTGATTTCCTCAAATTGATTTTTATGTATTAGAACCAGTCACAATTTTTTTTTTCCTTCTTAACCTCTGTAATAAAGACTGCAAAGACAATTGAAACGCGATGAGGAACTGCACGTTTCTTGGTTTTAATAACAAATGTTCATGGTTTCAAATCGGGAGCATTCAATCAAAGAAGACACGTTTTGTAACCAGCTGTGTGTGGAGCAGTGTTGCAGCCAATCCAGTCCAGGGATTACTGGGGGGAAGATATCAGAGGCCTGAGGAGACACGGAGCCATTTTCATGAAAACGTTAAACCGTGAACAAAGGATCTCCCTGTAACAGCGTCGTCACAAACACACACTCCTCTCCTGCTGAACAGACTTGTGTTTCTCCAGCCATCGGCCATTTGCTCTATTCTAGCACCACCTATTGATGCTACCTCAGTTGTACTGTGTAAATGCAATAGATGCAGCACTTCAGATGATGTGCTGCATCACTGCCAATATGAAATCAGATTTATTTTTCTTTCGATAACATCTCATTTGCTTAAATTCTGGAGTTTCACTTCTCAAATCACATGCAAATGCTGCATCCTCCGATTTGCTGCTCGTCCAGCCGCCTGCTCTCGCTAAACAGCCTGACAGAGGACAACCGAAACGGATGAGTGGGAAATGAAATTTTATGACAGCAGAAACTCTTGTCTTGATGGTTAATCAAGAGCAACGGGATTCTCCAGAACAGAGGTAGCATGTGAGTCACACGGCACACTGGGAGCAGCGGAGGCACATGAAGGATGGGCAGCGCTCTGCAGAGCGACTGCAGCTGTGTCGCGCATATTGCAACGCTTAACTTTAATCACATCCCATAACCAGGGCAACTCGCTCGACGCTATCAGGTCAGCCGACTTTAGTGTCTCTTTGTGCTCCATAAATGTCTCCATCATTTTATACAGAACCAGGAGTGCGCCGGTGAATAAAACATCCCCCCGGTAGTCTCAAATGAAGCAGTAAATCCTTGCCTCTGACTCAGACTACAAAGTCACGCTTATGCAATTGAAAAGGGTAAAGCTTACCCTTGGACTTGGACCTGTCTGAGGCTGATGTATAGCTGGGTGCCGGGAGAACTCTGAGCCCTCATGGGTGACATTCAGGCATTTCTCCCAATTATGCAGCCTCTCGGGGCACGCGGCCGACAAGCCCGATAAATAATTAAGTGCGCAAAATCAAAATTGTCCCTATATATTCTAATACACTTGAGAACAAGATGCTCATTTTTACACTCACAACTCTCGACTGTCATCGTGTTCATTAACACAAACATTGATTGCCAGCACTTGTTTTTTTTCCGAGAGCGCCTTAAGCACCAGAAGAAGTGTCACTCGTCGCCCCAGACAGCAAATTAAACATCGTCGTGTTCATGATTGTGTGGATTACAACGCTCAGATGGAGAGAGCGAGTGACATTTCGGGTCATTGCGGTTGCTGATGAATAAAACATGGAGCATTACCTTGATTAATATTGGTGAATAAAGCAGGATAAGGATAGTCTGCTGACCTTCTCTGACTGATGGGTCTCAATTACATGACTCTGCAATTGTGAGAAGGAGATGAGAGAGGAGACGAAATCTGCGGGTGTGTGACCTGGCTTTGGGATATTTGTGAGGACCTGCACCAGATTGCTCACTAACCTATCAATACTCATGACGTGATAGGGACAGAGTCTGAAGTCTCCATTAGGGGAATCACAGTAGGAACGGCATTGGGGTTCATCAATTAATGGTTACAGGTGAGTTCACTGGTAATTAACGTGGCATTTGTCATAAAAAGCATTGTGGGGGCAGTGACTTTACACTGCGACTGGCTTCAGAGCTGCAGAACCACAGTACTTCAGCCTAAATAAAGCCCACAAACAAAAAGCAATTTTCCGACTGGACATCTTGTCCATTTCAAATCAAATCTGTTGCTCCTAAAAATACATTAATACAAAAAGCACAGTGACCACTTTTTTTTTTTTTTTTTTTTAAATTTGAGGCACGTTTCTCCTTCAAGGGGCCCATATTTTAGATTTTCAAGCTGAGCTCTGACTCTCTCTTCTTGTCAGCGCTCTCTGCGAGCCAACGAACTTGACGCTTGCTCGCTCATCCGCTCGCTCCTCTCTGACCGCGCATGCAGACGCGGAGATGCATGAACAGACATCCAGCAGGATGATGAATGGCAAACTTATCTCGGAGACTCAGAGAGCAGCCGGACACGTTGCCAGCCCAGCCCGACTCACTGCAGGGCACAGTTCATATCTCAGCCTGCCTGTCTGCACGTATCTCCTCACTGCCGCCTCCCTCATTCGGTTGCCGTTTCTCCATCTCCGCCTCACCCTCTTTCTTTGACAGCTTCGCCGTGTGTTTGTTGCTATTCTCGTCTCCCTCTGTGCTGCGCAGTACGTGCATGCCGTGTTCTGGATGTGCTGAGAAGCTCTCGGGGGTTTGGAGTCGTATCAGCTCATTGAAGCCACTTCCTTTACCAATGCTTGTAATGAAACCCCAGATGACACAGGCTATTACTCTAAGCACGGTTGTGTAAACACAAAGGAATCCCTGAAATGAGAACCCTGATACAGTTGCAGACGTCTCCTCGGCAGGCGCTTCTCTTTCGGCGCTGCGTCTGCCTCTACTGGAGGCTGGAGTGAGTCAGGCAGCGTTCAGCGGGGATTCTGGCTCGGTGTGTTTCCGGCTTGGGCCGATGGGTCCATGAAGGAATGCCCATTTTTTCCTTCCCCCGAGTTTGCTAATATAATCGATATGAAAGCAAATGCATGAGGTCAGCTTTAAGCTGTGTTGAAATGAAAGCGAGAACCAGAAAGGGAGGAGAGAGAAAAGGAAGGAAAGAAATATACTTGAATGGATCTGGCTTGTGCAAATGTAACTTTTACAAAGACAGCACTTCTTTGAGAGAGCAAGGAAGCAAATCGGGAGCTCCCATCTACACGTACACTCCATTCCTTCCATTTGCACGACAGAGAAAGTGCAGAAAGGTCACATTCAACTGACCTTTACTTCACACAACTGCTTCTGCAAATCACGCTTCAGCAGCAATGGTCATTATTGCAAATGTATTATGCAATTTCCAGCTGAAAAATAAAGCACACCTCTTTTTTTTCATTAATGTTTCTGAAGACAAACAGTAGCCTACATGAATGGGAGACACTCTTCTGTGTGGACAAAGTGAGAGTATTTCTGTGTGATTTAAGGGATTATGCATAAAACAATTATCCACGGCTCTGCCTGCAAAGAACTGTGGAGCTTCTTCAGTGCACAGTGTGCGCTCTACTGTTGGAAACCCATTAATAAATTTGCCAGTATTCATCAAAGAGTATCCAATGCAGAACCTGATCACAGTACATTTCAGTGTAATTCTATATTTGACAGCCAGTGGATCAGAATTCAATCAGTAACAATACATCTCATCTCCCCTGCTTTTTTTGCAGAACAATTTTCCTTCTTATTGCAGCATTACCTCTGTGCTGGATTCTTTTCAGCACCACTTTGAGCATTTTACTGTTAACAGACCACTATAGACAACTGTATAGGACACACACAAAGCACGAAGCACACACTGATTTCTCAATTATCGTTTGCTTGCAACAATCATGAGTCAATCTCCTTTTTTTAATGAACTAATTTCCTCCAGGCTGCATGCTGTGCAGAAAAGAACACCGACGCATGTGAATCCAGTGCAGAAGCGCATCAGCAACATGCAAAAATCCTCCATCAGCGCAAACATGACAGAAAATATGCGGAAAACCGGGGTTTAGAAGAGAGAATAGATCCACACGTCCTTATCTGCAGTCTGGAATAATTAAACCTTTAAAAAGTTACAAAAGCAAACCCTAAATGTGACTTACCTCCCTTCGATAGGTCTTGGAGACTGAAGCCCCAGATCCAGACTGAGATGCTGAGGAGAATCAGAGGCTCTCCCAGCTTCCTGCGCTCCTCTTTAACGCATAAAAGTTTTCTTTCTTCCTTCCTTTCTTTATCCACGCAATAAAAATCAGTCAAACGCTAAAGTCGTTACTGCTTGTCCCAGGTGTCTTCCTTCCTTCCTTCCTTTATTAATTTGTTCTTTGTTCGGTGATATTCTGAGGTGAGGAGTGGAGAGGCGGTGCGCGCAGCACGGAGGAGCGCGCGGGGGGAAGGCAGGGCACGGCGCGGCGCGGCTCCGGCGTGGAGCTGCTGTGAGCGCTGACAGCTGACTGCCGGTAATCCAACGGCGGCTCCAGACCCCCGTTTACGCGGGGCGAGCGTGTGGCGGCGGAGCTCCTCCTCGCCTCGCCTCCTTCTCCCCGTTTAAAGACACACACGGCGAGGAGAGACCTCCTCACAGCGTGCGCGCGCTCCGACTGGACCCTCCTCTGAACCGCGGCTGTTTAAACACCAGCAGCACGAGAATTAAAATAAACAAATAAATAAATAAATAAAAAGAAAGAAAAACAAAGGCATGTGATACAATACAGCGACTTTTAAACGAACAACTTCATTTTTTCATCTTTTTTTCCCCTTTTCTTCAGAGTGCCCTTGAGCAAGAAGACACTTGAACCAAGTTGCTCCCAGTGGATGGATTGGGCGCCTTGCCTGACAGACACCTCCACTCCTGTGTAAACGTGTGTGAATGGGTGAATGTGATCCACAGTAAAGCACTTTGCGCTCTGCTCAAGCAGAGTCAGAAGTGCTAAAAGTGTAGTCCATTTAACATTTAAATCAGTAGTTTATGAATCAGGGTGCATATCTGGTTAGAAAGAAAGATTCCACTTCCAAATGAGAATATTGTCTCTGGAAGCTTCCCACAAGGAAAGTGTGAGTCAGCTCGCCTTAAAGCAGGCCTGCTGTTGCTTTATGGAAAGCAATAATAATTCCTGGTACTCAAATAGCAAATATGGCACTTCTCACCTATTCAGTGAATTAGACAGGCAGATTCTGGCAGGCAAGAGTCATACTGATTGGTATTTTAACAGTAAATGTCTATAAAAGTAGTGTGACAACAAACTATACCTTCAGCTATAACAATGTTGTAATGGCAAGCTTGTTTGTCTCTTTTCTGGACTCTAGCGGCTTTAGGAGGTCGCAGGTCACAGTGTTGGTTATTGTTGTGTGAATCCTTTCAGCGAGGAAATTGGATTCAGTGACTCAAGGATCTTATAACACCAAATTTTTACATGTCTTGATGTAAAACTGTGTTCTAAAGTCTGACCAAAGTTTGCCTTGTTGTTTTGTTGCTGCTGCCTCTTGCTGGTTATCTCAGCATCTTATTTTCTTCTCGTTGTTGGTGGACTGGAGTTGTAGCCGATCCCAATGAGTGAATCACTCATTAGGCTCACACAGTGCTGTCTGGTCGCATAATGAGTCACAGCAACGTTACAGAAATACAGCTCTGTGAACACTATAAACACAGTCTAACGGACACGCACGAATAAAAAGAAAAGTAACTTTTTTATCAGTAAACTCATTATTTTTTAAAAATAACAACTGCAGGAAAGTGATTGCAAAACAAAGATAAATACTAAACCAATCTACTTCAGTGAGACGTCAGTCTGTACCATGGGTGCAGTGTGACTTAAATCCTAAAACTCTCCGTATACATCATTCCGCTCAGTCTAAGTTAAACTGTTGTGGAGCAGACTTGTGCACACTTCATGCAGTGGGAGAGGTGTTGGGAGGAATTTTAAACCCGCCTTCATTTATTCCTTTAAATAAGGAAATGTTTTTGCCAGACTTTTTAAGCAGAGGTGAGGCTGAAGTCTCAGTAAAATAATAATGTGTCACTGTAATTGGGAACTAAAGGAAGAACTAAAAGGGGTGATCCTTCATTACTGCAATATTCTTAGTGCAACTTTGCCATTGTTAATAAGCCCACCCCACACCCACATCATCATCATCATCATCATCATCATCATCGCCTGTGATAATTGTAATGAAAATCATCCAACCTTTCGAGCAGGTCTGATGATTTGCGGTTTGTGGACTCTGTCCATTATTGAACAGTTACTGATCTTTTTTTCTAAAATGAGTTTTGGTTTAAGAAAAAAAACAATCTATTGACAGCAAGTGTTTCATGTTGCTGATGATTTTCATCTTAGCGGGGTTTAGTTGGCGTTTTATTCCCCAACTCTTGCATTTTGCTATCGAATAATTACTGGAGCGCCTCAGGGAGTCCTCAGAAAGACAGGACGGATTTCACTGCTGTCTTTTGTTCAGCAACTTTCTGTTTTCACCCAATTAAAAAACAAGCAGCTGCTGGTACTGTCGTCACGAGTTTGACATTCATTTCTCTCCAACGCACCCACGTGTGTACACACACACACACAATCACACACACACACGCAAGACAAGCAACAGTGAACATGTAGCTGCATATTTATAGAACATTATAACAGTGAAAGACATGATGAGCCTGTCATCTCTGAAGCCACGCGATCCCCTCACAAGCGGCGATGCCTTCAGACCGGCAGGAAGACAGGACGTCCACTCAGGAGACGGAGAGGAGTGGACAAACACAATCTACTTGGGAATGTCGGTAATCTCTCAGCATTGGAGGGAAGAAAAATCATCCGCTTTGTCAGCTACATTTGACACGAAAGTCCAGCACACATACGAATGAGAGCCAAGTTATGCTACAGAGGAAACAAATATGAATGAAAACTTTTAATTGAGAAAGATAAAACATTTCTGTTTAAATTGGCTGCGGAACAAGTAACTGGTTTTCACTTTAATCTTATTTTTGCCCATTAATCACTTGGGCGACCAGTGGTGGGCTCCTGAACCAGTTAAAACTGACCGCCTCTATTTCAAAGCAGAAATTACTGTATTCATATTCAACCCACTCTGAAATTGCTAAAATGAATCATTTTTTTCATCAAATAGAATGCAGTAGAATGTTTTATTGATCCCAGAGGCGATGTTCTTTATAAGTGTTATAAATGGAAGAGGTCTCTGTGGCAGATGTACTCTGGTAGTAAGAATGAGATGATTGTAGCTCTCTCCCTCTGGCAGAATCCCTCCTTCCCCCGGTCGCTGCTGGAACCGTGCTGACGCTGGTGTTGCGGTTCAAGGACAGACTTCCCTGAGAAGTTGTCCTCGGTGAATCCCCCTCATTATGGCCGGGCGCGGCGATGATGGATGCTGGAGGACGGATCAGTGAAGCTGAGCTGGAGCGAAGCCCGTTTCGTGGGACCTGCTGCGCGCTGCAAATGTGGGCGATAATGACGGCCGAGCAAGGGGCCTATCTGAGCGTGTGCCAGAGCTGGCAGCACCGGCGCTCGGTTTGAATTTAATGGGACGTCACTATATCGCATGCCTGCATGAAGGAATGCAATTATTGTGGGTTTTTTTGTTTGGGACTCAGTGAAAGCCAAACATCACGCTGAGTTGAATGTTGTTGCAAATGAAAATCTCAAGTCTGCATGACTGATACCTGCACACGACAGGAGAACGGAGCATCAGACTGGTCATCTGGACTCACTGAGCGTTTGGGATTTCATGTCTGAATGAAGGATTTTAGTGTCAAACTATCAAACTGGAATACATATACAAGCATATTTGAGTAGAATCACCCTTCCTGTCAAAGATTCACAAATTTTCAGCCCAGGGATTTGTCTCTGCCTGAGATAATCACTTTAGTCTCTCTGCTACTAAGCTCAGAAGAAAAAAAAAAATTTTTTTTGAAGCAGCCCACTCACGTTTGGAATGAAAATGAAAAAGCGAAGCGCCCACAATCAATAGCCTGATATTAAATTGTTAAATGATTCAGTACGTGGCGTTTGGGTTGAGGTGAATCACCTCGTGGCGACAGATCAGTGCTTCCAGTGAAAACCGCTGCACTGAATATCAAACAAAGACGTTTAGAAATCACCTGAGGACATTAGTGAGCATTTTGCTAAAACGATATTTTCAGTAGAACCTTCAGCAGCACACACCTCTGTCTCTCAGCAGCAAAATGATTTATGAATACAAGTTTAAAGGATTCACAGGTCTTTCTTTAGTTTTTCGGTCCAGTAATTAAAAAAAAGTGTACTCCCATCAATAAATGAGATTCCATATTGGTGACGGAGCATGAGGTCCACTGCAAGACTCCTCAGGTTTGAAGTATTACCCACATCACCAGATGTCGGCCGTGACAGTCCTTGTAAAAATCACCAGTAAGAGAGAAATTTCCCATCAGCCAGCAGGCCGTGTTTAGCTAGAGGGTGTAGACTGAGCTAACATGACATGCTCCCTCTTCAGCTCACTTGTGTGCGATGAGATTTGAAATGCACAGATGTCGAGCGGGAAAAACCGTTTGGATCTCTGCAATAAAATGTAATAGACACAACAAGAACTATTGCCTCCTTAATTTCTAAGAAATCACTTTATTGGTTAATTCATGTGATTGCATTGTAGTCATAGAAAGTTTTGACTACAGCAGCAAATATTCAGCATGCTGTCATGAAAGAACTCTTTTTTGTATATTTACGAACAAAACTCATCCATATATCCATCCGCTTTTCTGCTTTATGCAACTCTGGTTTTAGAGTGACGGCGAGTCAAACCCTGGGAGGTTCTCCAGTCCATCACAGGTCAAACCGAGAGACACACTGTCACACATACTCACATTCACACTTATGGAAAATTTACAGCTTCCAAATGGCCTGAAACGCAAGTTTTCTTTTTTCAAACAGAGTGCTCAGTGAAAATCCTTGCACACACAGAAAGAACATGCAAACTCAACACAGAAATGCTCCAAAACCAGGTCCTGAGCCAAAGCTTTAATAATGCACCATATGCCTTTATAGGCACATGTTGTTAACATGATCATTCACTTGACTTATTGTCAGCAACACGATATCTGTCATATATTTCCATAATAAATGCAGTTCATTTTGCTGCGATTCTTTGCATTAATCTGTGTTCGGGCTTACAATAGCACTTCTTGAAATGTTTGAAATGTGTTTGCTGTGCAATATACTTTAATAAACTTTAAACATCACACATGTCATATGGGTGTGGAGCCAAGGCTAAATTGCAATCCCTGGTCAAGCCTTCGCCACCACAAAAATAAATGAATACACAAATAAATAAACAAAAGTGTCAGGATATTTTTTTTAACAATAGATAAACATATCCAATAAGGCTTCTTCAAGCCAGTTTAAAAGAAATAAGTACTTCTAGAAATTGTTTTGATAGGAAACTACGCTTGTTCAGTTATTGAATATGGACACAATCTGTGAAAAAGCACAATAGATCCCTCTTTAAGCCGCACTTGGAAAAATATGACCTTATCCTTCAGTGTAATCACTGACACCCGCTCAGCCTCCACTTTTCATTCTTCTCTGCTCTACTTACTTTGTGTTTGCTTTGATTTCAGCCTCACCTGGTCGGCAGCAGCGGCTTACATTTCCAACAATCATAAATTGCTAGTTGTTGAAATCAGATCTGCAGCGCTGAGCTCTCACGGCTTTTCGCCAGACGGTCCTTTGTGTTTCACTTTCTGAGTACCAGTATGCCTGATTTGATGTGACTTTTTTTTTTTTTTTTACCTGAGTGCCATTAGCTCCCGCTGAGTTTTTTCTACAAACTTCTGCTGCAGCACTGGCCAGTGATGCTGATCGCAGTCTGTCTGCCTCTGATTCGAACATCAGGTCCCTCAGAGTTACTCTGTCACGCTTTGCCGTTACAGAGAAACCTGCACAGGTCCAGTAAAAACATCTGCTGAGCTGAAGACAGTGTAAACACTGAGCGCTCTAATATTTGGGTACATAACTGTCTTTCATATATTCTGCAAGGAAACATGTGCTGAACTGGTTTCATTTGAACCAGAATTGTCTTACATGTAGCCCGAAGAAGTCAGTGAGTAGCCAAACTGTTTTTTAATTTTGTCCAATTTTCAATAAACTTTATGTATGCAGGAGTTCAAAAAGCAATGGCTGCATGTAGGATGGCACTTTGGCTTGACATCCATCAATCCTCCGCGCTGCTTTGTGCAGTTCAGGGTCACTGATGTCGATTCCAGCTAACTGAGGGCAAAGGCAAGGACGGAGAGCCAGACGACCACCGAGACCAGTGACCAAACACTTTCACACATGGCTCATCAAATATTTAACCTCTTTGACGTTTTGAAAAGCCACAGAGAAAGGAGCTGCCCTGATCTGAACCCGTGATGATCCTGCCATGAGGCGGCATAATTTACAGCTGCCATTTGGCCCTTTGCTTCACATGTTCACTCGCCGCTCTAATCAGCGTCCAACTTCTTCCAAAACACGTGTGAAGTGACAGAAGTGTTCATTTTCAGAATTTTCCTCAATCCTGTTTACCTATCCTGAAGTCCATCACCACTTAAAATAAAACTGAGCTGTGTTTCACTCCTCGAATGAAGAGGCAGACAATCCAAGCTTTCTCTTCTTCCAGTGTTCAAAAAACGTGATGACCAAATGTTACAGCAGTCTACTTTCATTTATTTAAAATCTTACCTGAAATGTTTCCACTGCTGTGGCTCCTCTGCTCCTGTCAGCTCTGGCTGGACGACCATTTGAGGCGTCTGTAGGTGCAGCCATGTGTGTATTTTTTTTTTTTCCTTTCTGAAAAAAAAAAAAAAAAGTCTTGTTATAATACAGCAAATTCAATTATGCCAAATGTGCTGTGCTGTCAAATCTGCCCAGGCCTGCTGAAGAAGGGCTCAGAATGGAGTCTTTGACCTCTGGGGAGCCAGTATTTGAAGCATACAGGCAAAAGGGAAGTAAAATCTTCTGCCCAGATGGAAATCTTTACATTTAGTGATTTCATTTCTTTTCATTTATTTATTTATTTATTGCACTTTTCAACTCTGTGGGGAAAAAAAGTCGTCGCTCTAACTTTGTGACAGGAAAAAAAGAAAAAGCATCTTTCCCGCTGCTCCGCTTCAATCAGTTTTAATCTTCCAAACTTCCGTGAAAAAGGGATTGTGGCACATTTGCAGGAGGGTGGAAGCAACGGATTATCCACAGCAGTGAGTCATCAGCTGCAAGAGTCTCGCTACCCACAAACAACAATGAAGACAGAATAAATTTAAATCAATTAATATGATATAATCCTCTAAAAGGAAGAGTTTGTTGTTTACAAAAACCCAAGGTCTATCACAGATACAGAAGACAGTATTCGCCTCAAAAAGCAGCTCAGTCACTGCAGCTTTACCTGAAGAACAGGGAGGTAAACAGGTCTTAGACTCTCCTACATGCATGTGCACACCCGTCTGCTCAAATCTGACATCCTTCTGGGAATCAATTCATAATTTGCACCTGCAAAAGCTTCGGAAACATCACAGAGGCGGCAGTGTGGAGGTGTTGGACTTGCTTATTTATTCAGCAGCCACATGTGCTCGGCTGCCAGATGGATGGCGAGGAGCGGCCCAGGAGCTCATCAGCAGACACATCAATCTCCTGTCGGCCGGGAGAAGAGAGAAGGACGGAGACGTTCCACTTTACGCGGCGCAGAGTGATGAATGCTGGGGAAACTGTGATGCCGTGTCGGAGCGGAGAAAGGCGGCTGACGTGTTTGGTCTGCAGTTAAAATAGACAGCGGGGAAACGGTGGAACAGAAAATAGAAAGTCGTCTGCAGACTGCAGTTCAACATCTGCTTGCAGGTTTGGTTCTTTTTCAGGGGTGAAGAATAACCGACACACCTAAAATCCCCCTCAAAAGAATAGTTCAATGAAGGAACACGAGGAAGGGAAAAAAAGCATTTAACAATCTTCAAGAGCTAAAAATTACATATTGACACTTTCCTGGACAAATAGCTTGAGTCAGTTTATGACTAAAGCTGTTATTTTCTCCCTGATCGGCTCTTGATCATGTCGACCGCTTCTCGTAAAGCAACATACTGTACATCCCAAGTTGAACAGATTGTGTTGTTTTATTAGTGAAGTACAACAGTCTGTGGCTCCCCGGGGAAATTATTTTTCTGCATTCAACTGGCTTCATTAATAGTTAACCAGGACCTGTGTTCAGAAACCCACTGAGATAACCTTTCAACAGAAGGATTGGGACCAGAAAATCCCTGTTATAAGACCAGTTTATTAAAAAACCTGGGGAAAAACAATCTCTTATCTCAGTTTAAAGCGGTGATGGTATTAGAAGTCTGTCACAAACAGCTCCAATGATACCACCAGATTGGATTTTTAGAAAGAACCTGACACAATCAGTGTTTGTTGGCATTTTTTGTCTTCTGAATATGTCTTCAAAAAAACCCCACAAGCTGACTGTTGATGTCTTTGTGCCTAAATAAATTTCCTTGCAGAAGCTTCATATTTCTGTTTTTATGGATTCCATTATCCAAAGCTACACCTGATGTTACTGCTCATTTTATCAGGCAGTATTCACCCACATTAAAAAAAAAAAAGGATTTGAATAAATGTTGAGTCATTGTCTGAGGCACTTAGTTTGGGTTGTTGTTGCTCTAATACTCAGATTATTGCATCAAATGAAAAAAAAATCCTCCTCCATTAAAGTTTATCACCCTGAAGAAGTCAGAGAACATGCACACTGATATCAAAATTCTGAAAAATCAGTGTTTAAAGCACAAATATACTTTTTCAATTTAATAGGACTGAAAAAATACCACATGGAACAATTTTAAGATGTGTGCATGGACCACCAGGGGGCGTGTCAGGCACTCCCTCTCACTGGTAGCTCATTATAGCAGTAGTGGAAGCAAAAAATATTCCACCTTCTAATGGGAGCCATGCGTCTCTGTAAATTACTTGTGATCATTATTGAGAATTTCTGTCAAAATAGATGCTAACTGATGAACTAACCAGATCAGAATCTATTAATCTTAGAAGTACGCTGCAGTCAGTGTTGTCATTAATAATGACTGAAGGAGGGAACTTTTGGATGATTAAAGTTTGAGCAGGTTGTCAAGTCATATTGTGGCTTCGGAAGGAGATGAGAAGATCATAAGGTGTGATCAGGCAAAGAGAAGAAGACTTAATTATGATGACTGTCATCTGTGTAGAACATTCTATTTTCAGAAATAAGAGAGCTAACTGGTTGAAAGTATTTCACACTGAAATCATTCTGCTTAGGTCTCTAAGCTTATATTTGTAAGCTGGAATTATTGCGTTTCAGCCTTATGTACCTCAAGCTAAATCCAGACAAACTTTATTTAGATAAATGTTTCTTTTAGGTAAAGATGATTCAAAGAGCTTCGCTGGAAAGATTGATATTGATCGATGCTTAATCCCACAGGATGAGAGAGAGTCAAAGTCTTCTTTTGACAGGGTTTGATTGTGGGTTTCTGTGCAGTGTGTATGCTCTCCTGCCGTGTTTGTTCCTTTTCCTGAGTGCTCCACTCATAAAGCATGTGTTTGAGGCTTGTTATTGATGTTAGATATTTCCATAGGAAATATATAATTTCCTATGTTAACCATTGATTGCATCTAACAGATCAAGTTTGGAGTGAAATTTGCCTCCTAAAGGGCAGGAAGCGAAAATAACCCGAGTCTCAACTGGGCCACCTGTAGAGCTGCGGCGATGGTTTGAAGACGGCGGAGGTTTCTGTCTCAGACAGCAGCCTCATTCACACTTCCGGCTGAAAGATGGTTTAGCTGCGGTTCTTACAGTAAAATCCCCAGTCGAATTGCATCTTATTGCTATTTTTAGCAACATGTGAGCACTTTCCTTTGATAATATTTCATAAATATTTATTATATGGAGGGAAAAAAACACAGCACTTTGCGTATTCTATTTCAGGAGATGGAACAAAGCACAAATGGAGGTCTGTGGGGATATTCTGGAAACATGGAGGATCTTGAGATCAAATATCTTCACTCTCCTAATGATGTGAAATAGCACTGATTTCTCTGTTGATCCAATACAAGTGAAATTTGACCAAAAGGAGATACAAACTTGTAAAAGCCTGTTAGTGGTTGAGTTTAGGACAAAACACATTTATGCATGCATTAGTCTGCCTTGATGCATTCTACTAGAGGTTTGTTATCGTATCTTCTCCACTATAATGACATTATAATTGCTAAAGCAATGCCATGCAATTCTTTTTATAGCTCTCAGTGCACATTGTGGAAAACTGCAGCTCACTCTCCTTTAAGTATAAACCTTCGACAGCACTGTTTATTGCTCTCTTGATTGCTTCTTTCTTGATTCAAGGCAATTGTGATATAACCAACATATGATCCACTTTCTTACAAAACGTGGAGACAGAATGTGAGGAAAAATGTCAGCGTGACTTTAAGAAAGCCAGAAAAACAGCTGCAGTATCTTTCTGTCTTATCTTTGTTTCTTTTCTGCTTATAAAACACCACTTAAGGTCATATGCGTGCACACAAGCTGAAACCCAAACAAGATTTGTATTTTTTTTTTATTATTATTGAAATACCACACGGTGTAGTGCTTAAAATAGCAGCGTCAAAGTTCAGAAAAAGGCATAATTCTTTAACAAATTCTGTAGTTTATAAAAAATGTAACAAAAATCTTTCTCTCTAATAATAATAACAATAACTAATAATTACATAAAAACGTACATTACAGTATCAAAAAAAACACAGTCGAGAACAATAGTGCAGTAGTAACAAACTTCATGGACAGCATAGAATGAAATCACATTTGAAGAAATGTTCATAAGGCGTTACAAGTCCAGCCAAAATTGTGTGTGAAGGCTCCTTCTTTCACAGCAAATTGACCTGGTCGATGTCTTTAACATAAACTACTACATGTTAGCTTTCTGTGAGGATCTGGTCCGAGTGAGGACTGCTGACATGAAATCGTCTGTCAGAGGTCTACGCCCGCCGGAACGTGATGTGGTTGTGCCTGTTCCGCCTCATCCGTCGGCCTTTGACTTGTGCCGTGTGCTTTTTCCCTCCTGAAACAAAAGAAAAAGGCCAACGATTTATTAGTACGGCTCCAAAGTGTGTTGGTAGCGCAGGCTTGTCATTATGCAAACCAGACCCAGATTTTTAAGAGTTTCACATCGTTGTGACTGGCTGTGTTTTATTTGGAGGACATCATCCACCCCGAGATAATGCTAATTGTTTTTTAGATGCCAAGCATTTTTTTCAGGCTGATAATGGAACCAGCTGAGCATGGCTTGGTCTCCTTCCCAATTCCCCTCTGCTGCTGCTCTCCAAATTCAAATCAGTAAGCCAGTCTGAGAGGTAATCTGAATTTTTGTACTTAATGGATGAAGCAGCACCCCATTAAAAAGGGAAAGGAAACCTCTAAACGATCCGTACCTGTAACACACACGTCCATGCAGCTCTGCCGCGACACGAAGTTGTTGCTGCTCCCTCCGCAGCCCGAGTAGACGAACTCTTCACACATCTTGGTGGCTGTGTTGTAGTAATACCGAGTGATGGAGGCCGAGCACTTCCCTTTGTCCAGAGGATCCAGGCACAGCACAGGGACAGCTGCACAGCAAAACACACACACACACACACATCCGTGAGCCAGCCAATAAAAAGCCTTTGAAGTGGTGTTGTTGACTGCTTTCTATTAAATCAAGCAAAATGAAAATCCTTTCCCGATGACCACATGTTTTTACTGTGCACGCTCACATGCATGAATGGAGATGCTCCATAACATTCTTTGAAAATGGCTCGCACATTTCTACCCACTTTTTTTGGGACTGCAGTACTCCTTGCACGAGGCGAGGTCCTGGAAGCGGTTATCGTTCCCCTGGCAGCCGCCATAGTAGAAGGGCTCGCACTGCATGGTGGTCATGTTGAAGAAGTAACGTGGGAAGAGGGCACGGCAGGGTCCCTCGTCTTTAGGGAACCTGCAGATTTGGGGAACCTCTGGAGAAAAGAACAAGAGAGGTAGTTAAATTACATCTGAAATCTGGATAAATATTTTAAAATAATTGGAAAAAACACTTTGCGACTGATTAGGTTACTCTTGTAAGAATAACATGTTTGTGTTTGCTCTAAAGTGATTTTTGATTGACTTAATTTTTCTAAGAAATGTGCTATGAATGCAGATTTTCTGTAGTACAAGTTGAAATCCTGGACAATGCAACCAAAGCTTTACAGACTTCTCTACATGCATGTGTGCAGATGTATGGAGCATATATGAATCAACAGTGTTCAGGTTAGACTTTTAACAAAGAGTAACACCACACCCAGGAGAGCACTATCTGACGTGGCCAGGGTCGCCACCAACACCATCATCACCACAATCCTTAACATATGCACTTCAGCATTACTGAGGTCTTACTTGGTATTCTGAAACACGTCTTCTGGCACTCCTGGTAAGTCTTGAAGTTGTTGTCATTCCCTTGGCATCCTCCATAGTAGAAGATCTCGCACTTCTGTGTGATCGTGTTGTAGTAAAAGCGCTCGATATCCGCTCTGCAGGGTCCCTCGTCCACTTGAAGCAGACACACGCCTGAAAGCAGCAAGTTTTTGTTTAAAAACATCCAGAATAAAACAACTAATGTGTAAAGTTCGTTTCCCATCGAGGAACTTTGCGCAATTACGCGTCTTACGTGCGTAAGGATAAGTTTGACAACTTTAGATAACTATCCTCGTGATTATTTTCGCTTTAAAAGGAATAATAAAAGACGTGCAGTGAGGTTACCTTTTGATGAAAGCGCCAAAACGTTGCAAAAAGAGGAGAGGAGAGTAAACAGCGCCACTTTGCAGAGGTCCATTGTGTAGGTTTTGGTGCGAGCCCTTCAGCCTGTTCCGCTCTGCAGACCATTCCGGCAGCCACTTCCAGCTTTATAGAGGTGTTTCCCAGGGGAAATGTAGGGGCGGGGATGGAGTGACTCATTTCCATATCACAGTGTAGTTGAGTTAGAGGGGGTGATGAATTGATTGACGACATCAGGAGAGTTGCGTTGTGGTATTTGCGCACTGGACTGACTAAGCGCATATTCAACTTATGCGAAAAAAAAAATAAAAGTTGGACTGAGGAGAGTCATGCAGTTACTGTCAAAATCAAAAAGAAAAAAAAGGGAGATGATGATGAAGATAATGAGAGTTATTAACTGTTTAACGTCGCTGTATCCTAAAGCTTTGTCTCTTTGGGACAGACACTGTTGAGAAACACCAGCAGCCTGAGCCTTCCTGCCAAGTTCCCACATTACACCAGTCTGACTGGATCTGACACACACTTTCACTTTAACCTTCCATTATCACCACACTAGTCTTATTGCGGCTACATGCCTCCAATAAAACACCAATGTCTAACACCAGAACGCAGTCAAGGTCCTCATCTGTTATACTTGAAAGCGCAACCAGTGAACATTGTAGAATTACTTCATGATTTCATTCTCATTTCTGAACAGGGTGTTACAAATAAAACTGCAGTGCAGTCATGTTCAGAGCAGTGATGAGTCTCCACCTTGACAGGTGGAGGCTAAATACAGATTAACCGTCTTATCAAAATGACCTGATACCTGAAGCACCACCCATAGATCCACTTCTTACTACGAGTATAAGAAAACACAAAATAAAAAAAAAACATCTGCTTTGTGCAACTCAGTGAACACGCTTTGTGGTTTTAACAGGAAAATAAATTGAAAACATGTGTGATGTGCCTCTTTCTTTGATAGTGTGGAGGAGATACTGGCTCCATCATTGAATAGGGCCTTGAATTAATCAGATTAGTGGATTAGAACTGTTTATGCAGATTACTTTATAACCCAGATTTAGGCAGAGGAGAGGGACTCTTCAGCAGGATTTCAGGGGTGAAGGACCGCTCCCTTTAACCATTCGTAAGTACATTTTTATTCTTTCTCTGAGGTCAAATCCTTCAAAAAAATCTCATTCTTATTCCGGTTAACACTTAAAAATGCTGCTTTTACTTTTGTTCTGACAGAAAATGCCAGTCATAAATGTGGAGGACCTGACAGACAAGGACAAAGCTGTCATGGAAGTAAATCAACTTAAAATCGAAGTGAAACTTGAGAGGTGGTTGGTAAGTTATTCACAGTGAGACTCTGAAAACTTTTAGTCTCAGCCAGTTCTCAGCTTATTACATCAGTGAGCACAGTTTATAGCTGGAACAAACTTGTATAAAACATTATTTAATCACTCATTTCTTTTTCTTTCAGACATCTAAATGCTGTGAGGAAATCAAGGATTATATTCAGGCTGGAGTGGAGGAGGACACCCTCGTTAAAGGCATTTCAGAGGAGAAGAACCCCTTCAAGGAGAAAGGTGGCTGTGTCATCTGCTAGACTGGACCCGAGGAGCTTTTCATAACTCAGATTAGCACCCAAGGACAATCCCCCGCCCCTCCCGAGATGGATTTGCAAACAGAGAAAACTAGAAGGACACAATAAAAAAAAAAGAACTTGTAAAACTGCATGTGTTTCCATGTAAACAATCCCCCATGTTTCAGCCAGATTTGTAGCCTTATAATTCGAATCTTTTTTTAAAGATGCAATAAATACTTGTTGTATTTGGAAAAGATTGCATACTGCTTCTCCAATGTGGTGTATATAGACTGAGCAAAAGGGACCATGTGCTGTATCACATCCAGGCGCAATCATTATTAAATGTGCATGTTTATAAATCAGCCTGTCTCTGTAATTTACTCAAGGTTTCACAACAAGGCAAACTGATTTCTATAACTCAAATTGCATATGTTTAGAGTTTTGTTTTTTCACATTGCATATAGGGTTGCTCTTGCAAACAATATGGCTTTTTTCCTGAAAGTTTCCCTTCCTTTTTTAAAGATTGGCTTTTTTTTTTTTTTGTAAAACACAATAATCATTATCCTTGGGCCCAAGCCTGAAAACTGAGTTAATTTTAATCAAAATGGAAGATTCTGGGACTTTCATTCAATTGTTTTCCTTTAGATGTTTATTATTATTATTATTATTATTATTATTATTATTATTATTATTATTATTATTATTATTATTATTATGTTTAATCATTATTTCCAGAGATCCGGGTGCCACAAATTAAGAAATGTCCAGTATTTGCAGTAGTTATCTTTTACTTTGTCTTCTCACGTCAAAGTTCATCTCCACTGCTCTAGATTTATGAAAGACTCCACTAAAACGGAAAAAATACTCATTCATTTGTCATCTTTCTGGAAACAACGGTATCCGACTTTAAATCCATCATTGCAAACATTAAACTTCCCCTCTGGCTTAATATTTGATCCACTGCGCGCTTTCGTAAGAGGTCAGGGCCACTGCGCATGCGCAGAGTTCACCGCCTGTAAACAGGAATGGCGCTCCGTGTGGGACCTCTGCGTCTGAACCGGCTCTTCAGCAAATGCCCACCGTACCTGGGCGTCCTGTCTAAAAATGCGTCGTCCCAGTCAGCCCCGTCCAGTGTCCCGGAGTCTCCGGAACACCATTTAATCTACACACGAGAGCACTTCGCCTTAAAGGAGTCGCTCAGAAAGGTACGAACACACCAACCAGGCTGCGGTGGGCTAACAAACCGAACAAAGACGGTTACGTCTGTCTGTTTTTCTTGCTGCTGACGGTGGGATATTTCACATCTGTGGACAAACAGCAGCGTTAGTCGTCCTGAAGTGACTCGACGAAGTCATAACGCGGACGAAAATAAAAAGTGGGTGAGAGGTCACGGAGCTGTGCTCCGCAGCTCGTCCTGCACTCAACCGGTTTCTGTCCACAGATTCACCACAAACATGCAACTTTAATATCTTCACCCGCACTGTAGTCGGAGATTGTTGTTTATATTTCGGTTTGCACAATCTCTGCATGTTCGGAGCGCGCGAGCAAGCAGCCAGGAGGAGAGTGAGGCAGGCTCGAACACATCAGCTGGCTGGATGTGTTTTCATGACCCACTCTCCACTCCCACATCCTGCTCTATTAATGTCAGCTGTGTGCATTTTTCCAACATGCACACGATATATTCACTGGTGGGCCTGGATGCACACTGGCATGTAGTTTCATTCTGCTAAAGTGAATATTAACAAGCTGTGCTCAGGCTTGCAGGGATCCCCTGAGGTGAATTCAAGTCAATCCGGCAGCAGGAGCACATCTTTTAGTCATTTCTTGTTAGATGTTTATGTATGGTTACACGCCCTGGGCCCATGCATATCATAGATGAGCACAGTTGGTCTCAGCTTTCTGCTGAAGACACAGTGATTGTCTGGGTGACATCCAGATTTATTGTAAAACCATTTTTCAAGCTGTATTCCTTAAAGGTCAAAACATGTTTTAGATTGTTTGGGTGGTTACACTAGCAAGAACTGACTGTAGGACTGAGTTAGACCTGGTATTCAGATGAAACTGATTTCTCAGTGGCACATGGAAAGTTGTTGAGACATTGACTTTTTGTTTTTATACCCAATGCATCTCATTTACTTAAGACAAATATCATTAGTTGCAGAATTAATTGTTATTCTGTTTTTCTGGCCTTTAGAGTTGATACATTCACAACCAGCCAGCATGACTACTCAGTATTGGAGGTGTGCAATCAGGGGAATAACAGAGGATACTTGAAATGCATGTGCCATTGCTTTATTTGATTGTCAGTTTTTCACTAATTGTTTCAAGTCTGCTCACAACAGACTCCACACACACTGTGTCTCAGTGTGTGTGGTGGGAGGATTCATTTTCAAAGTATCTGATGTTTTCCGCTTTATTGGTAGCAGATGTTGGGACCAATCGACAATAGAAAGCATAACTTTCTTTTTTACCAGTTGTATGATTTCAGTCTCAAGTATCTGTTTAACATTTCTAGACAGGCTTCAGCTGTTTTTAACAGCTACGCTTCTAATTTCACACTAAAGCTTATTTCATCATGTTTTGAGTTTTATTCATTACACTTACTATCAATAACAGGTCATAGTTTTACCTGGAAGAATTTTCATATACAAATTGTTGAACAGTTGAACTTTCATCAGCTGCATATTTGCTTGATTTCTTTCTGTCAAAATCATTCAGACGGTTCAGGTGAGGGTTTCTGGCAGCAGCTTTATGCTCTTTCCAGACGCTCTCCAGGCCCACCCAGTCTCTCAAATACTGTATTTATCCATCAGGGCTTCTGTTAAATTTTGAAATGCTTTTTCTCATTTACCCCCAAATTTTGTTTTTGGCAGTCTGTTTGCTTCTCACTCCCAACCCAGTTAGTCACTTCTGAAAACCAGAGAAATTATTTTTGAGAAGTTAACAAAATACAGGTAGAGGCAGGGTATTTGTAGTGAGTGTGAGTCATTGTGGATATATATTGAGCCACAGACATGGGAAACAACTGAAGCAAATATAACAACAGGAGCCTAATTTAAGGTACTGAGCAACGGCGTTTTGAGTAAATGAAGGGAAGCTTGTTGTCTGACTAACCTTGCAAAGGATGCCACGAGGTTGAAAATAAACCAGCCCTGGGAATATTGGGAAGGATGAAATTGTGGAAAGGAAATCTGGAACAATAAGTTGGCAGTGCCGGAAAGGGAACCTGACAATTCACTGCTGGATAGTGTGTGTATACAGACAGTATACAGACCAAGTATTCGGAAATCCTTTAGTTACTGCTCAAGGTTGGACTCCCAGAGCGCCTGTATTTCCACTACAAATGTTCATCCAGCGGGTGTGACCGTGCTGCACTGGAGTGTTCATTTATAGACTGAAGAAGGCGCCGACGATGTGTACACATCGCATTGGCAAGCGCCGATGGGAGGTCAGCTTTTGTCATTAAAGAGCCAAAAAGAATTTGGCAAGCTTTCCTAGGAAGGAGGCCACTCATGTGCAGCCTTCACTGGAGTCAGACTGGGATTTCCCCCCACCCAACAAAGAGACTGTCGGCAGACATAGCTGCGGTTAAAGACCTTCTCGGCAGGCCTGTTAGTCGTACATTTACTTTCTGATTTTCACCTCTTTCACTGTGACTGCTGATATGGGCTGTTAGTTTCATCCAGACATTTATCAGTTACATCCAGTTATTTGAAGTTAGGGTTTCAGGAGCTGGAGCTTCAGTTTCCTGATAGTCTGAACTCCACCCCGTAGGCCCAGGGTCAGTGTTTACTCTGCAGCAGAAACAATCCGCCTGCCTCAACCAAGACGGGAAAACAATATAATGCAAAAAGACAGAGAGACCAGAGAGCCTCTGGCTCTGAAACACTTTCTTTATGCAGTATTGCCAATCTCTGGAGGGAGCAAAGCTTTGACCGGAGACAGAAGCAGATCGTAAACAAACCAAAATCTCTCAAGAAAGAAATCCTGTATAAAACAGACAGAAGTGGAAGTGGCTTAAGGCAAACTGACTGGCTTTTTTATGAGTTTACTAAAGAGTTATGGCATCTGCCGAGATTTTTCAGGTTGTCTGAAGTAATTTAATTCATCCTGGGAAAAAAAAAAATCTTTAAAGCACCAGTAACAGCAGTGTCTTCCACCTGGCATTTGTTTTCTGCATGACTGAATAAAATGTACTAACAGTGTAATGTCTTGAACCCCCTCATCACGGTGAATGATTAGGCAGTTGGGAAAGTCCGCAGTGGGCAGCGTCCACATGACAGCAAGTTAATGCCCACCTAACTGGAAAAAAAGTTGACAAATAATTGCTCATTTGAGCAAAACCCACACACGAAAGAGTTGTAAGGTCAGTTCATTTATTGATCTTCTGGACACACTTGAAATGACTGAAGTTGGCAAACTGCGACACTTCGGTAAAGATTAGCGTCTTTCACTCAATCTGCTGTAAGTGAGCGTTAGTGAGTAGATACAAAAAAAAGCTTATCAAAACTTCCTACTTTCCCGGTATCGAGTTATTCCCTTATTACAGCTTCCATGAGTGGGTTTCCCTTTCCTGGGAAGTTGAAATTTCCCCACTTGAGTTACTCACGAACGCGGTATGCGGTAGAAATGGCGCACAGTAACCTTTGTCAGGAGGTGTGGGACGTCTCCCACATGACCTTTATCTTCCCCTTTCCAGAAACAAGTCCTTCCTCCCTTTTCCGCTGCAGAATCTGAACTTTGCACAGATTTATTGCAGGTCAAAAAGAACTAATGCGTGCCTTCACTTTTTCTTTTAATAATGTCCTGTTTTTTGTTTTTTTTTTTCCAACTCCTGATGTGTTGGCTGCAGCGTCGCTGTTCTGCTCTGAATGGGGAAACAGTGTCTTCTGGCCGCCTCGCGCTCAGATGTTTCTCACCCAGTTAGTTTTTCTTGGCCCGTCGGACGGGCGGCTCGTTTATTCTTGTGTGCTTTGGAAGTGAGCTCGACTTTTTGAAATTCTGAGGACAAACGAGGCGGACACGTCAGTGCTTTGTTTAATAAGTTATCACAACTTCCAACGGCAACTGCTTTTTTTTTTTCTTTTTTTCTTTTTTTCCAAATCAAATATGGGGCAGCATTTTATTGGTCGAGACTTAACTTTAATTCCCCATTTCCAACAAATCTGTGCTGTTTTCATTTCTTTTCTCTGGCTTCATTTGGAGCTGAGCAGATTAACACAGTTGCCATGACTCCATTAAGTGTGGCTCATTAAAAAAGTTCATGCATTTAAGAGGCTTTGTTAATGTATATTTTTAGCAGCATTTTGAAAGAATTAGAAAAATCCTGCAGCACTTAAGTTTAATACATGTATGGGGTAATTGGTTTTCCTCACATGATAGCAGTTGGATCTTTTGTGCACTGTAGCGTTCTCTCATCTAAGTTCTGCTGCATGAAGCTAAATAGTCCCTTTTTTTTTTGTTCTTTTTTACATTCCAACACATTAGCACATGAACTGGAGCCCACACTTTATCCCCACCGTCTGTTGTCTATGAAGGGGAGGGGGAAGTAGATTGGCCATTCACAAGTGCTTCTCCAGCTGCCGACAGTTTCCAGGTGCTTGAAATGAGTCACAGCAGAAAGGTTCAGGCGCCTCTTCCAACACCAGGCTTCCACCTACTCCTCACTCACTGCACAGGTTTTTTTTTTTTGGTTTTTTTTTCCATGACTCACAAACAGACATGGCGACACGTCATCAAACAAAAGCTCTGCTCGAATTAAAAGATTATAAAATTTTGTGACTAAATACCCACGATGCAACACTCTTCCTCTACGAACTCGGTGCTTTAGGGTCTGATTTACCTGCAGGTGAAAACTTGAAAAGAGAGGCTGATCCTGTGAAGAGGCGGAATGAAGATTGTAACAATTTACAACACACTATCTGTTTAGCATTGTTGCCGTCATGAATTGTTTACAAGATATATGGATAAATATTACCTGAAAAATGTGTCCATATAGTTTTTGTCTCTGAACTTGGGGCATTTTGAGTTTCATGTTTCATTTAAATCCACTGTGGGAGATATCTGGTACTTTGGAGTTGTCAAAAAAGAAATTTGCATGACAGTTATAATGTAACAAAAAACAAAGTGAAAGTGCTCATCAAATAATAATGCAGCAAAATCAGTCTCCTGAAAAATTACTCTCGTGGTTCAGCCAGTGATGAAGAGTGAAAAAATGTTACGTGAAGGGTTCATTTGTCAAGATTATTAATTAAACAACCCCAGTTAAATCATGATCGTATTTAATTGTGATACACATTATCAAGCTGCGAATTAGCAGAGACGAAATCATATCATCATTTAACCCCGATCCAATAATCTGTCGGAAGCTGTACCTTCATCCTGGCTCCACTTTTCTTATTTTTCCCCACGACTCAAATAGTCGTCCTTCATCCTCGGCAGCAGCTGCCGGTTTGAACGACTGCTATCTCATAAGGAATGTCATTAGTTTTGGTTTCAGCACTGAGCTCAGTTGTGTCTGTCGATTTGAGGGTTCTTTTTTTTTTTTTTCTCCGCTGCCAAAGAGTTAAATTATTGGGGAATCACTGAGTCTGTAAATATTGACATGTAAATGGTCCATTTCAGAGGTTCTCAATTTCACCACACAGCAGTGGCTTCCTGCTGTATTTCTGCAGAAGTGTCAACCCTCAAAATTCCATATAATGCTGCCTCTATGGATGTATTTAACAGTAAAGCTCCCACTGACTTAGCATTCATCATAGACTCGGCATGCAACGCATTTTTCCATTCTGCTTTACATTCATTGATATATTATACCTTATGTCTTTGTCTCCAGAGTGAGATTAGACCGATTTATGCGCTCCACACAACAGCAGCCCGATGAATGCTCAAAAACTCTTTGTGTGTGCCTTTTTTTTCCCCCTGAGACGGAATCGCCTGTTATTTGCCGTCTGAAAGGCATTAAGATAAAAGAACACAGAAATCTGTTTGTTCAGCAACATGCAAACACATGTACTTATCCTGAACGCTCAAAAATAAATGATAAAGACAAGACGCTCGTGTTTTGATTGTGCTGCAGATCATCGATCAGGAGATTAACCCCCATGTGGATCAGTGGGAAGCCGAAGGCGCCTTTCCAGCCCACAAAGTCTTCAAGACCTTAGGAAGCGCCGGCTTTCTGGGCGTCAGCAAACCAGTTGGTAAGAAGTCGAATATCATTTTTCAGCTGCTTGTTCAAACCCACTCTTGTCTCTTTTTGACACACATTAACTTTCAGTTTTAGTCTGGTTCTCACTGGTTTTCCTCATTAGATCTGATGAGGACTCTCAGTGCATGCTGGGATACGATCCAAGCTCTCAAAAATCTGCCACAGGGATTTTGTCTTTAAATTTAGCGGTATCTTTAATCTAGTGAGCTTCGTGCTTTATCGGGAACACGGAGAGCAGGAGGAGATTTCTGTTTGATTTCGATGCCCAGGACACTTTATGTTGGCAGAGGCTGGGGAATCTGAGCGCAGCAACAAACCTGTTGAGGATCAATCACAAATATCACATCAAGGTGCCACATGTCACAAGTTTTCTTTGTGTGTTTTGTGCAGTCTGATTAATTTGAACTGTAAGAATTGAGTGAAATGTTTATTTTTTTTTTAAGTATGATGGGAGCTGTCAGATGGAGGATAGAGTTTCCTTAAAGTTATGGATAACTATCTTCTCAGAAATCCCTCAATGTTTGCCTGTTCTGACCATTTCTGCTGGAAAAGACATCGTCTTTTCCACAGCTGAACTCTTGTTCCATTTGTTTGCTTTCTGTCTTGACACCCTCACCTTCCAGCCGCTCCGCCGTTCGAATGCTCCCACTGAGATGATGGGTGCCGGTGTCACAGCGCCGTCCCGCAGCAGCTGTGCGGAATAAATCCCATTTCCTGACGCGCAGCCAGCTGGGTCACTGCTGAGGTGCCGGAGAGAAATGGGATAAGTGCAGAACAGGACCACAAACGACGTGTGGTTTCGGTGTTTAATGCATTCTGAGAATCTGGATGGATTTTTTGTGAGACGTTTGACGATCAGCAGCAGATTTTCAGCACACTGCACATATTTCTAACTCCCCACAGTGATGATTTTATGGAGAAAAGCTGATCTACTTCAAGAATATGAAATCAGGAAATATGTCGGCCGCAGCGCTTGGACCGGTTTTCTCCGGGAAGGCAGCTCCACCGCAGGTCTGCAGGTCAGAGACGAGGAAGGACAACAGAATTAAAATGTGCTGAGCACACAAGCCGTGAGCATTACCCTGTTGACAAGATTAGAGAGGAGGATCTGCGGCCCAGTGAAACACTGAGCGGAGACAGACTCTAATGAACAGGAGGTAGATTAACCGCCGCTGTTTGCAACAACTGAATCTTACTAAAGGGGATGCTACTCTACCCAAACGGATTTGTTTTGTTTAATAGCTCTGGTTTCTTTTCTAAAATCGAAGAGTCCGGTACTAAACAGTGTGTAGATGACGCATTGCCAGCATATGTATCGCCAATAAAAGATTCTCCTCTGTACATGCGTCATTAAGAGACCCCAAAAACTGTGCAGTTGCGACGGCAACTACAGAGTCGCGGTGGGATGTTTTCGTTTGCCGCTCTGCTGACTAATGGAACAGACTCTCTGAGAACGGCGCTCTGGGTTAATTGATTTAGAAGCTTGGATTACAGGAGTGAGGACAGGGATTTAGGTGTCTGCTTAATGGAAAACATGATCTATCGGATGGAGCGAGTTCTCGGCCTCGATCAGGAAATAAATGAAGCCAAGAACAATAAAGAATTTAAAGGTGGGGAAAAAAAAAACTAGGACATAAAGTCCAACAGCAAAAGATGGAGTCACTACAAAAACATATCTGTGTGGCGAAACATCTGAAGTTTACAATTATGTAAAACGTGATATCGGGACATTTTAGGAATCAGTTAGAATCAGAGGACAGTCTCTTATCTGCATTGTCCAAGACGAAAAGTCCCAACTGAAGATTAAGCTGCACGCAAATCTCTGAAGAGCCGGTGTGTCCGACGGACGGTTTAAGAAAATGACTTATCTGTATCCTGAAATTTACTGTTATCATTTTTAAGCCCCTCTGATGACGTCCTGTCTGGAAAAACAGTAAAACAGAACACTGTGGAATGAAGACGTCTTAGCGGTTTCTTGAACTTCGAATTGCCTCATGTTTGAAAAGAACATAACGAGTCTATGTACGGCTTGTTTTTAATCATGCAGCAGGAGCCTCGCGGACGAGACGAACTTTCCCCGTTTTTCCGGTGCAGGCGGGGAAAAGGACCTTTAAAAAAACAGGAGAACAGGAAGTTTTGCTGCTGCAGCCATGTTGAGGGAGAGGATGGGGATGACCTCTGGCTCCGCGCCTGATTTCCTCTGCTCCGTCGGAGAGGAGAAGGCTCCGCACATCACACCACGGAAATAACCTCCAGTCCTGCCTGACAGATAAAACCTGACAGCCTGCATATTTTTTTTTTCCTCCCCTACAAGTCAGTATATTTGATGCTAACGTTCACAGGAGTGACCTTTTTGCTCGACTTGTCTGCCCAGTATGTTTCCATTCTCATTTTTTTTTTTTACTTTATGTCCTTTTGACAAACGACGGCTTTTTCTACATTACTAAAAGAGTGATTTTCTGTGAGATCACCGGCTGATGGTGCATTTATTCAAAGATCAACTTCTACACAGTCACACATGCAGCAGCAGTAGTTACAGAATTGTCATGGGGGAAGTGGCTTTTGACAGTGATTCATCTTCCTGTGAAGCCGCTCTCTGGAGAGAGGGAATATTTTCCATCCTTACCTACTTTATAAAGTCAATCGGAATAAAAAAAAAACCACGTTGTGTTACTCTCTCATCATCATTTGGCACCTGCTGGCGCCGCACATTTACAACTTCAGCTTCTTTATCCCTCAATTTCGGCTTCACAGGACGATCCGCCTGGTAAGAACCTATGGCGAGGAACATCTGCTGCTCCCCAGAAGCGTGTGTGTACGGGCTTGACATTCGCGGCTGAATCCTGCTTGTCTTTCCTCTTGCTTGCTTGTTCAAGCGGACGGCCCGCTGTTTTGTTTAAAGCGGGATAAACCTCGGTGCTTCCCTCGGCTCACATTATCCGCCGCAGGGTTCCCAACGCTGGGAGACTTATCGCCGCACAGCTGCACCTGTTTCCTCTTATTTTTGGCACCCCGACTCCCCATGTTTGCTCGTTTCGTTTTGCTTTATCTGCCCATTTTTCTTTGTCCCACTTCTTCTCTCTCTTTCTCCTTTCATTCCCTGGCCGTCTGTAACAGTTTGCCAGACTGTATCGTCCATCATTCAGCTGCTGCTCTGACAGCTGATATTCAGCCACTTTGCTCGAGTCGCCGCGTGGAAGAGACATTTTTACAGGCAGACCTTAAGTATTTAGACTTTGGGAAAACTGAGTGCAGAACACACGTAAATGTCGAGAGAGCATGCATGAGATGATAGATGCAAAAAAAAACAACTTATTTTCATATTGTTTTCTAAATCGATGTTTTCCCAAGTGGTGTTTTAAACACGTTTACTCCGTACTGTTCAAGTCCATTAAAGACCTGAGGTCTTGGCAAATGTTTTCTGCTGCAGGAATGAGTCAAAAAAAAAAAAAAAAAAGGTTCTATATTTTTCACATTTTAGTAAATGGATTGTTGAAGAGATCAAAATCGGTAGTAAATACAATAGATGAGATGAAAGCGACCCTTAACTACGGTGTGCGGCAGATCTCCCAGCAACGCTTTTCACATGTAATCATGCAATTAACGATAACATGCTGTAATTGATTGGAGTGGACGCCACAGTGCCTAATGATCGGTTCAAAGTATCACCGGTGTGTGCCAGAGAGCGTTTTGTGTCTCTGTGTGGACAAAAAGCCAGTTCACTGATGATTTTAGCGCAGAAATAACAGGAAGGATTTAAGTGAGACCAGGTGGGGGACTTCAGGGTTACTTTTGAAGTGACTAATGTAGTGATGGGGTGCATTTATCTAAAACAGGCTTGTTTGGGAAGATATTTCTTCCTCTTTGAACTTCACTCCACATGTATTATCTCACTGGCACAAACAAAAAATCACTTTAGTGTAGAATAATCCAGATAATGTTATATAAACTGTGTTTTTTTTGTGTGTTTTTGTCCTGTGCAGAATATGGAGGGTTGGGACTGGACTTCAGCTACAGCGTAGCGGTGGCAGAGGAACTGGGTCACATCAAGTGTGGGGGGGTCCCCATGGCCATCGGCGTGCAGAGCGACATGGCCACTCCGGCTCTGGCCAGGTACATTCAGACCGCATCGCTGAAAGGATGGCAATTAAACATCAGTGTGTTTGTAATCTGATGTGGCGGATGGTGCTGTGGCGGTCTTGGATTCTTTCTGTGGAGTTTGCATATTGATGGACCGCTCGCCCACAGTTGATCAGACCCACGGGTGATTAAAGAAATGCAGGAAATGGATGTGTAGTCAACATTAATTTTCTTTTCATCATAATTGTTCTCTCAACTTTTCATCTCTACATTCTTGAGTTGAGGCTGGAGTTTTTGTCATTTCGAAGTAGCGAATTGTATTCTTCGCCCCCGCTGTGATCCTGAGAGGAAAGTCTCTCGCGCTCTGCTCCCTGCGGCACAATAAATGCACGACCTCACAGAGAAAAGCCGAGGTTTCTCCACTTTCGGAACAATAACGGGTCTGCTTCAAAGCTCAGGTTTTATCACCAGCCACAAGTGTGTGCAGTCCAATTGTAAGTGGGATCTTATTTCATCCACATTAATGTAACTCTGCAGTATTTTTTTTTTAACAACACAAGAAAATGCAGCCATCGATCGCCCCGCAGAGAGCATCTGAGCTGATATATTTGTTGGATGCTGGATCCCAGTGAGTTGTGTGCCGTTTCTTTGATATGAAACATCTGCTGCCGACACTTGACTGAATTCAGTGAGATACAGTCGAAGTCTCAGGAGCTTAATTAAGTGATCTACACGATCCTGCACCAAGGTTTCAGAGCTGAGGAGGAAAAACGAGGATTGATGCCGCAGGAGCTCTCTCCCACTGGGACCGGAACTGTTTTTGTGTCAAAGTCTTTGTTGCGTTGTGTACACATGCTTTGTTCCAGCACCTTTGAAGAGGTTGACACAGCTTTCACTCCACGCTGCTGCATCGATTTTGGAAATGGAGTGAAATCTTGGTGATCCTCAAAAGATTAACATAATGTGGCGTCCGTCACTTATATTCAGTGTGTTTTGTGTGTGTTTCTGCAGGTTTGGTTCGGCTGAGCTCAAGGAGGAGTTCCTCCGTCCCACCATCCTGGGGGACAAAGTGGCCTGCCTCGGCGTCAGTGAAGCCGGAGCTGGATCCGATGTCTCCAGTACGTTCTTCCTTTCGATCATCTTCTCTCTCCGTTCCGTCGGGGCTTCATATTCATCTCCTGACTGCTTCTGCCTCAGGCATCAAGACCAAGGCGGTGAGGAAAGGCGACGAGTTTGTGATCAATGGAGGGAAGCTGTGGACCACCAACGGCGTCCAGGCCGACTGGATGTGTCTCCTGGCCAACACCAGCGACGGACCACCACACAGGAACAAATCCCTCATCTGTTTGCCCATGAACCTGCCAGGTACGGCCCAGCTGCGTCTCTGCAGGAAGTGGGGATTTGCTGTGACCTTTCTGATCGTGTCGTTGACGTCTTTCCCGCCACAGGAGTTCACGTTGCCCGTAACATTAAAAAGATCGGGATGTGGTCATCGGACACGGCCGAGGTGTTTTTCGATGACGTCCGTGTTCCCTGTAAGAATGTCATTGGCCAGGAAGGCATGGGCTTCACCTATCAGATGCTTCAGTTCCAGGAAGAGAGGCTGTGGGCCGCCGCCAACGGTGAGCGCACCTCCTCAGTCAACATTTATCAGATTTCTGTGTTTATTCTTCTAAATGCCATCGCGTTCTCACTTCACATTTATCGCGTGCACTGCTGATTTTACTGAACATTCGAGTTTGTGATATGGATTTACAGAAGGGTGGGGAGTTGAGGTCTTTTAGTTCGAGCCAGTAATCGCCTGTGAAGTAATTATTTACGTAGGATTTTGATTAACAAGCGTCATTCCTGGTTTTTTTTGGCACATGAGTTTTCAAAATGAGGGAGGGTGAACCCTCACAGCATATTTCTAGTGGAATGCCAGATTTCCTCATGTTTCTCACACACAGGAAAAACGACCACATAGGCAGTAAAATCTATTCTTGTTTTTAATTTGCAATATCAGTTAAACTTCCCTCAGCACAGGGTTGTACACTAAAACGTATTTCAAAAGTCAGCCTTTCAAATGTATGCTTATAAAATTATTGCCCTGCCTCCTCTGTCACACCTCCAGTCTTAACCACCATGGACAACATCATTCAGGAGACCATCCAGTACACCCGGCAGAGGAAGATCTTCCAGCAGCCCATCCTCTACCACCAGGCCGTTCACTTCAGGCTGGCGGAGCTTCAGACGGAGGTGGAGCTGCTGCGCGCCCTCCTCTTTCATGCCGTTGGTAAGGTCACTTCATAGACTGATAACAGAACAGTTTATCTCCAGCTGGATTCTTTGTAGAGCAAGAGGCAGATAGTATTTTTATTGTTATTACACCGTTAAGACGGTTGTTATCGATGGTCCGAGACGATTTATTCATGAAATTCAGTGCTAGTTTTCCTTTCAGCCTGAAATTACTGTCAAATATTTCTCTTCAGAAGAAAGGAAAACGGATCAGTCTACATCTGGCCCTGGTGTTGTGTCAGTCTGGGTTCAAGTGAAGAGACAGAAAGCAGAGACAGGCCTGAATTACCCAGAATTTCATCCAATTCTGATTCCTCTAACTTTTTAATGGCACTAACTTAGATCTACCACGTGTCGGATTTCAGAAACTTTCTGGATTAACAGTGCGCCATGAGAAATGCTCACGTTATTTATTATGTAAGCTTCACTTGTATAACCGTGAAGTTTAGTTTCATCTTCAGGTTAGATGAACCTTAAACCTCAATAACCAAGAAAGACACGGACTCCAGACTTGACTTTTCCCGTCTAAAGCATCGGGCACGGGGCCGACAGCAGCAGTGTCTTAGTTTAACTAAATGTTGCAGCTCCTCACAGTGAGCCCAATGAAAGCAGTGTGTGGGTGGATGTGTCGGGCAAACGTCCAAGGCCTTGTGATTTCCTGGTTCTGTTTATAACCTCTTGGTGTGATTAGAAGCTTTCAGTGGACTCATCTGGCTGGTGTCGGTTCAAGTCCAGTTTGTTTGCCCTGAAAGCAAAGCTGCAGCATCTGTTTGGCACGGATAGTTCGACATGCACACACACACACACACACACAAACTTCCTCACACGTTAAAACAGGAAAAATCATGCGTTCCACACACGCTCCTCCAGAGGGTCCCTACAATAGAGACATTGATTAGTTTCCTTTAGAAGAGACCTGAATGAGAAAAACACCGAACGGCAGCCAGCTGCAGGTGACTTCGAGTCTTGATCATTCTTCATTGTCTGTTTTCGTCTTTGTGTTCCGCTCACCTGAGCGGAACCTTTCTCCATTCTCTCCCCCGCCTGCGTGAATGATACACCTGCGCTTCCTTATTCTCCTGCAGCGTTGTACATTAAAGGCATCGATGTCACCAAACTGGCATCCATGGCCAAATTAAAGGGGGGCCGCTTGGCTCGGGAGCTCAGCGACAGCTGCCTGCAGTACTGGGGAGGGATGGGCTTCACCAGCGACGTGGCAGTCAGCAGATTTTACAGGTGAGACGAGAACGCACTGTCTTTGTTTCTCTGCAGGCTGAGAGACACAATAAATGTACATCATTCTATAGAGTTCAGAATTTAGTCTCCACAGAGCTTCTTCACCACTTAACTTAAAAAAAAATGTTGAACGTCTGATCACAGGCAGAGACAAAGCATCAGTCACTTTCCCACTGTTTTTAAATGTGGCTGCCGACAGCGCGTCTGTAATGTTTCCATGGCAACAGCAGCCTCACCAGATGCAGGCGCTTGACGAAGTGAGTGGCAAGATGCTGGATTTGACTCCAGACAGAAAACGTGCTGCCTCTGGTTCACTTTGATCAGTGCAGCGCTTGTCTGTTAAAACTTTGCGCTGTACTGACATCTAGTGACAGGGCAGATATTGCGCACGACTTGCCCCAGTCTGGCGTCACTTGCCGTTTGTCGTTGGCAGAGACGGCAGGCTGATGTCCATCGGAGGAGGAGCCGACGAGGTGATGCTGGGAATCATCTGCAAGTACATGGACATCCTTCCCAAGAAGTAATGCGTGCGGATCAACTCATCCAGGACCGCCGTCTATGCCTTTAATTTAGCAGTTAATCATTTTTAAATCTGCTTTGTGATTTTTACTAAAATTCAGGCAGACCTGCTGCATCTTAAAGGTGTCAGTCACTTGGTGTAGGAACATTTTTCATGCTCTTTCAGTGATTCTGGTTTGATACTTTACATAAGCTACGTCCTGTAATACAGTCTGTCGATGAAGCTTGAAGCCTCAGCTTGCATTACAGTTTCCATATAGTGAATCAAGTGTTTAACACAGAGATTTAGCACTTTTAATGTGTGTTATTTTTTTTTTTTTTTTGCAATTAAATGTTCAGTCTTTTCTGGAATGTCTGGCTACCAGACAAAAACATTAAAAACTCACCAAAGTGCCGTTACGAATGCGAAGACTTTAATCTATTCAGTATGACACAATTTAAGGTGAACACGACAGTGTTTTCTCACAAGTAGAAAATGGTTCTTTAACTCTCTTCTTACAAATTTACAACTGATCCTTGCATGTAATAATGTGAATGTTTGATATTAAACAAAAACGGTTATTGTAATTACTGGTCATCTTTTGAAAGAGGTTCCCTATTTTTTTAGAATAAAGCATAATTCACACAAAATGCCGTGTGTGTGCTTGGACAAACGAAGCATAAAATTTCTTTATTTACATTAACAACATTTTTACAACAAAGTAGGGACAATAAGACATACTATTGGGTTGGCAAGTTATGTAACACAACCTTTTGTTTTCAGAGGATTAGCACTGGGTTGTAGCTTCAGGTTAGTTTTCTGAAGACGATTCATTCATCTGCAGCTCTTCCAGGTTTCACCCCACAGTTTATGAATCAAGGTAAATCAGCCAGTAAGCGGGTTCTGCTGTTCAACAACATCCAGTCAAAACGCTTCCCATTATCATTTCAGTCCACTTTCACTGTTCAAGTTCATCAAGAAACCACTGTAAAGTAATCTGTGTTTCACATTAAGACCATTAAGTGAAATGCTCAGACACTCGGGTACATCTAAAGTCTTTTTTTTCCTTTTTCTTTTAAATGTAAATTACCAAAAAGTTGATCTAGAGTGGAGCTGCATCGAAGTGGCACTGACTGGGAAGTAGCTGGAGGGACGAGTCCAGCAGCGTCCATTCATCACCTCAGCTTGATGAACCAGTAGAGCACAAAGAAGACGAAGAAGCAGAAGAGCAGCATGTAGCACAGCAGTTTGGTCTGGCTGCCTCTGGACAGCTGCTTGACTCTGCCGATCGTGGCGCCCAGCAGCCCGCCTGTCGAGTCAAAGTCCGAGTCCTAAAGTGGGAAAGAGATTTGAGAATTGTGATGTCCAGCTGGCAGACGACACTCGTCTCCTGCGAGATAACGATGCAGCTTGCAGAGAGAAGCTTGAGTCATCGACTCGGAGCTCTGCACTTCAGTGTGAGGCATTAATGACATTATTCATGGAGCAACTTTATAATCCAAGTTAATGACTCTCTTTAACAAAGCACGATTGAACAAAAAATGTAATAAATAAGCAAAGAATCATGTGGAGAAGATACAAAAGACTTCATCTAAAAATGCAGTTTGTGGAATATTCTTTAATGTAATATACTAAAATCCTTGTACAATCAAAATTCCATAAGTTTTAATATACTTAATTCTTTCAATAACATTATCAACTATGTATGTTGATCCTACATTCTCTAGGTAATTCATAAAATCTATATTTTTAAGCCCTAAAACCATATCAGATGTTTAAAGTTTGACAATTTAATATCAGGACTTATTTTTAATGACAATATTCGGTTATGATGGAAGCAGCCTATAGTGAAAATAAGCACAGGGAATATTAATTCTGTAGCACCCATCCTTTGCATTAACAGTGTGCGAAATGAGAAGGTGAATATGTGAACGCATATCCTGGGCTGATATAGGTCTCTTGTTCCTTTTTCTTCTTCCTGGATATGAAATGTCCTACTTACTGATATTAGATTTAGAAATGAATATGGTATGATAAAAAAAAAATTCCATCCAGTTTTTGATTTCTATTTCTCACATGATTCTACCATCTGTGTTTTTTTGTGGGATGATGATGATGTCCTCAGTTCGCTGCCAAGTGTGAAGCAGTTGGGATCAGCACAGCCAAATTTCACGGAGAAGGATGGCCAGTCCTCTCCAGGTGGAGAAAACAAGTATTTCAAGGTCTAATTCACCAGTGATGAGAGGAGGGATGAGGTCATCCAGATTTGGACATTCGGCTACAGTAGTACTGTCACTTTATGGGAATATTGTGGTGAAGTGGGAGCTTAGCTGTAAAGCAAAGGCTCTGTTTACCGGTCAGTTTACAACCCACAGCTCACCTATGGTCATTAATGAGAGACCGGATAAAAGTGGCCAAAATGAGTTTTCTCCAGAGTGGTGAGCTGCTCCACAGGTGGGCCGAGCTTCTGACTAGGATCCCCCCTGGTAGCTTCCATTAGAGGTTTACCAGGCTGATCTGACTGAGAAGATACCATAAGGTCTTCCCAAGACTTGCTGGAGAGATTATATCTCTGGGCTGGTCTGGGGGCGGCTTGGCATCCCCCGGGGAAAGGTGGAGGAACTTGCAGAGGACAGGTATACCTGGATTGCTGCCACTATGCGACCCCATACAGACTGAGCAGTGAAAATGATGGACAGATCAAGTTATACCATATTTACACACAGTAAACACTCTTTCTGACCTGGTATGAGGCTGAATATCGCATTATTGGGGATAAAAGTGAAAATACGTGTTAAAGACGTGGTGCTTGGTTATTGCTAACTATCAAGAAAACAACTTACCATATCGTCCAGCATTTTATTCTGGTATTTGACCTCAGTTCCGATGTCAATTGACAACTGTAAATATTATAAAGAAATATCATACAGTTAGTGACATTTACAACAGAGTGACACATTCTAAATAGTTACATGTTTTATTAGTCTTGAGGAGTGCTACTTACACTTTTCAAGGCATTGACTTTGGCTCTCAGCCCCTCCTGTAAGTGCTCGTTTTCCTCCTCGTACACGCTGTATCCACTGGCCACATAGTTCCCAGACCCCCCTTCACCTGCACCGCGAGTCACAGAAGAAAACGAAAATGCTAAAGTGTTTAAGTTCTGTATGGATATGGAGCTGTACACATAACAGCCGACATGCCTCCAGCTAGCTCCGGCTAGCCGAAACGTTAGCTAGTCGGCTAATTATGGTCTGTTGTCTGAGTCTCACCCAGCCCGGCGCGCCTCATCTTCAGCCTCGGATGCTCACACGGTCCTGTGATGAACGAAAGACTTCGAGGAATGATTAAAGACGAAACAAAGTGAAAGAAAAGTGACAGGAAGAGAGGAGGAACTGTGGCAGCTAACGCCACGACACCATACGGTGGCCGACGAGGACAATCCCCCCCGGAGTAAAACCGCGAACGAGAAAAAGAAGCAGCGTCTAATCTGTAAAAACTAAATAATGTGGCAGAAAACTTTAGAAAGTGACCTACTCTTAAGAATTCGGTGTACTTTAATCCAGATATAGGTGGAGCACAAAAAAACCATTTACTTATGTATTTATTTGACGTATTGATTGTTTGTTTACTAACTTACTCACTTGGCTCCAGATATTTCTAAACCATGATATGAAATAAATATTAGCACATAGAAGACAAAAAAAAATCTATTTCCAATATGAATTTATACACACACACACACACACACACACACACACACACACACACACACACACACACACACACACACACACACACACTATAATTAAGTCTATTTTTATGTATATTCATAAAAAGTACTTTTATTTGCAAGTTTGTATGTGTAATATGTACATAATATACACAAAACAGATAAATCAATGTCCATCTATATATAGTTTACATGTCTGAAAAGGGGTCAAATAGATAATTAAAAAAAAAGGGGGCTGAGTAAGATGCAAAATGTCCTCAAAAAATTGTTTTTTTAAATAAAGCTGAAACTTCTGACTCCTCATCGCGCCACCGCCCTTCTTTGAAACCCAACAGGTCCTGGATGCTGCATTAGTGTGTCGATGGTATCAGAGCGTGATAATATAATGAGAGGATGTTCCTTTCAGACGCTGACAGATTGTTTCCTTTGAGTCTTTTTGAAATATGATGGAAACAAATATTCTTTGTGGGTTTAATAACAGAGCTTACTGACACATCCATCTGGGCTTCATGGGACTGAAAAGACTTTCTCAATATTTCCACAATCCTGGAGGTGCTGTTTAGCAGTGATTAGCTTTCCTTATCCTTTCATACATCATCGCTCTGTGAGCCTTGTGCCAATATTGCAGGAGACAGCTAATATGATATAACAGATAAAAATGACTTTTATGACGCTGATTTATTCCAATCCAATATCTTATAAATAAATACAACTTAAAGCTTCCATCTTCCATAATGCATTTCAATGCCACAGCATCATCTTTTATGTCTTACCCAAAAGGCTTTGTCTGTATGCATGAGTCGTGACCTTGACATGAGTGTCAAAGAAACAAAGGATATTGATTGAACTGCCTACACACATCTCTGCTGCCTTAGTAGATCTTGGCAGATACAATTTATCAAAGGGCTCTTTAAAGTTCAGGAAGGCATTTGGACATTTAGAAGGAGGTTTTAATCCTGATGGAATCAGAATTGCACCAGTATAATAATCTGCATGCAGCCCTTCACACAGAGAGGACTTTGTGTTTCCAGCTCTTGATGTGTTCTGCAGAGGTTGAGATGCGACATCTGTTTCAATGTCGGCATTGCAGGTTAATCAGACAGACAGTTTTATGTGTTGAAAATAATTATATGTCACAATAAACTGTGCACATTCATCCTAAGAACCACCAATTGCTCATCTTGAATGTTTACAGAAAATTAATCAAAAAAAGAATTGTTGTTCTGTGGATTAAAAAAGACAAAATCAAGCAGACTGGAGAGGATCAAAAACAAGAGTTTCTCAAATAACGATTCGAGTAAAACCAGGTGTGCAAAGTGAGACCTTGCATAAATTAACAGGATGCCAACAAGAACAGAAAAAGAAACTCTAAAAACATTAAGTAATGATTTTATTGCACCATTCAAATGATCGGTTCAGAACATGGCATGAACAACATAAAAGCATGAATCCATCCCTCCTCTGAATGAGCCGGCTGCTGGTTAAATGGGCTTCATTCCTACTGAGCATGCTTTAAAGGTCGGTCTTTACCTGACTAATATTGCTCCCAGTACCATCCCTCGATAAAGCATACCATCTACTAACAGCCACATGTTGAAAATATACTCCAACCTGAATATTTGAAGATTTCAAGAGGTTCTCTGAATTTTAAACGACGCCTTTAGCCTCAAGATCAATACATGACCTCTGGGGTGTGATTGAAGTTCACATCCTCATGGACACCCAACAAATCTGGAGTCTGGGCACAAAACTGTCCTGTTGCTCAAGACGAAAATTCGCAATCAATCCATAACATGTAGAGCAGGCATTTCTGAGCTCTGGATGGATTTTATGTTGAGGCTGGTGAGTGTAAATTGCGCCTGTATGCAGCTAGTGAAAAAAAAAACAAAGAACATCTTACTCTAGAGGGGGAAACATTTTAAGCCTCACATGGTGTTTTGTCATTTCAATCTACGATCCCAATAGAACCATCTCACAGCTGACAGCACTTTTATGGAGTAAAATCAAACAATTCTTCAAGAAAAGAAGCAACAGTTCAAAGGAAATCTTGTTTTTATCAGAAAAAAAAAAAAAACTGTACAGAAGCCGACTCAGCGGCGGCAGCTTTCTGCTCTGGAGATATGGGATGAGGTCTCTCGACAGTCGTGCTAAAAAATGGCAGTTTTGTTCCGTACATTGTAACGTGTATGTGATTTTCTTGGCAATTGCCATTTTGCCAGACAGTCGGCACATTTTCTGGATGCGGCCCATAAATTTCAGTCCCATAATACCTTTAAAAACGTCATTTATGCACTGTGCTTTCACTCCAAAGCTTTGGAGATACTCGTGTCAAGATTATTGCTGCCTTTGATGAGAGTGAATTTTGTTTCTTAATCCCTCAAACTATAAAAAATACAATAAAAAACTACTGATTTGACTTTTGACTCTTTGTTAAAATAACTAGTAAAAGAGGATAAGCATTTGCAGCTTTGCGCATGATTTAATGTTCTCATATTGTTCCTATGATGGCATTAAGATTTTTTTTCATCAGTCAATGAATTATGCATGTGATTTGGTGAAAACAGGCTCATAAATAGCTGAAAATTAGAACATCACCTATCAGTGAACTACACCTCTCACTGGTTGCTGCTGATGCTCAACAGCATCTCTCTCCGAGCCTGATAAGCATGATTCCTCAGGAGAATCGGGCGATGTATGAGTCAGATGATGGAGGAGGAGAAATGTGTGGAGAAGAGGATCAAAAAGACGTTACTGTGCCCCGCACTGTTAGTCTCAGGAGAAAGGACTTTGTTTCTCACACTTAGCTTTGCTTTGAACTGTGCGGACTGTGCTGTAAATTGTTAATGTATGGAAGCTCTGCACCTGAACGCTGTTCAGAATTCTCACGAACGCTTTCATTCATTTTTCAGTGTGTTTACATGAGACGTTAATGCTAATACTGTGATATTTGAATGATTTAAACGAAGAGGTTAAAAATTCTGCTTTGTATAGGGGAAGTGAATAAATACTATGACAAATTGCACAGGTTTAAAACAGTCTCCCACGGTTTTATTAATTATTGAGTATGTTAGATCTCCACACAGACCTGCCAGTGTGCTCGTTGAGTCAATCAAACAAAAGGAAAACTCCAGAAAAAGGCAGATCATGAGGGTTTCTGGGAGGTTGGAGACGGCACCGTGACGCCACCCCTACTCCTGCTCACTGGAAATCAGACGAGGATTTACTGGCTTTTCACAGATCTGGGAGGCTTGCGACCGCTGGGACCCCAGTAATTATGGTGAAATCTGTGTAGTAAGCAGATGAAGCATGGTGCTCTGCAGCATCCAAAATGCCAGATTGCTCTTCTTTCCAAATAAAAACAAAAGCCAAGAGAGAATCTGTCTCTAAACACACAGCAGCATCTGTCGCGACGGGGAAGAAGCTCTCTGTCGGTTTCTCTAAATGGAGGGCTTTATTTGCCTGGATGTGTGTGTCTTCTGTCATTTATTATTCAACTTTATTTCGCCGCCATCTTTGATTTGTCTTTGCTTATTTCACTGCAGGTTGGGACGGTGGCCTTGTGACGGTAAAGTCACTGGTTTGACTCCGTGATGATCTCATGGAGAGACGAAAAGAGTTGAGTGATGAAAAAAGAAGCCGATCCCCTTTTTAACTCTCATCTAATGTTATAAACAAATAAATCTAGCAACTGATTGACAAAACAAAAATTGTAACACTGTCAACTATACAAGATGCAAAAAAGATTATTTTTAATTGAGCAGTTTGAGTGTTGTCTGTTTCCTGAAAGTATTTGATTTAATATCTCACATATTTAAGTGTCACACCCCTGAAAAAGGATGAAATAACCAGATGAAATACAGTGTTTCCTCAGTTTATCAGACTGGGATGATGGAAATGAGTGGAGCCCGATCAGATCACAGAGTCGTTCAACAAATATTTACTTACTTTACTTTACTGAAGGCAACAAAATATTTCAACTTGTGTCAATTTAAATATCACAGTTATTATCAAGTTACATACTAACATAACAGTATGTAACTTATTTCATTTCTACTGTAAATGTTTAATTTGAAAAGTCACATTTCTTTATAAATTTTGCTTTGAAAACTTTGTATTAGACTTTGCTTACTTTTGTTATTTTTTTTAGATTTTGTATTATTTTCAACCTCACCTTTTCTACAGCTTCCCCCCAATTAAAAGAGAATCTATGCAGTGGAAATGTCTTCCTGTCTTTCCAACAGTTGTGTTTCCCCTGGATAGGCGCTTTTGGACGTTTTTGTCTCCACTCAAGCGTTGTCCCAACAGTATAGCTGTGGAGATTCTGAGACCACACAACACAAGCCCGTCCACCAAGAAGGCCACGATCCAGGAAGTCTAGTTTTCACAATGTTCTATAACTACGGCGACTCTCTTGTGTTTCACACAAAGTCTAAAACATCCTCAGTTTTGTTTGTTCTCATTGTGAAAATGTTTATCTTGTATTGATCATTTAAATAATAGTTTAATAAGAATGGTCACAAACTACTAAAAGAAGTAGAGCATGGGTAAAAGTAAAGAGGAAAATGAAAGAGAGTCCAGAGGAAGAAAGAAGAATGAATCCCATTAGAAGCTTGCATTGTATCTACACAGCCACCTCAGGCGGCTAAATTCCCGCAGGGGGTCGCCGTCAATCCTAATGAACAAGTCTATTACTCAGACTAAAGTGAGCTGTCGCTCCATTCTACTAATGTTGTCATTCACTCATCTCATTTGAGTGCCAATGTCCTTAAGGCTGATAGCGTGTGTGTGAATCAACGCTTTAACGACTCCCTTGATTATCTCAGAAGCACAGAAAGGGAAGAGAAAAACAACCTTGAACATATGCGTTTTCATTCTCTGTCTCAGATTGCACTTCGATCATTGACTGACAGCAACACCAGCTGATGCAACAATATTTACAGTTCATTTGAGATATTGATTCACCGCGCCGCTCTTAACCCAACGGGAGGGGGGGGGGGGTTTGAATGAGTTTGTTCTCAGCCTCATTATGATGTGCACAAGGGTGTTTAGTCCTCTCCCACTGATGACTCTTTAATCAATAAATGTCACTCAAGACTGCTTCGCATTGCACTGCTGCCTGCTTCTGCGACCCTTGAATAGAAGATTACATGGCTCCTGGTCTTTGTCTCCTATTATTCCACCCTGTTTTTGCGCTTCTGTTTATGTCCATAATGTACACATAAAATGTAATCTTGTGTTGCTGAAGAGAAAAAGCAAACATCTGTGAGCTGGACATGATCATTAGCGCCCGCTTGAAACATCTACAGTGTGCATGCTATGAACTGTTTAACAAAAACTATTGATTTGAAGCATGAATGAATGAAAGTGTTGATCTCGACCATATTGGCACAGAGACCCTGCAGCGCAGTCTGCAGAATTGATACGTTATTGAACTTCAGCTGCAGCTGTTTCCTGCACTGAGTCATCTAAAAGTGTGTATGGCCACCAGCTGCACTGGACTCAAGGAAGAGGCTTTTCTGAACACGTTGTCCTTCACTTTAGCCTCACAGATGCACTCGCTGCACGCTGTTTTCTTTAAAGGATGATGAAACAGGATGTAAGTGAACGTACACCTGGCAGAAATTACCATGCAGTGTGATGGCAATCAAGCTGAAAAGTCATTTTGCTTTGCACCATCAGCCCCATGCTGATTTTTCCAATGCAAATGTGAAAGTAAACAAGAAGGTGAAAACACTTTTTTTTAATGTTCTTATTGATGCATAAGCTGAAATATTTGCTGAGGAGACAAAACCACTTCTCAGTTTGAGCGCGTGGGTCATAATTATTGCTGGTGTGGCCGTCTGGCATTTTCCAAAAACCTAAAAAAGTGAAATGGAGGCAGGCCAGAGTCGCTGGAACTGCTTCACATTTGAGGTTAAGGCCCAATTTCACCCCTCTTGAGCCAGAGAGCTCCCTGTACAGGGAGCAGGTTAGTGAAACCATAAATACACACACGAAGAAGCAAATCACGAGGACAATAAGCTAAAAGCCGCTATGAAGCATTTGCAGGCTGAACACCATTCAGAACTGGAGCAATTTTATGAGCATGGAGTTAAAATAAAATAAAAAACAGTACCTGCCCATTATGATTGTGGTGCAGTTTTCACCTCTTTATACAACCCACACAAACAGCAGAGCGTCCACAGATTACACCTCAGTGAGTGTCACAGTCCACAGAGGAGCTCATGAGACGAGTCATCCCGGTGAAGGGAACAGCATGACCCGGCAAGGCCACATGGGTAAATGTCTTCCAAAGAGACCTGACAAACCCAACTGACCTGATTCAATAGATCTGAGAGGAGCGGAGAGCTTCGGCAAATCTGGATAAAATGAATTACTGCAGGGACGGATCAGAGAAATGGGTTTTCAGTTTATTTCTTAGTAGAGGTAAACTGGAACACAGGAGTGATGAAATGTTTCATCGTGGCCCCCTCGTCAATTTATAACCTTCATATTGTCGTTACAGAAACTAATCACATATCCATTTAGCTTAATGTCACAATTAAATGATATTTTTCTTAAAAAAAGAAGTATTTTTTGAAAGTGTGGATAAATGTAAATTTTCCACTGTGACCCTTATTACTTAATCCGAACACAATAACAGATTCTTAGAGTCTTGTGGCTCCAGCAGGAAGAAAAGCCCTAATAAAGAGGTGAAGATGTATTATTATCATTATTAGCTATTCAGCTCCTATAAACCACATATTCTGTCTAGAAGGTGAGTATTATTTTCTTTAATGGGAGTGATGGGTTAATGTCCAACCGGTCTGGGCTGCAAGGTCTTCTTCAACCCCCCGCCCCCCCCAGCTCTGCTCATGACTCACTGCTCACGATTCAGTTATTCAGCTGACGTTGGAAAACAGACTGTAGCGCATACATTTTATTTAGGGCACTTTGAGTCAGTCAGTCCCATTTGAACTGTTGTATTTTCAGGGGATATCATTTTAGGCAGTGATGCAGAACTTGGCTCGACCGCGGTTCTTAAAAGAAAGATATTTCTGGATGAATGACAACTACAAGGACAGACGACAAAACGAGAGAGTTAAACTACCAAAATGCAAACAGGTTTAATAAGCTAATCGAATACCGAATAGGGGCTTTAAAGCAGGTACAAAAGAGCATCAAAAAAGCTTTAGTTAGCATAATACTAATGCGAAGAGATATCATGATGCTAAGACAGTTTGTGGAAATGTAATATTTATAACTGCTTTATGATTTAACAGACATCAGTAATCAGTGTGTTACTGCCAGAAGTGTTGTTGTTACAGCATTGTCTTACTTTAAATAGCATTATTCTCATCATGAGTAATGCAAACTTTGACTTTATTAGGGCATTTGTCATATTTCTGAGTAATGTTTGACCAGGAAAGTACAATATTTACGATGTTCTACACTCTGCAGCAATAAAACTTGTAATCACGCGCAACTGTGGAATGACTTTCCTTCATCGTCATATTTCAGCTACAGTATGATACACAAAGTCTAAATGAAATAGATCCATATGCTTTGGCAAAATCAAAAGTGCAGTATCGTCCACATGGAAATAGATTTTACACACCTCATATGAGAGGTGTGATATTTATCTCCAAAGCATTGATCCTGCCCAAGGTCACTATCTATGCACCATAATGAAAAGGTAGAAGTAATGATATCAAGCAAGCACTAATTAGCGTCTCCTTAATGTCCACTTGAAGGAGAGAAGTTTGTAAGTCACTGCTTCAGCGGAGTGAGTCATGAGGCAGCCAGCAGCGGACTGAGCCTGCTGTCTTTGATCATACTGAGAAAGCATTTCTGTCATCTCCTGTAATTCCTGCAGCCAAGTTGGGCTCTTTCATACCGATGCGGTTAGACAAGAGTGTTAATTTCCAAGCTGCTTATGCGCCGTCCTCGTCTTTACAGGAGAGACTTGCTCGAGTCTTTCGGTTTCAGCGGTGATAAAAGTTGGAAAACTGACGGTGATGCTGATACGCCACTGAATTATTGTCACCATAGGCCTGACAGCTTTCTACTACATTCAGTGAATAAAACCTTTGCCCCCTCAGCAAAAAGAGCAAACCAGACAAAGTCTCAGCCCTGATGTGAATTCCTTTGGAAAGGCTTACCAACACACCAAAAACTGAATCACAGTTTTATGCACGGCTGTGTCCTTTATGTCACCAAAGCTTTGCTCTGCTGCACTTCTCTTTCCTCCCGCTTCTATTGTCCTGCTATAATTGAGTATCACCAGGGCTCAATTCCAACACCTTTTTAAATTCCAGGTGCTCTGCATGACAAGCTCTGACAAGTCATTCATAGTTTGCCGAGTATTGCAATGAATTGCTTCCCAATGATCCCCCGGAGATGTGGCATAATGTCAAAGCTCCTGCGATGTTGTGTCTGTTGAATACTTATTGTGGCCACTGAAGGCCTGGCCTGGGCGCAGTGTGTGTATTCACGTCCAGGAAGGATGCGCTCAGGCAGTGTTTGGAGAGTGAATCCCCTCTACGCCACTGCACCGTGTGCACCACGCTGAAGGACCCATATGGCGACACAAAAAGGCTTGTTTGCAAATTTCACACTGAGAAAATTATTGCAGTCTGTTTAATTTGGCCATGTTTGCCTTTTCATGAGTTGAACCACAGCTTGTGTGTTGCCACAACATATTCTCCAGGATAAATCTTCTGCTTATTGACTACATTTATGGCGAGTGAAATTACCTTTTTTTGTATCGTTCACATCGAACTATGAGAATAAATTACTCCCATCCCAGGTAAGAGTCCTGGGTGGTCGGATATGGATGCATACAGTTTAAATCCAAATCTAATAATTCCAGTTTCAATAGTTACACAAATATATTTGTACCATAATATATACTGTGTCTGTCTGAGGCTAAAAACATTGTTCTTGCAATCAGAGCAAGTATTAGGTAAAATCTCCAGTATGTGGACAGTCAGGTCTGAGTGTAACTAAGGTTGTTGTTTTCTTTCTCGCATGTACCGGTAGTCGAAAAGTTGACTTTCGAAATCTCCAAAATGAATCATATGAGTCACCCTCTTTATCTGTTTTAAATATGGTAGATGTCATGCAAATAATATAGTTCTTCTGCATCTTCCAATTAAACTCCTGCTTTGGCTATTTGTTAATTTATCACCTGAATATTTCCTACCATTCATCATCTGTTATTGCCTTCCGTATTCTGTTACAGACGTGTTATTGACACTGGATTGTTATAGTGGTTAATTATCCATCCATCCATCCATCCATTTTCAACAGCTTATCCAGGACCGGGTCACAAGGTCAGCAGGCTAGGCAGAGATGCCCAGATTTCCCTGTCCTCAGTCACTTCCTCCCGCTCTTCTGGGAGGATCCTGAGGCGTTCCCAGGCCAGTCGAGAGACGTAGTCTCTCCAGCGTGTCCTGGGTCTTCCCCCTCCCAGTGCAGCATGCCTGAAACACCTCCCCAGGGAGGTGTCCAGGAGGCATCCTAAACAGATGCCGGAGCCATCTCAGCTGGTTCCTCTCGATGTGGAGGAGTAGTGGCTCTACTCTGAGCTCCTCCCTGGTGACTGAGCTCCTCACCCTATCTCTAAGGGAGCACCCAGCCACCCTACCAAGGAAGCTCATTTCAACCGCTTGTATCTGGGAACTTGTGCTTTCAGTCATGACCCAAAAGTCATGAGCATAGGTAAGGGTAGGAGCAAAGACTGACTGGTAAATCGAGAGCTTCGCCTTTCGGCTCAGCTCCATCTTCACCAAAATGGAACGATGCAACAACTGCATCACTGCAGCCACCGCACTAATCCACCTGTCCATCTCACGCTCCATTCCTCCCCCACTCGTGAACTAAACCCCAAGATAATTGAACTCATCTACTTGGGGCAAGGTCTCTCCACCAACCCGGAGAGAGCAGACCACTTTCTTCCAATTGAGGACCATGGCCGCGGATTTGGAGGTGCTGATTCTCACCCCCATCGCTTCACACTCAGCTGCAAACTGTCCCAGTGCATGCTGCAGTTCTGGGTTTGATGAAGCCAACAGGACAACATCATCTGCAAAAAGCAGAGATGAGATCCTGTGGCTACCAAACATGCCGCCCTCCAGGCCCCAGTTGTTATGTCACATACTGATTTAACAAGACTTGGACTTACATACTGAATGAGACGGAGAGATGGTTTTCGTGTTAACATGGAGGACTTTACTTCTCGGTTGCCAACAGGTTACAGACAAAAGTGTGGGGTCGCTAACTAATGCCCCCAGGCATGTCCCACTGTACTATGGAAGCCCAACCAGCCCAAACTGCGCAGTTCAGAACACAACATCAGCTATGCCTAGAAATTCTGTCCGTAAAATTTCCAAACAGAACCGGTGATGAAGGGCAGCCCTGCCATAATCCAACATGCACCAGGAACAGGTCCCACTTACTGCGTGGACCAAGCTAACACTTTGGTCATACAGAGACCGGAAGGCCCTTAAAAAAAGGGGCCCCAGACTCTGTACTCCCAAAGCACCCCCCACAAGACAATCTGAGGAACGCAGTCGAACGCCTTCTCCAAATCCACTAATCACATGTGGACTGGTTGGACGAACTCCTAGGAACCCTCAAGCACCCTGTGGAGGGTATAGAGCTGGTTCAGTGTTTCACGACCAGGATGAAAACATCACAATCCATTTATCATCCTGGATCCGAGGTTCCACTGTTGAGTCCTCCTCTCCAGTACCCTGGAATAGGCTTTCCCGTGGAGGCTGAGGAGTGTGATCCCCCTATAATTGGAGCCTAACCTTCGGTCCCCCTTTTTGAAAAGGGGAACGACCACCCTGGTCTGCCAATCCAGAGGCACTGTCCCCGATTGCCACGCAATGTTACAGAGATGTGTCAACCAAGACAGTCCCTGCATATCCACTGACTTAAGGTACTCAGGGCGAATCTTGTTCACCCCCGGTGCCTTGCCACAGAGGAGCTTACCGACCACCTCGGTGACTTCAGTTTGGGGGATGGGTTAGTCCGTCTCTGAGTCCTCAGCCTCAGCTTCCTCCATGGAAGACGTGGTAACAGGAATGAGGAGGTTCTCCTAAGTATTCTTTCCACTGTCCGATAATACCCCCAGTCAAGGTCAGCAGCTCCCCTCCTCCACTGAAAAACAGTGTTCCCCTCCTGTGTTCCCCTCAGGAGGCACTGCTTTGATGATTGAGGTGGAGAACATGGTCCACTCGGACTCAATGTCCCCAACCTCCCCTGGGATATGAGATAAGCTCTCCTGGAGGTAGGAGTTGAAAACCATGCTGACAGATGGTTCCATCAGACGTTCCCAACAGACCCTCACAACACGTTTGACCTGCCAAGTCTGTCCGGTTTCCTCCTCTGCCAGTGAATCCAACTCACAGGTTGATCATCAACCTCCAACCTAGGGTGTCCTGGAACCAAGTGAACTTGTGGACACCCTTGTGCTCAAAAAATGGTGTAGCCGTGGCTAGCACAGAAGTCCAACAACAGAACACCACTCGGGTTAAGATCTGGGAGGCCGTGCGTCCCAATCAGCCCCCTTCCAGATCTCACTGTCGTTGCCCACGTGGGCGTTGAAGTACCCCGGTAGAACAATGCAGTCCCCAATCGGAGCACTGTCCAGCACCCCTCCCAAAGACTCCAAGAAGGCCAGGTACTCTGGACTGCAGTTCGGCCCGTAAGCCGAAACAACAGTGAGGCACCCATCCCTGACCCGAAGGTGCAGGGATGTGACCCTCTCGTTCACTGGGGTGAACTCCAACACATGGCGGGTGAGCTGTGGGGCTATAATCAAACTCACACCAGCCCGTGGCCTCTCACCATGGACAACGCCAGAGAAGTGGAGAGTCCAGCCCTTCTCTAGAGATTGGTTTCCAGAGCCCAGGCTGTGTGTGGAGGTGAGCCCAGCTATATCTAGCCGGTACCTCTCAACCTCCATCACAAGCTCGGGTCCTTCCCCCACAGCGAGGTAGCATCCCATGTCCCTAGAGCTAGTCTTTGTTTCCAGGGATCGGGTCGCCGGGCACCCTGCTGTAGGCTGCCGCCCAATCCACACTGCACCCAGCCCCTGCAGTGATGGGCTTGGCGGAGGTTGGGCCCATGTCGTGTTTTCAGGCTAAGCCTGGTCTGGCCCTGTGGGCAAAGGCACGGCCACCAGGCACTTACATAGGAGCCCCGACCCCAGGGCTCCAGGGTGGGGCCCCGGTTGCGCCACGGTCCTAGATTTATCCTTTGTCATAGGGGCTGTTGAACTGCTCTTAGTCTGACCAATCACCCAGGACCTGTTTACCATGGGAGACCCTACCAGGGGCATAAAGCCCAAGAGAACATAGCTCAAACTCCCCCAACACTTTAAGGTGGCAGGTCCTTTTTCCTTGCCCTATTCTTTAATTATTTTTCCCAAACACGATGTTTCTGGAGCTTGTGTCTCAGTTATAAATATCTATTAAAGTCCTCAATTGACTGTTTAAATTCCCGTTTAAGATGATCAAATGATGTTAAAACCAGCCCTTTAAAAATCTGTTTTATAAATGTTGAGCCAGAGCAAGTCTGCTGCTTTGTTACCGCCTACACTGTATCTCTGTTTTTACCTTAAAGCATGTTCTCTAGTTTGGACTGAACAATCAGAGTTCCTTAGATCTGGTATTTACCAATCCTATTACTACTTTCTCCCAGCAAAATGTACCAGGTTAATTAAAGATACTAATTTGTCATGCCTAAGAATGTGATCATGTGTGGTTTTCTTTCTCTGTGTTGGGATTGACTCCCAGCATATAGAAAACAAAATAAAACAACGAACAACACTGAAGTGTAATGCTTTTTATTTCATTGATTGAAGTATAACTTCCCTCATTTTTCTTCAGTCTCGCCACCAAACAAAAGAGTTATCAGTAAAGTCGATGAAAACAGAGTAACTGATAAGTGAAGTGGTGGGGATCAAAGGTCAAAGGACTCTGAAGATTTGAACTGCAGAATATTTGCCTGATAGAAGAAACACAACTCTTCTTTGCTCTCCTGGTGCTTTGTGTGTACATCTGGTCAAACGCAGAAAATATTTCCCCTCCAAAGTCTGTTTTTGTAATCCTTTTTTTTCTTGAGACAGACATGTAAGAAGGTGTTTTTACAATAACTCACAAAATTCAGATTTTTTAGGATACATGCCATAGCTTTAAGCTCTGCTTTTTCAACGAGGTTTTATTTGTTGAATTAAATGAATATTCCTGCAAGTTATTTTCTTTTCTTTTACTTGCTATTAAACATTCTCTTGCTGTTCACTTGTACTTGTATCATTTAATTCCGGACTTTTATTATTGATAATAATCAAATTTTAGTTATTAATTCAGTAGGTGAAGACTTCAAAGAAGCCCAACTACCTTATTGCATCTCCCTGTATTTTATCTAATATTTTTTTTTACATTTTTGTTTTAATTATGCCAAAAAGAAACAGGGAAAAAAATTGATGAACTCTAGTAAAATTGAGTGATTAAAAAAAAATCATGCCAGAACACAAGATGCACTCATCTTCTCATAAACGATCCTCAACGCTTTGTTGAAACACGTGCTGTTTTCTGTGGGGGTTGACTGGAGTCGACCTGGTGTGTGAGTCTGGACTCCGTCTCTTTGATAACAACCTTTGTTCCATGAGACAGAGCGTGGGAGACGTCTGTCTTCTGCTGCTTTTATCATTATTTCACATTGTGACCCACTTTCCTGGATTCTAAATTCTTGAGTCTCAGTCTAAACCCACACTTAAGCCTGAGTTTATGAATCTTTTTTCACAACTCTGCTCAGAGATGTAATTTTCTGATGGACAACAGTGATATTCAGAGAAGAACAACAGTGACACCTAGTTTAAAGTAAAATATGAAACTCTCTCTCTCTCTCTCCCTCTCTCTCTCTCTCTCTCTCTCTCCCTCTCTCTCTCTCTCTCTCTCCCGTGTCAAAGGGTACATTCTCCCTCAATGGCTCGACATACAGGCGGCTTGTGCATTAAGATGGATTAGCTTAATTATCTGCTGGCACAACATGTTTGTTCCTGCTGTGTCAAAGAAGCAAAGATCACATGAATATATTTCTGTATGGAAAACATTTCCTCATGACCTTCCTGATAAATATTGGAAGGAGGCGATGGACATGACCACCGATGGTTCTATTTAGACAGACACACACACACACACACTAATTAGTTTGAGGTTCTCTCCTCACAGATTTGTTAATTCCTCTGACAGCACCATGCAAATGGTATTTTCCCAGCATCCTTTGCACAGCAGCTCAAACAGTGAGTCATCACAACATTTCAAGGGAGAAAGCAAACAAATGGGTACTGTGGCAAAAAAAAAAAATCCTTTTCTTAACCAGTCATTGTTATTCAAAATTAAACTATTTAAGTGTGAATATTTATGTGTTTTCTCCATTTGAAGGAACTGTTCCGGATGGAAGCTTTCAACCTGTGTTAACTTCCCCTTTTGTTTGGCTGAGTAAGTCTCAAGGCTGACATACAAACTGCTCAGCTGGAGACTTCGTTTATTTAAATCAAGGCTGGGGGGTGGGGGGGTCAGACCCACTCCGTGCATGTTTATGGACAATATGTCACGCGTCAGCATTAAAACATCAGCAAATGAACCTAAAATGTAGACAAGACAAGTAAACAAGACGTAATGCAAGCAAAGGCCACACTGAAACGCTTCTGTCACTCATTATGTTATCCTTAGCAGATCACCTGCAAAACCCACAAAGCTGGAAGCTCTGTCAGTTTGTCTGAATGAGCAGTTTAGCACACCGTGTGCAGGATTTTAGTAAACAAGCGTTATTTGTTTACGTTCCCAAAATCTTTACTGAATTCAATATTACTTAGTTCCAAGTAGCAAAATATAGGTTTTGAAGTCACGTCCTATTTCACATCCTACCAAAAATCTCTACACTTCACTCTGGCCTTGATTCAGCGGGGCAAACCACTGCACCACTGCGATCCATCGGTCCATGTTCTTCAGCGGCTCATTCAGGTTTGGCTCATATTGGCTGCAGCCGATCCCATCAGCGGCATGTGGACAAAGCCACAGACGATCGGTGTCGTCCGTCAGGTTCAGAACCTTTCACCACGAGAACTGTTTTTTTCCCCTCTCTGATACCCCCCCCCCCCCCCCCCCCCCCCCCCCCCCCCCCCCCATCACTACCGAGTCCCAATCAAACCGCTGACTTCAAACTGTCCCTCTCCACTTTCAGTCCATCACCTCAGTGCTCGGCCACACTTCAATACATTCATGTGACTCGGTCACCGATGTTGTTATACTGTGTGTCTATTATATTGTTATTATTGGGATTTTTGCTGTTGTTGTGTGTGAATTTAAATATTATGTGACTATCTGTAAGGTTAAGTGTTCTGGTTTCTTATTATTTTAGTTAAAGCTGCCCAGAAGGAACCCTCAAGCAAATTCCTTGTATGTGGCTCCATGGCACGGTCTTATCGCCAACACATTAATTCATAATTAAAGTAATCAGACGAGGACAATGAAATTAATTCTGTTAAGCAGCAAATATTTTGCCTGCTGTCATTGATTATTACCCTGAAATCTTTTTTTTTTTTTCTTTTTCTGGCCAACATTTGGAAACTAAGTGAAGAAAATAAACTAAATAGAAAACTGAAGAAAAAGATTCCTCAACATTTGATATACTTGGATCTTTGGCTCATTTCTTTTGAATCTGAAGGCCTCAGATTGGCGAGCCAAGTCATTTCTGGTTGTCAGTTGTCCGACATTGTTGATAATCAACCTTCATATGTCTCAAACACACAAAAAAAGAAAATTATTTGTCTTTTTTTTTTCATTATTATTATTATTTCCAACAAAAACTCTGAACCAGATGAGAAAGTCCCAGAGAAAGAGGGTTATTGAAAGTGGAAAGAGTGTTTCTGGCAGACAGACCTATAAAAGATGAGAGGATGTTAAACCCACATGCATGGTGCCTGTTCCATTTGTTGGAGGGCTTTTATGCAGTCTTGGGAAATGGGGGCCTATTTTGAAATAAAAAGGGAAAAAAAAAAAGTTATTCTGGGGTGTTATTTCAGCCAAGGACCATCATCTATCCTCATTACATTGTGGGTGATATTTTGGTCTGAACTCTCTTTTTGAGAGGCATTTCTTTTTCTTTCTAAATTGAAAATTCAACTTTTATAGAGATTTGAAAGCTCTCCAAGAACACACTCTTTAAAATTGAGGCATTTCTTCCTTACTGAGAACTCCCACAAACATGTTCACATTTTCCTAAAGCAAAAAAGCAAATCTCAAATGACACAAGGTTCAAAAAAAGACTGATGCAACACAGCCAGTAAAAAGCAAGTGTTTTTTGCAGAGTCCATAGAGTCATAAACACAAAAGCAAAGTCCAACAGCATCTTTCAGCCTTCAGACATCATTCCAGATTTCCCCCAACAAGTTGTAGCCCTTCTCATTTTTGATTTCCACCAATAAGAAAGTGCCACAAGATGAAAAATGAGCCTGCGTTGTGTTCGTCTGGTCCTTTTGGGATCGAGCTCCACTTCACTGGACGTCTTATATGGAAATCATGGCTTGGGTTAAAAAAATGTATTGTCAAAATAAAAGTTTTAGGAGTGATTGTATATGAAAATCTGTGCTGGAAGCCACATATAGATGATTTTAAACAAAAATGATGAAAATCTATTGTTGCCCTTCATAAAACTGGGTATCTGTTGAGGAGGAAAAGCTTAGATATTCTCTATTTATGTCCAACTGTACTGAGATTTTGGGAAACGTGTAGAGCATGCATTCAATAATCAAACTGAAAAGAACAATTAGATTAATACATATTATAGTTATTTCTGAATCCATAATTCCAATAATACAGGCCATTTTTAGACAAAAACTTTTCTTTGAAAATGTAAATGTTACATCAATATATCAGAGAAAAAGGTCTTCCTGATTGTATTCAACAGTTTTTGGTAATTACAGTTTGCAAATACAGCTTAGACGAGAACAGGAAGGAGGAATATGATTATTTATGTTGTTATAGTTCACATATTTTTGGTTATTCTATAGAAATTATAAGACAGACATGAATAAACTGCTGGCTTCACCATATTCATTTTCTTGGCCATTTGAGGTTAACTGATGACCCTAAATTGCCTGTAGATGTGTATAACTGTGTCTTCCCTGCCTTCTCCCTCACTTAACTAGAGTTTTCCATGAACTGAATAAAACAGTATATAAAAGAAGGACGGACTGATGATTTGTCTTTGTATTTTCCCACCGAACACAATCATATAAAAAGCAGCATTAAAATGTCCCTGACAAAGCAGAGCAGTATTTATTGGATTCACCACTGAAACCTGAGGAAAACGTGTGTGCCTTGAGCTTTGATAGAGGAGTCTGTTTCTAAAAAAGTGTTTCTAAAAGTCATCTGCTATGCTGCTTGTTGGAGAATATCAGTCAGGAAGCAGCCGTGTCTTTTGGACGCTGATGAGGAGACATCAGGGAAGAGGCTCTTTTGTTGCCTCTTCCTTTAGATGGAGAAACGCAAACACTTTGAATACAGATGTGCAGTCTCCCCACCGCACGTTTTCCTATCTTCTCCTTTCTTTTTGCCTCGTTTTAGTTTTTTTTCTCTGTTCTTTACTGCAGCAAAGACGTATCTCAAGTTCAGCTTCAATGCCACCCTCGTCTTTTTTTTCTTCTCATGCCACGTCTTCAGATAAGCAGACTCAAAGGTACAGCCGAGCTTTCTGTTTAAATATAGAAGGACTGGATGGCAGAGTTGAGGGGGATCGATGGTCAGATGAGTTATAGCGAGGCTGATAGTGAGGTTAGAAAACACAAAGCAGAATGATGCATCAGACGCCGGGGTGTGAGTGAAAGTTAAACAGTTCAATCGCAGGACTCCCCCAGACACACAGCCTCCATCTCCTCTGTGGGAATAAGTCTGAGGACTGTCAGTCAAACGTGCACAGAATCGAAAACATATAATAAGCTTCACCATTTTTGTTCATTTTTAATAATTTCAAAGAGTTGATAACATACACTCCTAGGCTCTGAAACACAAAGTGCTTTTGCCTAAAATTAAAAAAAAAAAAAAAAACAAAGTCAAAAGTAAGAACAGTACTACAGTTGACAGAAAAACAAACCAGACAAGATTCGGTAAAAAAAAAAATCAATTTAAAAAAATAAAATGCAAAAAAAAAAAATCAAGATTAAGAGCAACAAGTGTTTAAAACAGCAGGCTCATTAAAAGCAAGGGTATGAACTGTTTTAACAAGACGCTTCTCTGAATAGTTTGTATTAGATCACATAGCCACAGAAAAGATAATGCTTTTTTGCAATATTTTTCATAATTCAACTCCAATAGACCTGAGAGTACAGTTTGGAAAATATTATTCAGAGAGGCATGAAGATAAAAGACTAATAAAATCATTTAGAAAACAATCCATAGGGTTACAGTCAGGGAAGTTCTGCTAAACCAGTTGAGACAGTAACATAACCTGAAAGTCACACAAACAGCGTATCTTATATGAAATATAACCACATAAAAACACATTTTATTTCCTTTTCTGTAGTGAAGCCACCTTTACTGTGTCTGTGCTGACTCATGAAGCACTTCTCAGCTCTCTGAGATTAGAGAGGTAATTCACCGGCTCCTTTTCGTCCGTATTCAGGTCAGTAACAGAGGTCAAACAAAGCAGAGCTGGCTCGCTGCTGGTAGCCAGAACTGTGCTGTGGACCACAATCGCAAATTTATAAGATGGAGTGAGAAATTGGCTGTAGGAGGTGATAAGCAGGAGAGGTAATCTCCGTTCATTTATCCATCCTCGGTGGCCGACTTATCCGGTTTGGGGCTGCTGGAGGAGACGGCCTCAGAGGAGGTGGGAAATGGAAAGGCGAAAGCTGCTTGTTTATGGAGAGGAGTTTAATTTCGAGACGTTTAAATTAGGAATATGTAAAATTTTAAATCAAATAGAAGCTGAAAATTCTGTGAAAAAAAATAATAGCTCTGAATTTGACCAATTTCAACAAACTGCCCAGACGACAAGCCTCATTAGTCCTGCAGTGTCACTGTGCACCACAAGATGGCGCAGCATGTGTTTCTGCACTCATCCTGAGAAAAGAAGAAGCTGCAGAAAAAACTGTTAAAATGGATATTTTACACATCTTGACACCAGCTTACTTGTAAAACTCTGACTTCCATCGACTCACTGCTTTACTTTTACTTTTAAATACAGAAGATAAACCTGATCTTAGAAAATAAATAACTCATAATGAACAGCGTTTTCATGTCCTACTTCACCTTATAGATAAACAAGTGATAGAGTGTACTTCAGCACCTGTTTACAGCTCACTCAGGAACGTATTTTCAAACCCCGGCACTGAAAAAGAACGGAGAGTTTTCCTGCCAGGGAAGGCAGTAATCAGCCGTGTGCCAGCTGCCTCATGAACCCTCACTCGGCTAATCAAGTGTTTGCACACTTTCACTGCAGAGTGACGGGAGTGGGGGTGGGAGCTGTCGACCTCCTGGTGGTCCAGATCCATTCCTGATGAAGTGCATCGCCTGCTCGGGGCACAAGCCTCTCGGCGGGGCGCCGCCGGACACGGCCGTGGACGTCCTCCACCCGGGGGTTGATTTGCGAGGATGGGATGAATATATTTATGAGTTAGTCATGTTTTCATTGGTAATCTGCAGGCCACATTGGTCAAAGTGTGAGTCTTCCAGACGATTATTTACTATTACATACAGCAGAAGTTGGGGGGGGGGCTCCTCCTCACTCCAAGATTTGATTTTTCTTCTGTAATTTATCTGAAGACATCTAGGTGAATTAAATTATAAAATAAACTCCAATCCATAAGAGTTAGGACACTCATAGATCGGTCATATGCCAGGAAGAAATTTATTCTGCTCTCTTCCGAGGTTTCTAATTAAACCGACTACCTATTAAGATACACATTATCATTTAAATTAAAGTTATTAAAGCTCCAAAAATGCTTCATTTCTCATCAAGGACACAGTTACCTGAGGTAATTATCATACAGCTGATTATTCATGTGTCCTGGTGGCCCACCTGTCTTCAATCCGCTGATCTCTGCCTTCCTCCCCCCGTTACGCTTGTCTATTAAAATCCAACACTTTCTGGAACTAATCTTTATGTATGGCTGCTGACATGAATATCTGGCAACATTTACAATTCTAATTCATGCAGATGAAGCTTTTCTGTCTCCCGGTGGTTTTTTTAATGACTGAACGGCACCTTTGGTAAATCATGGCGTCCATCAGGACAGACTGAGGAGAGGATTTCTAAAGTAAAGTTGTAGTTTTGGATCTGACACAAACCGGTGGGGTTTCTTTTTGTATCTCAATAAAGTCACATCAAGTCTGTCCGGCAACAGCAGACGAGAGAAAGCTGCCATTTCAGGAACATTCAGGGAGGCTGTTGCAACTAATAATAAAGAAAAAAACCTTGAGAAATAATATTTCATTTGGGAAGAAAACAGCTGTCATTAAACCAGAGTCAGTCAGTCAGTGTCGTGGCGTAATAGAAGCTGGGATGAAACGAGTGAGGGAGGAAGAAAAGACACAGAGAGCCATCATAAAAAGCGGAGCCTTGTTCCTGTTCCTCGACCTGATGCGTCATTCTGGTGTTTAAAGTCTCAGTTTCTAACCTTTCAGACACTCAGCAAACTTTTTTCAAGTGGAAGCCGTCATCAGAAAGATGAAAACGTTTTGAACTATATTGTGTCACCTTCCCGTCCATCACGCCGCCTCCGAGCGCGCTCTGTCTCATACTGAGAAGCTGCGTTTTTCACATAATACTGAATTACTGTGAGCAGCTGCTGGGATCCACACACAGTAATGAAGATATTCTTTTCTGAGTGAATCAGTCGACGCTTCACTTTGCCCTACTTATGGTTTTCATTTCAAGTCTTTTTCTCATTATAAATAGTCTTCACTACACTTCCAGATCTTATTAAAATAAATGATTCACTTGTTCACTCACTTTCTTTTTTATTAGTAGAGAAGTGGTTTACTCTCTGACTTCTAAGGCAGAAGGTCCCAGGTTTGAAGTTGTATCCTTTCTGTGCAGTTTGCATGTTCTCCCTGTGAGCATGTGGGTTCTCATCAGCTACTTCAGTTTCCTCATGTCTGAAGTTAATTGTTGACTCCAAAGTACTCGTTGGCGTAATTTCACTCTATCTGTTTTTGTCCTGTGTTGGATATGCATGAACCTTTGACCTGTCCAGGGTGGATGATAAAATGGATGAGTCGGTGATATTCTCACTTGCATAACACACTTTTTCCCCTTTAAGGCATAAAGATGAGTGATGATAATCATCCTGATTTTTGTCCTCCTTGAAGAGATACATCTCCACTCAATACTCAACTGTTTTCGTCCAGTCGAGAATACAAGATGATTTACCGTCCCATTACAGTACGTGAAACGCGGACTGACAGGTCACTCATTCATCGGACAGTGGGGGTGACCTGCTAGTCTTCTTGCGTCAGGAGGGTCGAACGCCGCCGCAGGAGAAAACAGAAATGGAATAACATTTATTCTGCTGACTGACAGTCAGGTCACTCTGTACTCAAATGCTTTATCTGTGATGTGTGTGTGTGTGTGTGTGTGTGTGTGTGTGTGTGTGGGGGGGGGGGGGGGGGGGGGTCTCAGTGTGTTCACAGAGCTGGCTGGGGATTATATGGATGTGACTTTTAGTGGAGACTGTAGCTGGATTGGGTCCATTAAAGTAGAGAGGAAATAATGCATATTTTATATATAATATATTTTTTCTGATGTGTCATTTTTTTCATGAAGATACGCTAAAATAGAATCCTTTAGAAAAGGCCTGTATACTTATTAAAATGGTTGTTAAGCCTCTTATTGTTTAGTTATGCTGAAAAATTCTTCTGGGAATAAACTATATTCGAAAACTTGTTCATTTAAAGAATGTAATTATATGATACACCAAATAAATGATTATTATTTGTCAGCCTGTCTTCGTGTTTCAAGTCGAGTCTGTTATTCTCAAAAGAGACGTGAAAATTGTGTGGTTTTAAGGTAAAAGTGATGTAAATTGATGACAATCTCACTGAAAATGAGTTCAGCTGATTTAATTTGAAATTTGTTTTGATGATTCGGAGACTGAAGATTTTTTTTTCTTTGAACACAAAAGTCAGTTTCTACCAAATACTGTTCACAAGTTAAAGTGTAAATGTGTGGGCGCTATTCACACTGGACTAGAATTACCCGTGGACCTGTGATGGTTTGTTAATTACCCCCTGATGTGTGTGTTACAGTGAGCGCTTCCCCTTTGTCAGATATCCATCCACCTCACGGCGACGGCAGATCAACATACTGACTGGACCTGGTCGAAAACAAAAAGCTGTCTCACTTATATCTTTCACAAGAGCTGACATCTTCAAGGTTACTACATAAAACAGAGTTTTGTTCAACCAAAAAAAAAAATCTGAAATATCACAATATGTCTTTGCAGTTTCTCATAAATGTCCTTAAAACTCTTTGCTAAGATCCGAGGACAGGGCACATCTTGAGGTGTTTTAAAGATGAAAGCGTTGAATGTTTTTGGTTCATCTTGTACAATACTGTCAAAGATTTGAACATTGTAAGATTTACTGAGTGGAAAATCTCAGAGACAAAGATGGATTCTTCTTCTACAATTCTACAATTCTACAATTTCATTTAGCAGACGCTTTTGTCCAAAGCGACGTACAACACAAGCAAGAATACAGACATAAGAAAAAAAGAAACCATTAGTAAATGCTTCAATTGCTTCAAGTGCGATTGGTCAAGGGAGTTGCCATCAAATTGCGGAAGAGGCGCCGCTACCCCACCTTTTTTTTTTTTTTTTTGGTTTTTTGGGTTTTTTTTTCAACTTAGTCAGTGGTACATAAGTGCTGGGTTTTAGAACACCTGACCTATTCTTCCCCAAACATGGGGTCGGATTAAGTCCCTAGGTGTTCTCTGAACAATTGAGTCTTCAATTGTCTCTTGAAAGTAGAAAGAGACTCGGCGGAACGCACAGAGTTAGGAAGTTCGTTCCACCATTTGGGAACAACAGAGGAGAAGAGTCTGGCAAGAGATTTAGAGCCGTGCTGGGCTGGAAGCACCAGACGTCTCTCACATGCAGAGCGAAGAGGGCGTGAAGGAGAGTAGACCTGGATCAGGGAATCCAGGTAGGCCGCTCCGTCCTTGTAAGTGTTTTGTAAGACAGGAGGAGAGATTTGAATTTGATCCTGGCTGCAACTGGAAGCCAATGAAGGGAGATGAACAGGGGAGTGACATGAGCTCTTTTGGGCTGGTTGAAGACCAGACGCACTGCTGCATTCTGGATCATCTGTAGAGGTTTGACTGTACATGCAGGGAGACCCGCCAGAAGAGAGTTAGAGTAGTCAATGCGTGATATCACGAGAGCCTGAACCAGAAGCTGTGTGGCCTGTTGGGTCAGGAAGGGTCTGAACTTCCTGATGTTGTAGAGGGCATAACGACAAGACCGAGAAACTGAGGCCACATGAACCTTAAAGGTCAGCTGGTCATCAATCATGACACCCAGGTTTCTGGTTGAGTTTGTGGGCACAAGTAGGCTCGAGTGAAGTTGGACACTGATCTGAGGCTGGACAGATGGACAAGCTGGAAAGACCATGAGTTCAGTCTTAGACAGATTTAGCTGAAGGTGGCGTTCCTTCATCTAGGTGGAGATATCAGCCAGACATGCTGATATCTGAGCTGAGACTGTCGTGTCGTCAGGTGGAAAAGAGAGGAAGAGCTGAGTGTCGTCAGCATAACAGTGGTGGGAGAAGCCATGGGAGCGAATCACTGCACCAAGTGAAGTGGTGTACGGAGAGAAGAGTAAGGGGCCAAGCACCGACCCCTGAAGGACCCCTGTTGATAGGCCATGTGACCTTGACACCTCCCCTCGCCATGACACTCTGAAAGAGCTGCCTGTGAGGTAGGACTTGAACCACAACAGGACGGAACCTGAGATGCCAAGGTCAGAGAGTGAGGAGAGGAGGATTTAATGGTTCTTCTTCTTGGAATTTTTTTTTTCTTGGAATTTTTTTTTTTTTTTTTATGCACTCAAACTATTTTAGACGGGATTGTTCTCAATAAGATCTTCAAAATCAGATAAATAAGTAAATATGGGCCATAAATTGATTTTGTTTCAATATAAATTAAGTCCTTTTTTCTGAACTCGCACAGCTGAAGTGTCGATGTATTAACTCCTCATCCAACAGCTGATGACTGATTGACTAATTGACTCTTATAGTGCAGTGAGGAGATGCTGTTGCTGTGTTTTCCTTGGTAAAACATAGTTTCCTCCCAGTCAGAGCACGACACACTCAACTTAACAAAACTAATTAAAAAACTGTCCTTGAACATGGGTATGAATCATTGCAAGAGACAGTGTGACCTTATTTATAAATTTAGAGGCCAAATGATTTCCTGAAGTCATATTTTTGATGGTTGTGTTATTTCAGGCAGGTTTTCACAATTAATACAAGAAAAGGTCAGACAGATGCACTCACACAGGTTTACAGTGTTTCCACCTGAGGGGGCCTCTGTGATGTGAGTGATGCTTTAGCGCCCCCCAGTGGACAATGTCAGGATAATTTGTGGCAGAAGTTGCGTCTTCCTTCAAGAATGTGTGTTTCTGTTTACAGATAAAGATGGCAAAAGTACCCCAATTCTTTACTTGACTGGAAGTAAAAGTATCTGTGTAAAAAATTACTTTGGTAAACATGAAAGTACTGGTCCACATATCTACTCAAGTAAAAGTAAAAAAGTACAGGCCCTGAAATGTACTCAAAAGTATTATGAAACGTAAAAAGTATTTTTATTCCCCGCTTCACTGCAAAGTTAGAAACCATTTCAACACTGTATGAATATTGACTTATGAAACTTAGAAGGGCCTGGTTTCTAAACTGTACATCAATGCAACACTGTAAATGTTTATAATGAACAAAAACATTAATGTATTTGCTTTTAATTTACGTTTATTTTTTTTATCAAAATGAAATAAGATTAACATAAAATGCAATGATTTACTGTGTAATTCAAACAGCTGTCTCTTTTAACAAAAATAATATAATTAATTCAAAGAGCTCTTTTCTTAATTCACAATTAACTATTTCTTTTAACATATTTTTAACCTGAGTTAAACAGCACACACTCGAGAGCCCCCTCTCTATCGCTCTACATCAGGTGTGTCAAACTCGTGCCAGAAAGGGCCGAGTGGCTGCAGGTTTTCGTTCCAACCGAACAGGATCACACCAGACTACACTCATTCCATCAAGTTAGTTCAGTCTTATCCTGAAGACCTGACGAAATGAGTGGAGTCTGGTGTGGAGTTGGCAATGATTAAATTTCTTAATTGCGACTAATCGCATTATGCGCAAAATACAATAAAGAATTCAAAAGCACTCTGTAATGATCATCCTGCCCCCAGCCAGGGACGGGATTATGGGTTTTTTTTTTTGCAAGAATTCTGTAAAACATCAAATACGATTTATAATAACTCAAAATACCAGGTCTTAACCAAGACCCCCCCCACACCACCACCACCACCACCACACACACACACACACACACACACACACACCACCACCACCACCACCACCACCAAGAGCAGAGCAGATGAAAAAAGGAAGTTTGTTCTGAGCGCACACTTCCTCAAACTTCATTCTACCTCCGACCCTCAGACAGAGAAGACAGGATAAAGTCAGTCATTATGCCTCATACTTCCCTTTTTTTTTTTGGGGGGGGGGGGGGGGGGGGGGGGGGGGGGGGGGGCTTAACGCCTTATAAAATGTTTGCTGGCGTTATGGAAGCAGTGCGTATATTTAAAGAAGTAACAAGCTTTTTGGGAAAATGTAAGGAGTACCAATATTCGGATTCAAAATGTAGGGAGTAAAAGTAAAAAGTTGTCCGAAAAATAAATACTTCTAAAAGTAAAAAATACCTGAAATTTTTACTTAAGTACAGTAATGAAGTATTTGTACTTCGCTACTTGCCATCACTGTTTACAGAAAATGGAAAATTCATCATTTCATAATAGGAATAATAGAATTCATGCTGTCGCCTCAACAGTCGTTTTTCTGACAGTTGTAACATGCTGAAAGAGGAGAGAGAGAGAGAATCCTGTTTATGGGCCTTGTTGCCAGAAGAGGATGCTGCTCTCTCATTCATGGAGGAGAAGAGGAAACTGAGCTGATGTTGGACAGATGAGTTTACAGTATGGAAACTTTTAGTTTCACAGCAACGGAGAGAAGAGAAGGAAAGGAGAATAATCAAAAAAAATAACAAAACTGCTGTGTTTCATACAGGTGAATCAATACTGAGGATTGTTTTATTTCAACAAAAACTCCTTTTTTGATGGCATGTGAGATGAAAATTGAACATTTCTCTCAAATTATTCCCCACTATCTTAAAAGACTGAAAGCAAACTCCTCTTCTGATAACTTTGTGGCTTACTTTGCATTATTCCCCGCATTTATTTTGGGAGAAGCTGTTAACTTTTTCCTCTCCCCTTCTTTTCTTTCCTTTTTTCCTTCAGTCTACAGATGTTTGAGGCGGTCCCTGAGAGGGCTTGTGGGAGGCGAATGGGCTCTTAGCGTCTCTCACATTGCTGCCAGAGGTGCAGGAGACGACCCGGTTCTCTGAGATATGATTAAATGTTGAAATGAGCAGGTAGAGAAAGCTGCAGTTTACCGACATGCAGCAGTGGAGGAGGCAGGGATGGACTGAAATGGTGGCTGAGCCTTGGAGTAGAAATGTCTGAGCAAGAATAGATTTTACACTCATTTCTACATTTTCACAAGGTTGAATGGTAAAAAAAATGTTGTCTGTGTCATACTGTCTTCAGGATGGTCACTGTGTGTATTATAATTTGAAATATAATCTATTTGTTTCAGTTCTGCCAAAACTCAGAGCCTTGATCGCTCATCTGTACGCTGGATTTTTCAGTTTTTACTTTTATGTGTCTTTTTATGGTCACATCCAGCAGAGAAAACGACGTATCTAACTCTCCGATCATTGGCATTTTCATGTCCCGAAGCTATTAAAAAAGTTTGAGACCATTACAAGCTTGATATTAATGCACAGTATGGACATAAATATCAAGGATTGAGAACCTTTATTCTCTGGAGCTTCCCGTCAGAAAGGCATTTCTGCCTGATGTCCAGTTTGAATGAAATGTTACAGTGAAGCCAAACACTGGTGAACACACTCTGCTCTATATTGAAGGAAAGTGTCTCTTTATGTTAGGAGACTCAATTTATCTTTACTAGTTAAAAAAAAAACCAAAATAATTGCTGCTGCTTTTCCATCTCGATATCAGGTCCTCTGAAGACGTTTTCTTGGTGTGTCTGCATCAGGCTTCAGAGGAACTGACCTCTGCTGACCTGAAGGTGACTGATCCTAGAGCCCAAACACAGGTTGATGATTCTTACCCACCAGGGCTCAGCGTGTTATCATGGTTAGCATCCTCGTCTCATAATGAGAGTATCAGCGAGCTCATGTCCACCCTGGGCCTTTCGGTGTGGAGTTTGCGTGGAATTTCACCACATACGGCAATTTTTCTCCCACAGTCCATTAAAAATTGTGTTTGATGCTGATTGGTGGCCCCCACTTTGCTCATAAGTGTGTGTGTGTGTGTGTGTGTGTGTGTGTGTGTGTGTGTGTGTAGTAGATTAGAAGACGACAACACAAGCACAGAAACAACATGCAAACTCCACAAAGTGAGAACTAGTCGGGATTGAAATATTGTTCCTCATAGCGAACAGGTTCACCTTTTAAAATTGAGATGATATTGTTTGTATAATGAATGCCAAAAAGAGAAAGAACCCTCAACAAAATCCGTAATTAATCTTAAAAATTTCAATCCGAACTTAGAGTAAAAGAAACTGCAGTCATTTATGGATGAAGGCGTTTACAGTCCAACAGTCCTTCTGTCTGAGTCCTGATCCATGAGAGCGTGGTGAGGATGGAGGGATGGATGGTGACTGAGGAGGAGCAGCTGAACCATCGGCGCTCCCAGCATGCACTGCAGCGTGGTCACCGAGGTGGCATTTAGAGCGAGCCGAGCACAGGAAGCAGGTCAGCTGCACTGACCCCGCAGACACCACATCACACAGCACGGCAGAGAGGTCTGCCAAGGAGGGAGGGAGAGAGAGAGAGAGAGAGAGAAAGAAAAACAGACTGAAAGAAAGAAAACAACCAGTATCTATAGGAGAAATAAAGAAATATAGTGAAAAAGGAAAGATGTGCAAACAAATGTTTTGCTTCTTTTAAAATGCTGTGAGAAGGTGTTGAGAATGTGTTCTGTGTTTTGAGGGAATGAGGAAGAGACGGGCGGCCGGGAGAGAAAAAGAGAGAGAAACAGGGAGGGGAGAGAAAAGAGCAGAGACAACGTGGCAGGAGGCTTCCTCTGATGCAGACCTTGGACGGGACAATAGAGGACTCCGGGTTCATGTGAGGATGAGCGCTGGTAGAGATCTCCGCGCTGCGACTAAACAGTCATTAACTTTCAAACCTCCTTAACTGCTGTTTGCAGCGTTCAGGAGATGAGGCAATTTCACACGGTGTAATTCACATTTCGCGTATCGGTTTGATGCCTAATATAAGCCATTTTCTCATAAATGAAGCCAAAAATGAGCATCATACATTCGTGATAACAGTACTAGGATGTAATGCATGAGTATTACGTGGTGTTTATAGAGAGGTTGGACTGCATTTATTATGTTTTCAAAGCACAGTGCCCTCCTGTCCTGCAGTGGAGAGACTTTATCACAGTACTTTGACCGTCCTAATACAAAGAGGCTCCCTGGTTGAAGATAGTCTGTCACATGAATAAAGCAGGAGTCCCTGTAAGCTCGCAGAATAGAACAGAAGGTACGAATATCAAACAGACAGTTTGGATTATTTGAATTTTCTGAAAAAATAATCTGCATTTGCCACAAACTGAGAATATATATCATATTTTGTGGCTGATATTAGAAAACAGCTCCCGTTTTTCACATGTGATAATGAGTGACGTGACAATGAGCGAATACATTAAAAACAGTCATTTTTGAACCTTTCCTTTCACTGACAGCTGAGCGCTCAGGTTCCAGTTTGACCCCACATTAGGGTTTTACCAGCGGGGGAATCCTGATATACTGCTGAGCAGGTGGCAGGTAATTGAGGGTTTCTCCTCCTCGTGGCCCACCTTTCAATTTTACCCTTTATTGCTGCTGGAATTGGGGGGATTCACTCAACGTGCAATCACAGGCCACGTGCCTTAAAGACAAGGCAGGCGCGCTCACAGGTTTACAGGTGTGTTTACCGCTTACTTACGCTTTCACACAGTGAAAGTTTTACACAGTTTTGCAAACAACAAGCTTGAGTTTCCGTCAGAATTTGAAAAAGTCTAAATATCCGATCAGGACATACTTTAAATAGAGTTCCTCACAACCTCTCATCGTCTCTTCAGAGTTTTAGTAAATAAGTAATTATATTTGTATTCTTTTAGCGTTTATGTTTTATAACCCATAGTGAAGAATCACTTCCTAATCTAATTTTTCAAGGTCAACAAGGTCATGATGGCCATTGTTTGTTTCGTTGTTAGGAAGTGAGAAAAATGGAACTGAAAGATGAGAGGGTTGTGAGTTAATATTTGGAAAAAATGAAATCTCAGCACAGCAGCATTTGCAGATTTACCTGATGAATATAAATGGTATTATTTCAAGATGAGACAAAGGTCTAACTCCATCCTGACAATATCCCTTCCAGTCCAGCCTGGAGGCCTTTCTGTGCTGAGACTGCATGTTCTTTCTGTGTGAGCGTATTTTCTTTTACTCCAGGTATTTCAATTTCCTCCCTTTGTACAGAAAAAGGTGAAGTTAAATATAAGTGATTGTTTGACACTTCTCTCATTGATTTCCTTTGAAGGAACCTGCCTAAAATAATCAATATACTGTTATTGAATGTCATCTATAATCTATCAAATCAGTTTCTGGTAATTGCATCGTTGGAGCAGGCTGGAATTGCACAACACATAAATAACATGAAAAAAATCAATTTGTATTTAGCAAAGAGCTGCAAATATAACTCTAATCCTTTATCCTGTCAAAACTAAAGCCTTTTCTGCCAAAAGCTTCTCAAAAGTCCAATAAAACAATTTCAAAGAGTGAAAAAATTGAGTTGTGTTATAAAGTGAAATGAGCAGATTTCATCCATATTTCCCTGTTTGTCGTTCATTATGTCTCTCAAAACCAGCCGGAAAGAAAATTTCTCCACCAATCACAAGGATGCATGATCAGCCTGGAAAAGTCGCAGAATGGAGCAGGGAGGAGAAGGAGTGTCCGGGTGGGACGGGGAGGCGTGGAGGAAGGGAGGAAGATGAGGAGGGACCGTAAATACAGGCTTCCAACGCTCCCCTCCTTCCTCCCATCAGTGAAAGTTATGTCGCCCATAAGGAGACCCCATTCGCCTTCTTTAACACTTCCCGTCTGCCCGGGGGTGTGTTTACCTATCCACCAATACCACCAACACACCTGGGCAGGACGGCCCCGCCCCTCCTCTTCCTCACACTCCAACCCCTCGGCCGTGGAGCTTCATTCCTTTCCCCGAGTTTTTCCTCCACCGCTGCTGATCCAGTCCAGCAGCAGGAGCTTCAGCACAGAGAGAGAGAGAGGGAAGAGGGAGGAGGTGTGGGGGAGGGGAGAGCACTGGACCTTTTAAGATGTCTGTGGAAAATGAATCATGGGGGCCTGGACGGGGGGAGATGCAGAGGAGAAACACATCTGGCTAGCAAGAGTTGGGGGGGGGAGAAAAAGAGAGAGAAAAGAAAGAAAAGGAATGAGAAAAAAAATGGGAAAATGGGAAAACATTTAGATTCTGGAACAATGAAAACGAGCTTGAAAAGTTTCCTGTTAGTAAAAGCGAGATGAGCTGAATGTGGAAGGAAAATGACCTCCAGACAGCTGAGTGTTTAAAGAGTGAGACGCAGAGGAAAGAGAGCCGGCGAGCCGTCGTCTCTGGCTCTAATGCCATGTTATTCTACGTGGAGACGTCCCTCCCTAAACACCGACTGCTCTCCATCACAGGCAGCGAGGAAGCCCGGCCCGGCGCTGCCAGCTCTGCTGCTGGGGCTTGTCATTATGACTTTTTTTTTTCCTTTTTTCTTTTCTGTTTCTTTTTCAGAAATAGGTTGGAGCTCTGAGATGCAGAGACTGTGGAGCCCGACCGGCCACGTCATCTGCGAGTCTGTGTGGAGGAAAACCATCACTGTGCATCACACCATTACGAGAGGAAAACAACAGAAAATTAGAGCAAAACGAGCACATTTCACTGCAGTTTTGTTTCTCTTTAATCGTTTGAGTTATCTTTGTGTGACACTTAAAGATTCAAACTGTATTTACTGTGTGTTTGTTGATGGAACTGATCTGATCCTCTTCACTCAAAAACAGAAAGAAATGTGTTCGACAAACTCTTAAAGAACCAAATTTGAGAATCGGTCCACGGTTTACTGGATTTTTCTTGGCAAACGACTCATGAATACACCTCAGCCTCTTAGATTTCAGCTGTGCCACCCTTTTGATTATAAAAGGAAGATGCTATATACTTTTTCCATCTGTAATTAGTGCCACAGAGGGAGCAGCAAACAGACGAGGAGGAAGAAGAAGAAGAAGAAGAAAATTCCAAACATGTTGGAAGAAGACGGATCTGTGAGGCTGCAGGCTGCAGATTTAGAGCTCAGACTACAAGCTTACTGTGACTTCTCATATCTTTCTCAACGCTTGCTGTGAAATATAAGGCCTGTAACACTCTGGAAGTTATGTGGTGCTTCAGCAAAGCACTGAAAGATTTACCAGACAGAAAATACCGTGCTTTGAAGTTTCCCTCCATTGCAAACATTGAATTTATCATCATTCAGATATCGAGTTCCATTAGTGCATAGATTAAGCTATAATAATGCACTTCATTTAAAGTGTACTTTGCATACATAAAAATGTCAAAGTGCTAACAACAGCGACATGAAGCTGAAAACAACAAAGATAAAAGCAACTATGTATCGGTAATAAAAAAGCAACTAAACCTACAATAGTAACTGATAAAGTAGCTTAAAACTAAAGTAAAAACCAGATGACATTAAAACTTCTTCATCTTTTGATGTTTTGTAGCAAAAAAAAACGAAATAGAGAGGAAAGAAAATCGAGAAAATGATTTCTTTGGTGGCATAAATACACATTAATACAACTTTCCTGACTCTCTCCCACATGCTGATGAAAAAGTGTGTGTGTGTGTGTGTGTGTGTGTTGACACAGCAGACCTTGGGGAGCAGTGAGAGGAAGCACCGCTGATCTCTGCTCAGTGTGGCCATCCTGTCTGACACAAGCTAAGAAAACACTGAAACACGACCCCCCCCCCCCCCCCCCCCCCCCCCCCAACCAGCAGACATACTCACCTGTGTGTGTGTGTGTGTGTGTGTGTGTGTGTGTGTGTGTGTGTGTGTGTGTGTGTGTGTGTGTGTGTGTGTGTTTTAAGGCTATTCTTGGCTTTACTGATAGAATTCATTCATTCAAATGATAAGGTTTTGGCAGAATTACAAGTTAAATCTTCAGGATTTATCAATAAAATGTTTCATTTTTGAATGGAAAACAGACTTCCACTCAAAATTAAAGCCTACTGTTATTACTTTCATGTTTAGATTAAAACATGGTGTCATTTGCTTCAAAGCCATTTAATCCCTCTTTTAATTCAAGTGAAATAGAAGACACTGAACAGACCCTGAGGGTATCTTTTTTTATTATTTTTATTACAGACCAGTATGAAGGTTTATTAAATAACAGCAGTTTAATTTTAAAGGATGTCACATCTCTCTTTCCTCTGTTTTATGACGTCCTCTCTTTCATTTCTACTCAGCTCAGACCTTTCTTTCCCTGAACGTATTATTACAAATTTGCAGTCGCACATAAAATGTATGAAATAAAGTGGTATGAAAACGTTTGGGCACCCCTGATCATTTTCTAGATTTTCCTTTATAAATCATTGGTTGTTCGGATCAGCAATGTCAGTTAAATACATCATATTGCAGACAAACACAGCGAAGGACCCTTGACCTATACACAGGTGAAGCCAATCATGAGAAAGGGTATTTCAGGTGGCCAGGTGGAAGTTGTTCTCCTCTTTGCATCTCCTCTGAAGAGTAGTAACATGGGAGCCTCAAATGACCTGAAAACAAAGATTGTTCAACATCATGGTTTAGGGGAAGGATACACAAAGCTAGCTCAGAGATTTCAGCTGTCAGTTTCCACTGTGAGGAACATAGTGAGGACATGGAAGACCACACGCACAGTTTTATTTGGGGAAGTTGCAGACAAAGTTGAAGTTGCGCCGGGGCTGGATGCTTCAACACAACAAAGAGCCGAAACACTGCTCAAACTCTACCAAGGCATTCATGCAGAGGAACAACTGCAACGTTCTGGAATGGCCATCTCAGTCCTCAGACCTGAATATTATTGAAAATCTGTGGTGTGATTTAAAGCGGGCTGTCCATGCTGGGAAATCATCAAACCTGACTGAACTGGAGATGTTTTGTAAAGAAGAATGGCCAAAAATACCTTCAACCAGAATCCAGACCCTCACTGGAAGCTATCGGAAGCGTTTAGAGGCTGTTATTTCTGCAAAAGGAGGATCTACTAAATATTGATGAAATTTTTCAGTTGCGGTGCTCAAATTTATGCACCTGCCTTTTTCTGTTTAAGTAATCATTACACACTTTCTGTTAATCCTACAAACTTCATTTCACTTCTCAAACATCACTGTGTTTGTCTGCTATATGATGTATTTAACTGAGATTGCTGATCCGAACAACCAATGATTCATAAAGGAAAATCTTGAAAATGATCAGGGGTGTCCAAATGTTTTCATACCACTGTAAGTGTGAATCCATATTTCATTTGCAGAAATTATAAAAATACTTGTTTGTAAATAGCATTAACATGTAAGTTGTGAAAAGCTGCGGCTTGGCTTTACAACAAGTATTATTTCAGAAACAAATATGTTTACTGGATTGAGGAGCCTGTGCTGATTTTAGGGCTGGAGAAGCGTGTGTGTGTGTGTGTGGATAAGTCAGTCTAGAAGATGGATCAACTTTACCTCCTTTCCACTTTCAATAAACAAGTTTTCACAGTCGTTTCTTCTTCATTGCATTCACAGTTACACAAGATGTATTAGTATATTGAAAATAAAAAAAAAAAATTGCTCAGTATGTGAGTTTTAGGTGTTACGCCTTATCAACCTATATAAAAACAAAATGAGGGTGTGTGTCTATACGTGTCTCCCTCCTGATCGGTGGATCACCAGTCGGGGCCTGCCTCGTCTCAAACCCCCCCTCTGGGCAGAACGCCTCTCCTCCCGCTCAGTCTCCTCCCTCCAGCCCGGGTTACTCGGGTCACTAAAGCTGTGCTGGAGAGAGCATCTCCCAAGTTCATCATCACTTCAATAAAGACATGCTTGCTGTGGTAAACTGTCAAAAAGGGAAAGTGTCTTATGAGTCTGCGTTCTTTCTATTTCTTTCACTATTTCTTCCTGAATTCCCTTTCTTCAATCTTCAATTACTGTAATGTTTAATAAAATATTAATTCTTCATGGTGCAGTCTGCAGTTGGTTGCCAGCCACGTGTGCAAAAGAGAGAAGATACGCTGAAAATACACATTTCAAAGTCTTTCTTTAAGCACGAGAGACACAAAAAAGAAAGATTCTCAGGCATGCTCTTTTCTTCCCCTCCTCCAACCAAATCCTGCAGTGGACACGTGGAAGAATTTTCTGATCATCACGAAGTTTGGAGTTCAGCTGGGGGAAAAAAAAAAAAGAAAGAAAGAAAAAGGCAGACAAAAATCAAGACAGCGGAGGAGGAAACAAAAAGAAGTAGAGTCTCCGCCCCGGTGTGACGACTGGCTGCAGGAGATCATCTGGTCAACAAACTGAACACAGAGAAGCGTGGACACGCCCTGAAGCCTTAAAGTGTGTGTGAGTGTGTGTGTTTGAATCGATTTAAAGAAATGACATGATGATAAGATCTTTCTTCGTTAAATGGATCAGTTTATTTTTCCACTGAAATCTTCATAACCCTTAAAGACGAAGGATATCTTAGGGTATAGTTGAGAAAACCAAAGTGTGTGGATGTATGTGTGTGTGTGACACACAGAAAAGAGAGGAACAAGCCCCTGCCTGTCAGCTGCCCATGTAAACCCTGGAATGACTGGGAGTTAATAAGAGCTGGGACCACCACAAAGTTTCAGCACGAGGTCTCACCTAATAACCTTTACTGACAGTATAAACTGCTGCTCAGCTGTCTGGGTCAGGGAAGGTGTAAATAAACATCTTGCAAAGCCGTAACACTCAATAGTGTGGTATTCCTGCAGGAAGGTTTGATTATGCATGTTATTAGTCTGCTGTTCTGACACTCAGATGCCAAAGTGTGTTGATTTGTGCATAAAACTGGTCATAATTTTAGTACATAGCTCCTTCATAGATGTTTGGCCTTTCTGTTGAGCCTCTAACAATAAAGTAAGAATGGTAGAGATGGACGTAATGCTGCATTGTTTTTGTGCTCAGCTGCCATCTCCATAATTGTATCACTAAATTCTTTTGTGGGAGATAAAAAGCAACAGAGAGGCAAAAAAACAATATTTTTATAGACAAGCCCTGGATTTAGCCAGTTTCGGTTAACGATAACTCCTTCATGCAAGTTAGGATTTTAACGGTTAGAGGCATCTTTCATTAGTGTTTCATTTCGCACCATTTGTATGATTGTATGCTGCTTAAAAAACATTTTCACAAATGAAAAGTGGTAACAACACAGTGGCCTAGCTGAAAAACAGCAGATCATTTCCTTCCAAGGAGGAAAACTGGTTTAGATCTCCTCTCCTTTCTATCTTGTCTGTCTGCGTTTTGACAGCGAGAAACGATACAAAAAAAACAGTCAAACGGCAGGAGAACTGTACAATAGCAGAAAACAAAGGCATAAAAACAGAATACTGAGTTAAACTGTAGGACTTATTGAAATAAAGAAGAGGAATTGAGGAGGAAAGCGAGGACAGCAGATCTCAACCAGATGCAGAACGTTCACAGTGGACGTCAGCCAACAGGCATGTACTCATGCTTCAGCTATGTCATGGGCTGCCTGCTCTACCTCCTCCTTCACTGCCCCCACCCCTGTCGATCTCTCTCTGTAACCCCAGTTTTCCTCTCCAAGCCCCGTGTTCTTCTCTCTCTCTCTCTCTCTCCCTCGTCCTCCACCGTCTGACTCACACTGCTGCATAAACAAATGGGAGACGAAGATGGGCAAAGTCTGCTCGTCCACCCAGGAATATGAGCAGAAACGAGTTTGGTGCAATTCTGCTTGAAAGTCTGCAGGTTTTGTGTTAGAACGTTTGAGGAGAAAGGAGGTTGGAATTGCTGTGATGGTGTTTTTCCATTGAGCACTCAAGAAAAGAGGGCGACGGAGAGGGAGAGAGAGAGAGAGAGAGAGAGAGAGAGACGGTGAGAAAGAGAGAGAGGGAGGGAGGGAGGAGGGGTGGGAGGGACTAGACAAAAGAAACTGGAAAAAAAAATAAAACCATCTGTAATTCTCACATGGAATTTCTTCCATCATCAGCCAAAGGTCCAAATGGAACCAGAAGCACACACACACACACATACACACACACACACGCACACACGCACACACACACACGCACAGTCTGGCTGTGTTATTGAGCACAAACTTCACCTCCGTCAGATTAAAAGACTCAGTAGTCGTTTGCTTTGTGATGCTCACACACACACACACACACACACACACACACACACACACACACCAGTCGCTGGTCTATAACTATCAGGAGCCGAGGAAATAATATGATCCTAAAAAGACACCAAGGGGTCTGAGGTGTGTGTGCTGTCAGTGGACCAGTGGAAACGGCGAGGCCGGTGGGGGGTGCAGACTTTACTAATGACCGTAATGTGGGAAAGGCAGCCCCCGCCACTTTAAAACGTATGTGCCCGCCACATGGCTCCTTCAGGGTGTAATGCATTCCAGGTGCTGCTTTAAGGGTCTTTCTGTTTTCTTTTTTTCATTAAATTAACGAATGTATACAAAAAACATGGCGGCATCCTCTCATGCATTCAAATCAGAGGAATCAGGAATACTTATAGAACGCTGCACTGAACAGAGTCATGTAGGACGAACACTACATCAGAATCGAGGTATCATGTGATCTGATCACACTCGTTCACTCAAACAGGATACGTACTGCTTGTTTCCCCTGTGTCATGCTGAAGATATTTCTTTAAGCAACTCTTCCCCCCACAGCCATGCAAAGCCTTGTATTTAGAGACTCTACAGGAAACATAAAGCATCTCAAGCTGAGCTACACGAGCACCTACAAACCACTTCACTTGGAACGATTCGCTGATGTATATCCTGGCGTCCCTTCATTTCTGGAGTCGCCATTTTTTTAAATACGCAACAAGGTTTAGAATGAACATGGAGGAAATTTCCCTCGAAGTTCCTTCGAGCATATCACTCTGTTTAAAAATAGTTAATTAAAGATTTGCTTTCCAGGGACTCTTTTGCATCCATCAGTACAGTTCCCACCGTTTTCGTGTCACCTGAACAAACCACAAGTCACCAGGAGGCCGGATGTGTGTGAGGAGACTGAATCTCTTTACAAACCTTCACACACACTGCAGTGCCTTCACTTACTGCAGCCCAGCAGGAACACACCTGAGGTTTTCCTGCGCCAAACCACATTTTCACTCATTAACAGTCCAAATGAAGTCGGCCTTCTACTCCTGCATGCTGGTGTCATGTTCAGTGGAAGGTTTTCTCCAAAATTAATTGCCTGAAGTCGACTGGACAAAAATTGAACAGAGTTGTGCATGTGAGGCTTGATGCACGCTGCCATCACCCGCAGTCAGCTGGGATCAAGAGGATCTGGGGAAAAGAGCTCTAAAGATGCTTTTTCCTCCCGATCCATTGATGGGCCTGAACACATGATGGGATGTGTTGCTAACTCTGATTATCATCAAGAAATGAGGAAGAGTATGAAGAGTTGCAATCATTGTTTATATTTGGTATGCAACGTGTGATCATATTCCTAATTCTGTGATTTATTGTGTGTTGTGTGGTTTGTAGTTGTGTTATTTTGTTTGCTCCTTTTGCACACCTCGACAAAGATGGTCATCAGTAAGTGAAAGGGACTAGTTTTTTTGTACAGTATCAGTATTTAACTCCATAACACACATGTCAGATTTAAGACCTTGACTGAATTTGCTCAAACGTCCCTCGTGTCAGTAAAACAGCTGGGGGTTCTTTAGCATGCACTTTGTGGAAGTTATTAATGCGGCATTTGTTTTCAGACACAGGCAGATTTAACTTGCAGCAGAGAGGAGAGACTTAACACCAGCCTCCTCCTGTGGCAACAGACCTCTTCAGTTTACAATAAATGGAATTGAACCTTTTCTCTGAACTCAAAAACTGGAGATTTGTGTCGATGCAAACTGTAGCTTTAAAAGTATCTCTGAACCAGACTCTGAACTAACTTGACTATCTCTTCTTTTTCCTCTGGGTTTGACTTCGTGTGGTGTTTTCTCTGGAAGGCAAACCTTAACATTTGGTCCGAGATCCAGAACCGTGGATTCAGACAGGAAGACGAAGAAGAGAGACTGAGAAGATGGCAGTGAGGGAGGGGGGGAAAGAGGAGGAGGAGGAGAAGTGATGATGTGGAGCTTGTGAAACTCGAATACAGTCAGAGGGAGGAGGACTTTCAAAAAAGAGAAAGAGAAGAAAAGTGTGTCGTTGGCTCTGTGTGTGTGCATATGTGTGTGTGTGTGTGTACAATTATTTAAAAGAATGAAAAAATAAGGACATCACTATTTGAAAAAACACCACTTATCATTGAGAACTGATTGCTGCAAGCAGTTAGTTCACATCTATCAGTCCATCCTGTGGTGTGATGATTAGACAATAAACTAAAATCAAGTCTTGAGAATGAAATTAAAGAGATGTTTTGATTGTAGACTCTGAGCACATGTACCGAGAATCAGATTCAAGAGTTCAATAAGTTGTTGGCTTGAGAAAGGTCATTTAGAGTTAAATAATGGATATTCTGCAATTAAAGATACATTTAAAACATAAACAGTTCAGATGTTGCTAATTATATAAACAAGAAATGAAGATGTAGTGTTTGTTGTTGTCATTAAATTGAATAAATTTTTTCAAATCCTTAATAAGGTGTAGTTAAAATTCGACCACCTTGTACAGAATATCACATTTTTATGGCTCTTTAAAGGGTCGATCCTGTCTGCAGTTGGTTCATCATGAGATGACTGAGATTCACAGGCTGCTTCTTCCCCTTATAGATTAGAAGTTTCTCTTTACAAATGCAGCCTTGAGGTCACTTCAAAAAACAAACGTGTTTTTTCTCCTCAGAGAAAAACCAGGCAATGAAAACCCACTAATGCACAGGAAGAACATGTAAACTCATACAAAAAAGATGCTCCTTTTTCTCTGCTCCGGGTTAATTATTCAACAATGACCTACTTTTATCAAAGCTTATTAGTAGAACCATATAAAACATATTTCTGGCAATATTCTGGAAATTCAGTTAATAATACTTAAAATGTAATGTAAGAGTTCATCTCTATAAAGACATTTAATGAATGTGAGACAACCTCGTACTTAAGGCTTGTGTTGAATTAATGTAGAATCATGTTCTTTTCACTTTAAGTTGAAAAACCTTCAACCTCAATTACTTTTTCTAGTGCGAGAAGTGTCTGTAGAATATGTTGATAGTGTTGACTACGTGCTCCATTCCACTCAAGAATGGGATTAAATGATCATTCGTGCCATAGAGCGCTCAGAAATGGCTGCTCTCCTTTCCTCGCTGCTGAGCGGACGTCTTCCAGCCTCGGCTGCGGCGTTCTCCTGCAGCTGCCCTCCTCCCACTGCTTCAGCGGGTGGAAAAAATGACACAGCAGCAGGAGGCTGCTCCCAGACACCGTGATCAAATGGAGAGCGAAAAGAAGGAAGTTAGGACTTGTCTTAGACATTCAGCATTCATTTACAATCACAGTCCTCCAGATCTAATCTACAGAATTCAGAGACATAAGAAGGACAGATCCAAGGGAGGATTGTGTGTTTCAAACACAGCAGTGTGGAATATGTTCAACCCAACAACCCATGGTCTCTTCTTTAATTAAACTTCATTTGGCGTGAGCATTACCACTTCTAATAAAGGTCTTCTAATAAAGCTATTCTCACTCACGGTTTCTTCCTGACGGATCACAGAAGGAAGACTCCTCAGGAGTTACTGCCTCAGCTGCGGCAGCCGTCCTCTCTCTGTCCTCGGGCCATGTCAGCTCCCCATAAGCTCGGGGAAGTTTAAAAAGCGGCACCGCTCTCAGGGAAACATTCACCAGGTGTTTTACGTGGCAGGTGGACGTTTGATTGGGAGCAGGTGGCAGACGGTTCAAGCACTCATTAAGCTCTTACGCCGGCCAGACAGGCAAGGCAGCGAGCAGCGGAGCGCCGGGCTACCTGGACCCACACCGGACTGTCTCCACTTTACTGACTCTATTTTAATTTAAATAACCAAAAATATTGAATTAAGGGCACGCTCAGTTCACAGAAAATACACATTTTGAACACATTGGATTAGAGAAACAAGGATAATAGATAGAAAATACAAGGCCTGTCTGCTGGTTTTAGTGTTTGAAACATACTCATATACAAACATACTTAAATAAATAGAGCATTGTTGGAGCCAATTAGCACCGGAAGCCATAAATAGGAAGTAATCACGGCCTGACAGGTGTTGCTGCCCGTGAGAGGAAACACGGTTTTGACTGCTGTCGCTGCTGCCTCGCCATCGCTGTATGATTCGTGTTCTGTGGTAAAATGTGTGAGTAGTGGAAATAAATGGACATATTTCTATGAAGCAAACGATCGCCTCAGCCACCTTATTCATGCAATTCCTGTGCCAGCGTGTCAGCCTAAAACCTCCGGGTAGAAGCCGTAGGGGCTTCAAGCATAGGCTTTGCCCCTACATTCAAAAATAATGCAAATATAGAGAACAGATTTCACTATTTTGCATTTTTACTGTTGTATTAGAGAGAGCATTAGGTCTGCTCTAGAAAGACATCAAACAGCAGAGCACTGACAGAATTAGTCTGAATATGATTAGTCCTAAAATCCAAGAAACAGCCCCGATCCGATTATATTGTAACATACAATAAGTGAAATTCTTTTTTCTCCTGCTCCCTGAGGTCGATGCGAGCTCTGCAGGACCCAACAGTTTTCTTCCTTCCCATCTGTGGAATCATTTAAGGAGGTCTGGGGGAGTCGTTTTACTTCCTTGTTGTCAGGCCGACTGCAGCTTTCAGAGACTGAACCTGCATTCTGGGGTTTATCTTCCAACACGTCGGAGTAAAACTGGATGATTTTACGCTCATATTTTGTATTTAAGATTTTAATTAAATTCTCACACATGGCACACTGAATGTTTGGGCGTTGAGTCATTCCACTTTAAAATTTTACTTTTCAAGTTTTATATTCTCCTGAACAGTTAAATGTTTGGCGATAGAGTTGTGAAAAGATGGCTTGTTTTCGGGATTCCCTCCTAATACTTCCTGTGTGTTAAAGCAGACATGGTAGATTTGAGGTTCGGTATGAGGGGACGGGCAAATGAGGCTGAGGAGATTCTTTTTTTTTTTTCCATCCTTCACCTTTGACCTCACCTCCATAACTCTTGTTTGCTGCCAATCATTTTCCCTGCAGGAGCACCATCTCCTTTTTGTTTACATATCCTGAAAAAAGATAGGAGGAATTGTAAGAAAAAGATCAAATTAAACCAGCAGTACTTTATAAGTCTGAGGGTGAAGCGATTCAGGCTGAGCTGAAGTCGTGGAGGCTGTATTATTATGGCCTGTGCGCCTTGGACCCGGGGAAACAACACTTTCCATTCTGGAAAAAAAAGAGGACTTGCAGAGATTCCTCCCTGTTGAGAGCTCAGCCAGTCTACAGCCATCACACCAAAATAAAACTCCAGAAACCAGAGCGATTCGAAAGAGGCGGAGAAATAAAGGGAGGCTATGGGAGGACCAAAGAAAACTGAGGTTTCAGATTTCCACTGGTGTTCATACTGTAGTCGTCTCACAGTTTGTCTTCGATTCTCACTTGAAATGCATGAAAATGTGTTGTTTTCTATCAGTAAATATGTGTCTTATGATGTATAGTTCCTTATTGTCATTCAATCATTTGTCTTGAATCCTTTTTCTGCCCAGTTTTACCCAAAGGATGATCACGGACAGAGCGCATTGTCTTCCTTCTGTGGTGTGTCATCCGGGGCTCTGAGTGCATTTTCCCAGATGTGTAATGATATACGGCTGTGCTGAACTCGCTTCAAACCAGGCAGAGAGAGAGAGAGAGAGAGAGAGAGAGAAAGAGAGAGAGGGAGAGAGAGGGACTCCAGACAGCTGAACTCACTTAAATGTGTTCCTCATGTGTGCGGTAATATGGAAACGATTTCAGCTCTCTCCCTTCCACTCACCATAACCAGGAGCTGTGTTAACCCCTTAGTCACCAGCTTCACAGCACTGGGCTCAGACTGATTTCTGCAGGCTTGTATCTGCCATGCAAAATCACATTTCATTTAAATTTCTTCAGAAAGCTTTAATTAGCAAACAAGCAGAATTGTGTCTGGAAGTGAACAACTCCAGACAGTTTCTGTATGAATTTCAGCAGCATGCACCACTATGGAGCAGCCGATCATTTGTAAATGTTCTTATAAATCAAAAAGCCTGGGCTGCAAGTGCTCTGTTGATTTTCTCAATTCTTCATTGATTCTACTCAATTCTTCTAAATATGAACGTTTCCTCTATGAATTATGTTACAAGGTTTTTGGTGTGACCCCGATCCTGCTGAGCATCAGTTCTTGTATTTCTTTGCATGTTTTGTCAGAAAATGTAGTGATTCAAACGTTGACTTTCATCAGTAAAACAAAGTGAAGGTCAGGCATGAACTAAATACAAAACTGAAGTAAAATAAAGGCACATCAATTGCATTTCATGAGTATAAACACATAATTTTCATTTGATTGATATTTTTTCATTGGAGATGCCAAAGACCAGGTGCGGTCTGCAGGCCTGTTCTAAAGTTGTGTGAACAAAGTGTGAGATGTAGATTTACACCTACGGACAATTAAAAGTCACCAAACAAACTCAACATATGGATCTGAGCTGTGGAGAAAACCTGAGTACCCACGGTCATCTGGGACTGACTGAACTGAATGAGGATGGATGGATGGATGGATGGATGGACAGATGGATGGATGCTTCATTATTTGCAAGCCTTTTTTTTAATTCATGCTGCTGTTGGACATCACCACCATAACCTTGACTAAACTCTGACATGAAATCAGCTCCATAGCTCCACCCTCTTTGCATATTTATGAAACTTTTCAAAAGAGAGAGAGAAAAGAAAATCTACATTCAGTTTAAAGACATTCACTTGCTTCTCTTCTTTTTGAGTTGAACCTTTTTTTTCCTCTTCTTAAACCACGGCCCAGCTCTATCTAGCAATTAGCTGCCTGCTGTGGACTCTGCTGACATTGTGTGGGGATATTTCTGTCACGTTTATTATGCCTTTGCTGACCAGACTGTGAGTCATGTGGACATGCAGGCAAACTAACCATGTGGCGATCCCAGCCAAGGGAGGGGCCCTGCTTTGAATTTCATCCTTCTTCCTTTTTTTTTTTTTTTTTTTAGTCATTCTCACGTTTCCTTCTCCTCTTTTCGTCTCTTGAACTGAGAGAAGTTTTTTCAGGGGAATTTTTTTCTCTCCAATAGTCTCAATTTGTGAAAAAGTACATTTTTTTAGCTTTAACAAAATACAGAACAACAGTTCCCCATGACTCGCCTATCCCCCCACTCCCTGATGCTCTCTGACACATTTATGCTCTCATCCGCCCCCCAACAACCCCCCACCACCCCCCTGCCCCCTAACTGACTTGAGAGCAGCTCCTCAATAACCCCGCCTCTCCGCAGCCGAAGCCTAAATACTTCAGGAATATATTCCAGTGGAAACGATAACCGGAGGCAGCGAAGCCTGAGAGGGAAGAAGAGTCAAAAAGATAGAAGCGGTGGTCAGGGCAGAGGGAGGCGATGAAAGAGGAAAGCAGGAGAATGAGTGTTCCGTATGCAGAGACACGACACACACTCAGCCAGGGCGTCATATAATTTAAAAACACTTAAAGTAAACGAGGACTTGAAAACCTGGGCTTGTCTTTCACTGCTTCTCTCCGGGTTCCTTCCTCTCCGGGTGCCACAGCGTCAGGCAGTAACACCGGCGGCCTCAGCATGCTGATATTCGCCGAGGCCTGTCGAGCCAGCGAGCGAGTTAAATTCTTTGACCCAGCCTGCGTTTTTCACCGTGCTCCAAGACCTGAGCGAGCGCCTGCAGCCTCTCCATAGGAGAAAGCTGCTCCAGATGAACTTAGCCTCTTTTTTTCAACTGTTAAATTTTAATCCCAGACTGTCACCGGTCACGGCCTTGAAGAATACTAACTGGATTTCAAAATTAGCAGAAAACAAGTGGTGATTCTGTTGATGGGCTTTAAATAACGACCTGCACTTGGTGCAACAAAGCAAGGTTAAAACTGCATTTCTTGGTTGATGATTATATTTAGCTAGTATATGTATAAGTATGATTAATCAGAAGTGATAGTCACAACAACAATGTGTGGATGAGAATTTAGAAAAGGAGTTTTCTCTCATTAAGCCACAGGTGTCCAGAAATTCTTCATTTAAGCCAAGCCTTTAGGCAGATGCTGCAGAAACTGTCCAACTGCAAGGTCAAAAAGGCAACAGGAGGATTGTGTCTGGGAGTGCTTTCTCATTGCACCACTTATAAGGACTGAAATGGATGAAAATTGACAAAATTTTACTTATAATTGAGCTTGTGATACTGGAAGATGGTGTTGTCCAAAGTACAATCCAATCACATATGGATTAAAAGTTGCCTTTTTATAACTAATCAAGGTTTTTTTGCTCCTTTGTATAATAAAATAGAACTAGTTACTAAGTTATATAGACTTATCAATGTGCATGTAGCTCTGCTGTCACACTTCTGATTAGTGCTCAGGTCAGCAGAGGCTTGAAGTTGTATTCTGGAAAATGCTGCATGATCAGGATGATCTGCTGCAATGAAAAGCAGTAGCAACAAAAGTTAAAAAAAGTAAGAATGCAACATTAGACAGTGAATACAGGCTAATTTTAATGTTAATGTTTATTGTTGGACAGCTTTCTAGCTGCTGTCAGAAGTACTGAGATAAGTCGAGGATTATTCACAATAAACAGGAGTCTGGTGAACTTGAATTAAATTTTTTTCATTTTATTCGATTCCAAGAAAATTCTGCAGTTCATGCAGCTGATCAGTCTCTTCACAATTATAAACTAGCAACTAGTCTAAAAGACACAGATTTGTTCATCCAATTTCCCAAATCGAGCCTCAGACTGCTGGTCAAAGTGTCACTGCACTCAGTTTTTCCTCCAGAGTTCCTGTGTGGAAAGCAAGTTTCAAGCCTTCAGCTCAGAAAAAGAGAAGAGCTGCCTGGAATATGGGCTGTAATTTACAAACCCCAACCGCCCCTGCATGTCTGCTGCAGTGTGTGTGTGCGTGTGTGTGTGTGTGTGTGTGTGTGTGTGTGTATGTGATGCATTTAATTACTGCCTGCGCTACTTTGTGTCTATCACAGAGGGCTGTACGTCTGAACTCTCCATTTCTTTCTCGTCTCTTCTGTCTCTCGTTACTTCAGTCAGGATCGAGTCTCTCTGATGTTTGATGTGTGTATTTACTGTTTCTATTTAATCTCTTTAGCTACCCCTTTTTTTCCCGCTTCATCACCGAATTTCTCCTACAGATTTCAGTGGGTGTGTGTGTGTGAGAGCTACATGGTTTTACTTTTATATATCTGGAGAAAATCATCATTTGGAAATCCAGACTGAGGCAGATTTCGTCTCTCAAATTCATTTTAATACACCATTAGATAACCCTAAAGACAAAGTTGAGAAAAGTCAAAGCTGTTTTCTCCTCTGTGAGGTTTTATTGAACAAACTGAACAGGTTTGTGATGAAAATCTAGGAAAAGTCTTAAGATATCACCGAATGAAGTAAATACTAACCAGCTCCCCTCGGCAGATGACCCCTCTCCACTGTTTGTGTTTAACTGGCTCAATCCAAAATGTATTAACCTGTTCTCTGTTATTCTAAAACATCCTGGCAACTTAATTCTAGACTAGATAATGGTAATTACCTGATTAGGGTGTCCACATGCCAGGGTAGGAAGTCTTTAATTAATTCAGAGAGAGTACTGGCATTAACTAGTAGGAGAATCTCATCACTCCATTATTGGCTTCCATTGGCTTCCTGGTATAACGCTCTTAACAATCAGACTCCATGAAAATATATCTTAAAGGGCTGTTAATGCCATATTAAATTTAGACTGCTGGGAAACATTTACTGCAATCAGCTTCTTGTCTTTCTCACTCTCCATACAGAGATGTCTCATTATTACATGTCAAGATGCTCTCTCTCTCTCTCTCGCTCTCTTTCTATCCCCTCACCATAACCAGGACAACAGACAGTCTGCACTCTGAGCCCGGATCTACTGAGGTTTCTTCATGTTGAAAGGGTATTTTTAATTCCACCATCACATGTGCTTGCCCTCAGATGACCGTGATGCTATTGGCACTAAACTCGTTCCATATGAACTGAACTGAATCGATGCACCCTGGTGACCTGCCCAGAGTGCATCCCGCCCTCACCTTCAGTTGGCTGGAATACCAGCATCAGTAACCCTGCACAGGTGACCAAGCGACAATCTAATCAGACGCCACCTGAACTGGATCCTTTCAATGTGCAGGACTACTGTGATTCTATACTTTAAAGATGCTGCATTCCAAATTGATCATATTCTATGACAGAGCAGAACTTTTCTTCTGCGTTTTCCTAGATGATTTATGCAGTATTCATCTTTACACTCAAATTATGTTCATAATCTTTCTGTTTGTATCTATAATGCTATAACATTTTATATATAACTGTATTTAGAGATCAAATATGGCCAAATACCGTACAAATAAAGAGTATAGACTGGTTTTACAGTAATCTTAGTGCTGTTTCCTTATCAAATAGCTGACAGGTGGAAAACCTCAATGCTTCCCTGCAACCAAACCGGATTACCACAAGGAGACTGCCACCAAAAAAAATTCCATAGACAATCCCAGAAGAGCACATCAGAGAGGATTTGTCTGCAGCCTCGGCTGGCAGCGCTGTGGGAGACAGTGAGGAAGAAAAGCTGAAGACAAATCACTCAGGCTAGAGGCTTTTTTCCCCTGCGAACAGCAGAATTGATTCATGAGTGTAACCTTTATACTTTCCTACAAGATCATTTCTGTTTGAAACACCATCAATAAGCTCTGAAGGCTGGGATTTCAGCTCAATTTGATTAAAAGCTGAACTAGTGAACCACCATGGTACAACTGCAGAACAAGATGTTTAATTTTCTTACATGAACACTGAGGCTTCTTGACAGGAGATTTGAATAAAGCAGCTTCAAGTGTTTGAAGGTTTTTACGGATTTGCTATTACATATTTGAAAAGCATCTTTCCTTTCTAAATAAGTGATTTGTCTGCTTTCAAAATGTTTGTTTTGCAACTTTTTACAAGACTAACGTGTTTCTAAAGTACAAATATGTATATATTTTTTACCAGGGAGAAAAAAAGGATGGTGATGTGGAGCTTTGCCGCCATCTTTGATTTCCTCCGCCTGTCTGGTCGCTCCGGGCCTCGGCTCTGCGGCTTACATGAGAACGTAGCACTGAGCAGGAGCTCTGCCATTGTTAAAACACATTTCATCTCTCTTGCTCCACCTCCTTTTTCTCTTTCCCTCCGTGTCTCCAGTTTGACTCGGGGAAGAGTTGAGGTTAAGTTTTTGGGAGTGAACATCAATTAGCTTCTTTTTTTTTTCCTTGCATAGAGGAGGGGGTCCTGCTTTGGAAGGGGAGACCTCCAGGAACCACTTGGGAATCCCACTGAGTGTCTCAGAATTAATTCTGAAATGCATGATCACTACTGAGAGAAAACTTTCTGACAGTTTTTCACAGAGAAAGATCTATTTGCCCCCCATATATATGACACAATGCTGCCTTCAACTTGACATTAGCCCAAATCATCCCTCTTGGCCTTAAATTAATAGATGTCTTGCTTTCCATCAATAAACCTTCTACTGAAAGACATATTCAGCATGAATCTTTATGAAGTAGAGGGATTTTACTCACTGAAATATATGGTGAGCTTTCAATATAGGGAGGTATGGAGGCCATGCTCAGTGTTGTGGTAGGTAAAGAGATGACATGTCTGGTCATGTGGACAGGTAGGAGCTGCTGAGAGAGAGAGAGCGAGAAGGAGGGAGACTGAAACAGGATCATTACTCACTCATGACTTTTCCAAGTCTGAAACTTCAATAGCATTTGTGCTTTTCATGTGCGCTACTGCATTCCACCCATGGATCTTTCCTGAATTCTAGAGAGCTTTTTCATGTGTTTTAATACATGCTGCAACTCCAACACATCAGAAAGTGTTATCCATGAGCTAAATTCCAGATGTAAGAGGAGAACGGGTTTTATTTTGTAAAAGTGGAAAATGTTGAGGTAATGCTTGGTGCATGTGGTCTGCTTTTGTGCTTTTAGACCTAGAGGTGTGACTGATAGCTGTAACAACCACATATAACGCAAAATGTAAGTTTTTTGGAGGGGGCAAAGCAAGTAAAAGCCAATGCTCAAATATCATATTTGAAACAAATCCGTGCGTAAAAGTGACAGAAGTCCGCTCCTATTAAACTCTGAGGGTGAAAACTGAAGAAAATCCTAGCTCATTTTCCTCACAGTTTCCCATAACAATCCGTCGGAAAGGGGAAAATTTGAGGTCCTTTCCGTGCCACAAAAATGCCAATGCACGCGCACGAAAAAGTGGCGCATTTTACGCACGAGAGCCTCAAACTGCGCGCAGGGATGAACACCCGGCGCCCGTGTGTCAGTCAGTCTCTGCACCGACACCGACTGCAGCCCGTAAAAAAAAGGGAAAAAACGCAGGCCTTCTTCTCCCTTTTAAACCCCGACGCTGTCCACGTCCTCAAAAAGAATGGATCTAATTAAAACGCTGCACTCGTCATCATCGCCAAAGCTTTGCCAAACGGCCGTGTGGAGCCGCGCAGAGGAGGCAGGGAGATGCAGGACCACATGACTGACTGGGAGCCGCGGAGGGATGGGAGTCAGATTGGGTTTCTCCGCTCCCATTGGCCGGTGGGCTGACTTTTGACACGCAGACGAGGGACCCTCCTGCCGTATAAATAGGCCCGATAGGACTTTATTATTCTAGCATCACGGCAGCAGGTTTCCGCTAAGTTTGGAGTTACTCGTGTTACCACAACTGTATGCCTGCCTGAAGGTGGTTAGAAACAGGGGCTCAGCAGCACAAGGAGTCTGCATGTCTGCTTAGACATGCTCAGCTTTGTGGATATCCGGATCCTGTTGCTGCTTGCAGTAACTTCATACCTAGCAACATGTCAATGTAAGTTTGAGTTATCTGCTCTTTTTTTTCTTCTTTTTTTAATTTTTTTTTTTTCTGTGATGGATACTTTTTTTCGGGTCCCGCTGCTTGAGGATCTCGCGCTTGGCTTTTGATTGGGAATTACATGAAGGTCATCCTGAAGACAGCTCTAAGCACTGCTGAATAAAACTCAACGGATTGAGCTCGTGCAGAGGATTCTTCACTTTTTTTTTTCCGAGGATACAAATTATGAGTTCATTAGTTTCCGAAAGGCAGAAGCTGCACTGCTGAAAAGAAAAAAAAAGTTTTCTCACTTTGAAAAAAGGCATTTAGGTGGTCGACGTAGTGTCTTTTGAAAACTTTTAATGCATGTGGAGTTATAAAAAATAGGCCAGATGTGGATTTTCTTTAACAAATGGGATGAAAAGCTTTGTGGGGCGTTGTACACATTGTTCCATCCAGACACCCAGGGAATGACGCTTTATCATAGGATGCTGAAATGTCTCCCCCTGGTGGCCAGATGTGCAAACAACTACTTGGCATCGTTTGGATTTTCTCCTGACAAATGAATGTTTCCTTCAACTAAAGTTTAACTTTTAACATTTACAATTAAACTTAGTCCATAATTTTAGTTTTTAAAAATGAACTTTATTCTTGTACCATCTTTCCAACAAATTTAAAATCCAGTTAATTGTGATTTAAATCGTGAAGTAATTTTAAAAAAAAAACATAAATTAAAACTGAAACCTCAACAATATTATTTTTCGATGAAAAGAGATAAAATAATCACGTAAAATTAAGTCTTACGCCATTTTCAATGTCCAGGTGCGCCACCATGTGGTCCAGCTCGGGCATGCCACGTGAGAGTTCACAGGGAGGTCTCAGCCAGGGTTCAAACCCAAAGAGGACAGGCAGCTTCACCTGTAGCACACAATAGATAACAGATGTAAACATCAGCCACCAGTGAGGAATCAGCTAAATTAAATTCATTAAACATAATGAAATCCATTTTTTAAACAATCCAATCGTAAAATCCAGCTTTGTTGCAGCAGAAGTCATATTGTCTCAGTGACACGTGTCAGAATCCCAATCACAAATGACGTCGATCTTGCCTCCTCTGCTATAGCAAGTGAAAACTATTTCTGTCCCAAGGGCGTAAGCTACCTGCTCAGGCCTGTTGGCATCTGCTGGAGTCTTAATATCTGGAATGCTCATACACTCAGATTTACATTCATCACACAGTTTGAAGGCGTTTGCTTTCATTCCAAAACCGTGTGGACGTGGCCTTTAGACATAAACTTTAGAACTGGATGACAGACAAAAAATCCAGGTACTTGACAATGGAATCTGTAGGAACTCTAATTGTTTTTGTTATGACAGAGAAATTTATTGAACATTTCTATAACCCATCCAGCACTGAGTCAGACTAGACTGAGGTTATGTACATCAGAACACACAAAAAGCTCATGAACTCATCTTTGCAGCTTGTTTTGCGTGCAAAAGTACAGCTAAATCTACTCTTTACAGCTTTTATTTACAGCTGCCAAGTGTCAACATAAGTTTTCCAGTTTCTTTCTGTCACACAGAGAGGATCGGACGATTGAACAAGAATCTAGATGAATGAAAATTACTTTTTCCATTTACAGATTTTGCCCTAAACGTGCTTATTATGTTCTAACGGAGTATTCCTCTTTCTCCCCCATCTCCCTCTGAATCTTCCTCCTCCTCACCTCTCCAATGCCACAGACACGGTTAGTAAACACGCATGCTCTCCTGAAAGCACTTATATCCTGCAGATTGCTTTACCTTGTCACTTTGCCTTTTATTCTTCCAAAACCTCTGAAACGTCCCGTGAAAGACCGCGGCTGGATGTTCTTGACGATTTGAGCAATCTCAACGGTGTCAGGGAAATGTCTACCCCTGAACCGAGTTATTTCTCGCAGTTTTCTCCCTTCCTGTCCATGAATAGGTGAGGGTCCTATTGGCTAAAGTTTGTGTCAGTGAAAGCTAAAACCGCAGTGCTGAGGCACCCGTGGGGCCTGGCACAAAGACTCCTTTCTGAGGACAGCAGAGAGGGGGCAGTGAGAGATTTGCCCCCTCACGCCTGGCCCAGGATCAGTTTGGAGTCTTCAACTGCTCCTTGATTTGGATTTGATTCAGCAGCTAAACCTTGTCTCAGACCAGTGAAACCCAGATGATGTCTGACACCTGACACTGTTAAAGAAACTCAAGTGATTAGTGGGCCGACCGTGGCTTTACTCTCCGGTTTTATCAATCTGTTGAGATTGCTTCAAGTGAACATCAGTCAGCATGGTGTTAGTAGCTTCAGCAGCAATATTTTACGATGAGCTTTTATTACTGCTAAAAGGCTGTAGAGTCTGGTTCAAAACACTTTAAAAAATTGCCTGTCAGCATCTTTCAGCAAATGCTAATAATTTACTTTAAATGTATATTACTCAGCTTGATCTCCTCTCCAGTGCTACAGCTGCTCGAGCATGTGCTGCAAATCATTTAGACAATATTGTTTAACATATATTTACAATGCCCACTTCATCATTGAGCTTATACGCAATAACTTTAGTGATAATGCTAAATGCTTGAAACGCACACACAGTAATGATGCAAAACGGAAAAGACTGAGTGAATAAATCTTAAATTTATTTATCTTCTTTTCTATTATCTTTTCTATTTAGGGTAGAGCCAAGGTGAGCACATAATGTTCTTTATGTGTGGTTTATCACCGAGATTGTGGCCTATCAGATGCATGCTGCAGTATTTCAATAAGAAAAGCTCAGAGAGCCTCTTAATGATGTTTGCTCTGATCTTTAAAATGTGTGTTAATTTGCTTGTCCTCAGATTGAAAGGCTGTTTATTCGCACATTTTATTGATTATACCAAATGTGAAATGATTTGAATCCCATTCACAGCTTGATTCTGAGCTGCTCTCAGTTATATTTAGTGTAATGCGTTCAGTGGAGGAGCAGCAGCCTGCTTTGTCAGGACGGTTTTGAGGCTAAACCAATAAACCGAGCCATCTGCTCGCTGTCGGTCTGACTGAGTGATTTTTGTGCCGCAGGGGCCCAGAGGAGAGAAAGGACCTCGAGGTGACAGGGTAAGCTGAAGTGAAACTCCGCCGCCTTTATCAGACACACAGATACGGAGCAAAAGTCTTTCATCAAACATATCTGAGAAACCTTCTCGGCATCAAAAAAGTTTGTTGATGTCTTCTGACCTTTGAACCCCGGTTGGCCACACCCCTTTGTTTACATGACCTACAGCCCCAGTTTCAGTAATTGATACCATCGTTCATTTAATAGATATTTAAGACATTGATTTAGTCTATTGATACTTATTCATCTGATCTTCCATCTGCTCCAGGAAATCTTTTTTTTTTTCATTAGAGATTGAAGTTTGTGTAAAATGTATCCATCTTCAATATTCCAGTTAGTTGAAGAAACAAGTTGAGAATTTGATCATGAGAGATTAAAACTGAATCCACAGACATCAGCAGCTCATTAATAAAAGTGTATCGATTTACTGATGTTACTTGTGTGTTACAGGGTCCCAAGGGCCCAAATGGAAAAGATGGCAAACCCGGACTCCCTGGACCCGCTGGCCCACCTGGTCCCCCTGGACTCGGAGGAGTAAGTTTAACGTTTTTACTCTTGAAAAAAAGGACGATGTGCTCGGATCCAGGTTTATTTTCATCTTGGTCCAGAAAAAAAATAGTCATGTAATCTGTTGTTGTGATGATTAGTTTTCATTATGAAAACTGTGAAATACAAAAGTACAAAAAATGAGTCTTGACAGAGTGTTGTACTGTATTTTGTTTAAATCACAAAGAGTGATGCATGTATGTGGTATCAAAACACATTGACCTTTGCTGACCTTGTGGCCTCGTTTCATAATGATCATATGACCTTTCACCTTATGCTCTGCACCTATTTGACCCTAAGGCCTGAAAAGTCATGTATAAAGCCCAAGATGCAGTTTTATTTATAACAATCTTTTAACAGGGAAAACAACTCTAAGTTGAAAAATGTAGTTATTTGTTAGAAAAGGCCTGTTAGGCCTGTTTATAGCACATTAAATTTGGAATTCTGAATCTCCAACAGTCAAGTCGTTTAATTTGTGTGACTGCTTTTCTTTTCTCACATATAACTTTATTACTATTCATAATAATTCCTTGCTTATTTGCTCGCTCTTTACAGAACTTTGCTGCTCAGTATGATGGTGCAAAAGCTCCCGACCCCGGCCCCGGACCCATGGTGAGACTTCAGCCTTTTCTCCCACACAACATCATGTATTAGTGTGTTTAACACTGCAACCCACATCTCAGGACAGTCGCACCCTGTGTGTGGAAAACAGCTCTTATTGTAGAACAAACTGAAGTGCATGATGGTCTCCTGTCCTTTCTCATATTTAAAGTCATTCAGACTCTTTCAGTCCTGTTTGCAACAAGGATGATGCAAGATTATAAATTTGAAAAGTGGCATCTGAACTTATTTCTTTATTGCAGGGCTTGATGGGACCCAGAGGACCTCCCGGACCTTCCGGACCCCCTGTAAGCACAACTTACTAGGATTTACCAACATAAACAGCTTTCATACCCAAAATCTCATGACATCACAAATTATATTCTGTGTCTACATCATAACTGACTGCTTTATCTTGTTTCTTTCTAAAGGGATCTCAGGGACACACAGGACATGCTGGTGAGCCCGGAGAGCCCGGACAGACTGTGAGTGGATCCTTCAAAATACTCCAGATTTCTTCACTGTGTGTTTTATATATCCGGTATATACCAATTCTCTGGTTTTGTTTCCCAGGGCCCAGTTGGTGCCCGTGGACCCCCTGGACCTCCCGGGAAATCCGGAGAAGACGTACGTAAACATTTTGATTGAACTGTTGCCACTTGGCTTGACAGAGTAATCCATCGCCGCTCTAACGGTAAATCGTCTTTGGGTAACATTCAGGGTAACAACGGCAGACCCGGCAAACCTGGCGACAGAGGCGCTCCTGGACCTCAGGTGAGAGTCGCATCGCCAAAAAACACGGCGTCAATATCTGCAGTGCAGTGTGCGTTTGTTACAGCGTGCAAAGCTAATTTGTTCTTTGCTTGTGAACTGCAGGGTGCTCGTGGATTCCCCGGAACTCCTGGACTTCCAGGAATGAAAGGACACAGAGTGAGTACCTATCTAAAAAAGAAGGAAGGAGCTGACTCCACTCCACAGATCTCTGTACTAAAACTGTCTTCCAGAAGATGTAAATATGTAAAATGACTCATTCAAGGCTTTGAAAGTCCTTTCTTTAACCACGTATCAATTCACTTGACAATCAGAATTGTTGGTGACAACGTGGATCCTTTTCTGCTCATACTAGAACACATTTCATAATCCCGTTACGATATATGGAGGAGTGAACCGCTGTTTTTACAGGACTGCACAGGAAGTGATGGCCATACCTTCAACCATCACTGTGTTTCTGTGTTTTAGGGTTACAATGGTCTGGATGGACGTAAGGGAGAGCCTGGTACCGCTGGCCCCAAGGTAAAGCATCAACACAGTCTTTTTTCTTTTCTAATGATTTACAATTCATTTTATGAGCTAATATTTGAAAAACTGAAAATGTTTCGATAAATCGACCCATACTGACGTCCTGTCTCCGCTGTAGGGGGAGAACGGCGCTCCCGGAGCTGCTGGAAGTCCTGGACTGGCTGTAAGTTCTGACTTCAGCTCATGTGTAAAAGTTTTGGGAAAACATTCAATGTCGCTCGGATTTCTTAGTTCAGTCACCAAACAGAATCAGTTTAACAGGTGCAGTGTTCAGATGTGCCATATCGGCCTTCTGTGAAGATATCAGAGTCAAGTCGAAAGTGTTTCACCTCGAGGCTTGTGGGTAACACTGACTGTGCGACCTTCAGGGATCTCGTGGTCTGCCCGGTGAGAGAGGTCGCCCCGGCCCCGCCGGCCCTGCTGGTTCTCGTGGTGCTGATGGCAACGTTGGACCCGCCGGCCCCGCTGTGAGTATTTGTCAGTTTTCTCAAACACTGGCTTTAAATCTGTGTCTCAGAAGAAAATACAAAGTCAGGATATCAGGTCAATATATGTTTTCTGACTCAATTTGAATTCTAGTCTACGTTTCCAAATAGTGCCGCCGGTCTCAGTCAAAACTTTGACCTTAAAATGAACTTTGACCTGTTGACGGATTTCGCGTCTCTTCTGCTTTTATTCAGGGTCCCATCGGTGCTGCTGGACCCCCAGGCTTCCCCGGTGGCCCCGGCCCCAAGGTGTGTGTGTGACGCCTCTTCTTCCCAGTGTGTGGAAAGGTTCACGTTTAGGACCACAAACCGAGGCTTTGTCGTAATACAGGCGGTGCAGAGATCTGCCCCAAAACATGTTGGTCCACATTATCCCCGAGGGAATCAGTCACATTCAGCAGCTCCACCAGCTGTGATTGTTCTGATTCATTACAAATGAAAACAAAATGATCAATTATTGATGTTTTTTTTTGTTTTTCCCATGGTTTCAGGGAGAGATCGGACCTGCTGGAGCTAACGGCCCATCTGGACCTCAGGGATCTAGAGGAGAGCCTGGACCCAATGGTGCCGTTGGCCCCGTTGGACCCCCTGTAAGCATACAAACACTTTCTTCTTTCAGTAATTTTTCTTCTCTTTGTACAAATCTACGCTGATATATGAGTAATTCTAAATATCATGCCAGGCTTTACACTGAGCAGTATACTAAACTGCCCTTTGAAGAAGCTCTTAGCTTGAATACTTCTTTAAAGTATTCTTTAGAAACATATTGTTATTTTGAAAAAAAAAAAAAATGTGGGGGAAAAACTTTTTTATATAATCCTCATTTATTTTGTCTTGTTCTTTTAGCATTTTTCTAATGTTTATTCTAACTTTTTTTTTTTTTTTTGACCCATCTGGCTGATTCCTTGTGCTTCCTCCTCAGGGTAACCCTGGTGCTAATGGCCTGAATGGAGCCAAGGGAGCAGCTGTAAGTATCCAGCCCGTACCAGACATGTACCTGTGGGTCAAAGGTCATCTAGGGTCACACTGACAGTAGTACTGGGTCAAACACCACATATACAGTACATCTGACTGAAATACCCAAACAGGAGCTCCGTAGTTCTCTTGTGACGATGTTGATGACTTGTGTTCAGGGCGCCCCTGGTATCGCTGGAGCGCCTGGCTTCCCTGGACCCAGGGGAGGACCTGGACCCCAGGGACCTCAGGGTGCTACTGGACCAAGAGGCCTGTCTGTAAGTACACAAAGAATACAGCATATTTTTTAGCTAAACCTTTGAAGCGTGCAGGCATTGACGTACAGTGCATAGACCCCATCATGTAGCATCAGATGGTTCTTCTGATCGATACCTCTGACTGGATTCTAGGGAGATCCTGGTGTTCAGGGTGTGAAGGGAGACGGCGGACCCAAAGGAGAGCCCGTAAGTCCAACTTCTGCTCGTCTTTCCTGAAACGAAACTTCACCACAATACCTTTAAAGTCTTCTACACACACAGCTCTTCGTCTCTCTGTTGCCTCCCTCAGGGTAACGCTGGACCTCAGGGAGCCCCCGGACCTCAGGGTGAGGAGGGCAAGAGAGGACCCACCGGTGAGGTTGGCGCCACCGGACCTGCCGGTGGCCGTGGAGCCAGAGTGAGTATCGGACCCCTGTGCCTCAAACGCTGCATTCGGAGGCCATGCTAACGACCCACCTGTTGATGGCTGTGTGATCTGTGCAGGGCGCCCCCGGAAGCCGTGGCCTGCCTGGCTCTGAGGGAAGAACTGGACCGATTGTAAGTACAACAACACGCACATCCCCTTAGAAATAGTCTCTATAAGAGACTTTTTTGTGTCATGAACTAATAACCTCATAATGCGACTCCACCGTCTCTCCGGTAGGGTATGCCCGGTGCTCGCGGTGCTACTGGTGCCGGTGGACCCCGTGGACCTCCTGGAGATGCTGGCCGTGCTGGTGAGCCCGGCCCAGCTGGTGCCAGGGTGAGTCTTTGCTTCTGTTCAGCCTTGTTGGACCCAGGCTTGGCGTTCCGACGCCTCGAAAGATAAACCATTATAAACCAACCGAATTGCTTAGAAAAGTAATGATGTGCTTTCCAGTGTGATTGAGCCACTTGAAGGAGGCCGCTAACAGGACGGATCAATGATGACTGTCCAATGTTTGATTTACAGGGTCTGCCTGGTAGCCCCGGAAGTGGTGGACCCCCAGGAAAGGAGGGACCCGCTGTAAGTACACCAGTATTTTACTCTCAAGTTGAACTTTTAGACCCTTTCCTTCAGGCGTGAGTTACAAGTGCAGTTGCTCCCGTCATTAACTCAATGAATCATGATCCACCAGGGTCCCTCTGGACAAGATGGCCGCGGTGGACCTCCTGGCCCCACTGGACCCAGAGGCCAGCCTGGAAACATCGGATTCCCCGGACCCAAAGGACCTGGCGTAAGTCTGTTTTCAAGAGAATGAAATAAAAAATCAGGGTAATGCCTCAGGGGAGCTTCGTCCTCGTCTGACTGTTTTACTGCTTCATCACAAGCCGTGATCTCCTCGTCTTCCTCCTCAGGGTGACCCTGGCAAGCCTGGAGAGAAGGGAGCCACCGGCCCCACTGGACTGAGAGTACGTCACATACACTCTATTTGAGCACAAAGGGAACGCGACCATCTGCAAATACATCACAAATATTCCACCAAGGAGCTGCTGTCCGCTCTGACATGGCAGCCATGTTCTGTCCCTTTGTTTAGGGAGCCCCTGGACCCGATGGCAACAACGGAGCAAGTGGTCCCGCTGGACTGACTGTGAGTGTCCTTAGAGACGGTGCCTGAGAGATCAGTTCAATACCTGTGTCGTTCAGTGATAACAGCCACAGCTGAGCCATAACCTTTGCTCTCTGTTGTGTTGTAGGGCGGTCCTGGTGAGAAGGGAGAGCAGGGACCTTCAGGAGCTGCCGGTTTCCAGGTTTGAATCCATGATCTTTTTCTGTACGATTTCCAGATTCAGCAAGCAGGTGGATGTCATTTCGAGAACTAGCTTTGCACCTATCTTGCTGTAAAAAAAAAAAAAAAAAAAAAAAAGAACGCAAAGCTGAGGCACAAACTTGACGATCGATTCCCGCTCATGAACACACGCTGGTCCGTCCTTCCTCGCTGCCGTTTAATTTACAATCTGACTCTTCCAGGGTCTGCCTGGACCCGCCGGATCTGCTGGAGAGGCTGGCAAGCCCGGAGACAGAGTAAGAACACACACGCGCACACCGTCACCAAATTGCGGACATTTTACCAACAGTATTGGTGCGGTTCGTCTCTGACCGACCTGCCGTCTGTCTGCAGGGCATCCCCGGAGACCAGGGAGCGTCTGGACCTGCTGGAGCCCGGGTGAGCACGCCTGTCCAGAGCTCTAGCGGCACCACTCGCGGTCACTCTTAATGATCGCGTCGACTGACCTCCGTGGTTTACTGTAGGGAGAGCGTGGAACCCCCGGAGCTGCTGGATCTGCTGGACCTCAGGGAGCAATTGGAACCCGTGGACCTGCTGGACCCCCTGGAGCTGATGGTGGCAAGGTAATGAAACAAACTTCAAGAGGCCAAATGTTTGTTGGCAACTGCAGATGAAATTCCCTGCAGGCGGTCAGCGTGGCTCTATAAGAGACTTTACTTTAAGGCTCATTTTGAAGGGTTTTTTTTTTTTTAAATAATACCAACAGTGTTTCTTCTCGTCTGTTTCCAGGGAGAGCCTGGTGCTGCTGGAGCTGCTGGTGGTCCCGGACCTCAGGGACCTAGTGGCATGCCCGGTGAGCGCGGAGGTGCTGGTACTCCTGGACCCAAGGGAGAGAAGGTAAATAAAATAAAATAAAAAAAATAAAAAAATCTACCAACTTGAGGTAACTCTCCAGTGAGAATGTATTGGTCGTCCTCACACTGTTCTCCTCGCCGCCCCGCAGGGAGAGACCGGACACCGCGGCCCCGACGGTAACCCCGGCAGAGACGGCGCTCGTGTAAGTTCCCGTTCTTCTTCACGTTACTCCGTGGAAAATCTGTGACCTTTGATGACATTTGTCAGACAGCTGAGGTCAAAGTTCTCCTCTCAGAGTTCTCTTCTCTCTTTTCTCTTTCCAGGGTCTGCCTGGACCTGCTGGACCCCCCGGACCCACCGGAGCCAATGGTGATAAGGTAACTCATTGCATTATTTATTCTTTAAAAATAAAAAACTGACAGGAATCACTATCAGGTAGCATATATTTAAATAATAATAATAATAATAATAATAATAATTACCTTGTAATACTACAACTACACATATACAGGATTTTAATGCGTGCAGTTTCTGAATGGCTCCCACTTGTCAAGATGGCGGCGAGCATCAACAGCTGACCTCCGGTCACTAGAGTCTCTCGCCCGTCGCTGCAGAAGTGAGAGAGCAATGTTGATCAATCAAGCCAGAACCATTTCTTTAGTCTTTCTAGTTTTTAGTGACAGAAGTCAAAAGTACATAACCCTCAAGTGGGGTCACCTCAGAACCTCAACCTCAACACCGCCCCCTCATGGCCATTCTGTAGAACTGCAACACCTGCAACTCAAAGTAATACTGGAGGGTTTTAAACAAATTGTAATAGTTTGGGATTTTGCATTTATTTTGTTGTTTTTTTCTTGTATTTTCTATAAACGTTTAAATTTATTCATTTTATTAGACTTACTGTCTTTTTTTCTGTAACTTCAGATTTTAAATAATCTGATATTAGGTGGCGTTAGCATGTTGTGTAAATGTCCCCTTAGTCCACAGACTGAAGACACACATGAACACACACGTATTTCATGGGGTTGATAAGTCCACCAACAACTAAATGTTAAAATTAAAGACATAAACAGCTCCGTCGACTTCCAAGTTTGACTGTGTCAACAGCACAACATGCTGTCAAAGCTATCAAGCAGCTTCGATCATTACAGTGACTGGTAAGGTATATTTGACATCATTAAGCTAATTAATGAATGAATTAAACACTGAAAATACACATTTATCTGATACAAGCCAGCTGAAAAATTCTGCCTCAGCTGAATTCCATCTATGTATATAATAGATTAATACATTTTCAAATGAAAAAATCTTTTCTCTGCAAATTTAAGTTGAATCAGTTTTGAAAGCATTCATACAGTTTCAGTTTTCGTTTCATTGAAAATTTTCTTTTCTTCTATTTTAATAACAAAAAATATTTTTCAATCTTGTTTTTTGTTTTTTTGTGTTTGTTTTCTACTATAACCTGCAACAAAATCAATTTAACAGACATGGAATTTTGATAATTACCTGCAGTTGTGTGAAACTGAATGCTTCCTTTTTCTTACTTTTTAAACTTTAGTCACTTCTGTTAAATAGTTTTCACCTAACCATAGAGGCAGGACACCAACAAAAACCTAATTTAAGAAAATGTCTATTAAATGTGACTGATTCTTTACAGTGAATCAGGATTTTGAACTTTTTCATCTGTCTGTCTACCAAATTGTTCCGTACTTTCTTCTCCTGATAACACACTGGGTTGAGTCTTGACCTGGACTAAAGCCCACTTACATCTAGAACATCACCTGGTCAAGTCTGTGGTGCATGTTGTTCTGACTTGCTGCAGCGACCCCTGGAATAGGGCGCTGCCAAATAAGCTAACATACACTTTTTGATTAGTTAGTCTAGCTGAACTTCCACATGCATGGTCAGATCAGTTGTTCTATGAAAAGATTGAACCGAGTAAAGAAGCATTTCCTTTTCTCTCTTCCAGGGAGAGAGTGGTGGTTTTGGACCTGCTGGACCCGCCGGACCCCGTGGAGCCTCTGTAAGTACATGTGCCTGACTTCAGAAAAATTATGAATACTCGATAACCTCAGCAAATGGAGTCTGACGCCGCCTCTCGTTGCGTGCAGGGCGAGCGTGGAGAGGTTGGCCCTGCCGGAGCTCCCGGATTCGCTGGACCCCCTGTAAGCACACTGCCAGTCACCGTGAACTGTTCAATACAATGCATACACACGCATTGGGAGGTTGATCCATTGTATCCTACGCCGACCTGCAGGGTGCTGATGGTCAGCCTGGAGCAAGAGGAGAGCGTGGACCTTCCGGAGTAAAGGGAGAAGTTGGTCCCTCCGGCCCTGCTGGACCCGCTGGACAGTCTGGACCTCCTGTTAGTACCAGCCATAGCACACAGTTAAACTATGTATCATGATGAGATATGAGTCTACTGTCAAATAACTGTCTAATTTAATTTTTTTTTAATGTCTAGGGTCCCTCTGGTGGTGCTGGACCTGCTGGTGCTCGTGGAGACACTGGTCCCTCTGTGAGTACTGAAACCAACATATAAACAGTGTTCACTGTCACACAACCCAGAGTGCATTAAGGCTGAATATATACTGAAGATACAACGATAAAACCTTTGAAAACAAACCAATCCATCCAATAAAACACAATCTAACTTATTTTAACCTCATTCTGTTAATTAGACCACTTCTTTTGTTAAATGAGATGTTGTTAGATTCACTTTTATGTCCCTCCTAAATGCAAACGATCGGTTAACATAAACCACATATATAACTGTTTTATGTGTTTCTCCTCAGGGTCTGACTGGTTTCCCTGGTGCTGCTGGCAGAGTCGGCCCTGCTGGACCTGCTGTGAGTTCTGATTTTATATCCACCGTCACTGTAAAGACAAACACACAGCATGCACACACACATCGCACATCGCACCGTCTCACTCGTCTTCTCTTCACCTCTCAGGGCATCGCTGGACCTCCCGGTGCTGCTGGACCTTCTGGCAAAGACGGACCTCGTGGTGCCCGTGGTGACTCCGGTCCCGCTGGACCTTCCGGTGAACAGGGAATGGTTGGCCCACCTGGTCCACCTGGAGAGAAGGGACCTTCTGGAGAGTCTGGTCCTGCTGTAAGTTCCAGCTAGGCGGGAAGACTTTCAACATGAATGATAGATAGAGAATCATTTTTAAAGAGTTTGTCTTGATGTTTAGGGTCCACCTGGAGCTCCTGGAACCTCTGGTCCTCTCGGACTTCAGGGATTCGTTGGTCTTCCTGGCGCTAGAGGTGACCGTGGTTCTCCTGGTGGTGCTGGTGGAGTGGTAAGAGCACATCATTCATGACAGCGTCGTCGCAAAAAAATATGTTTTAGAGGTTGATGAGATCAATCAGTGAAAGACTTCGGCGGCCCGTCTTGAACTATCTCATCTCTGCATCATATCCCAGGGAGAGCCTGGTAGAGTTGGACCTCCTGGCCCCGCTGGAGCCCGTGGACCCGCTGGCAACATCGGTCTGCCCGGTATGACCGGACCTCAGGGAGAGGCTGGACGTGAGGTAAAATTTGAAAATTTCTATCAAAAGTAGACGTTAAATCATCACATTTCTATATATGTGGATGTACTGTAGCTTCAGTCAGTGAAACCTGGACGTGTGTCTTCTCCGCTCGCAGGGTAGCCCTGGTAACGATGGACCCCCTGGTCGTCCTGGAGCCCCTGGATTCAAGGTGGGCTTCATTCGGAAAGCTTCACACGCCTAAAAATGCTCAGACCTGATCTGCAGTTTGACCTGTGAGTGCATTTATGTTTAGGGAGACCGTGGTGAGCCTGGATCTCCTGGAGCCATGGGACTCGCTGGTGCCCCAGGAGCTGCTGGACCCACCGGAGCTGCTGGCAGACCAGGAAACCGTGGAGAGAGTGTAAATCTTCTCATGAATCCAACTCCACTTGCAAGAATTACCATATATGTCCTTTTCTTGATTCCTTCATCCCTCTCTGGTCTCTCTTCATATTCAGGGCCCAGGAGGTGCTACAGGACCCGCTGGCCCCGCTGGAGCTAGAGGCGCTGCTGTACGTATCATTAATAACTTGAGCTGATGAAAATTGTCACATGCTGCAGAAGCTCAATGCTCACGCCTTTTTTCCTCGTGCGTGTTTGTTTCAGGGACCCGCTGGACCCCGTGGTGAGAAGGGAGGCGCCGGAGACAAGGGAGAGAGAGGCATGAAGGGTCTGCGTGGACATCCTGGTCTGCAGGGAATGCCTGGACCTTCTGTGAGTGACTGGCTGAAAACCACAGTAGCATGCAGTGAAATGGGCAAATGCAATGAAAAAAGTGGAAACAGCACCATTTTCTACAAGACCGCGTGTACAGGAAAAAAGTCTCTCTGTCGTTCAGTGATGGTTTTTCCTCTTCGAACAGGGACCATCTGGAGACAGTGGACCTGCTGGAGCAACCGGACCTGCTGGACCCAGAGTGAGTGTCTACACGTACAAAATATGGATGGTTTTCTTTTGTTTTGTTCCCACATGGATCCACTAAGGGGTCAGCGGAGCTATTTTGAGTCATATTAAAAACTTTAGCATAATTGAAAAACGTCATTTCACACTGGGATGTTGCATTCAGGTATGAAGAGAGAAGAAGGGATGTACCATTGTAACAGGATGAAAGAGGCCCATACTTACACAGCTTACGTTCAACATAAGCACCCACGTTCAGGACGAAAACTAATTTGAAGAAGCATGTAATGCAGATTCCTCACAGACAACACTCTGTATCATAATGAAATGTTCTCCCCTTCAGGGACCCGCTGGACCCCACGGACCCCCTGGTAAGGATGGCAGATCTGGCGGCCATGGCACAATTGGCTCTCCTGGTGCTCGCGGACCCCCTGGATTCTCTGGACCCGCTGTAAGCTCACCTTTACACTGATCATTTTTCCAACTTATTGAACACTACATTTAGTACTTTTATCAAATGGAAAGTTTAATACAATATCCACCAAACCATCTCCTGCAAATATCAATGTATTCTCTTTTTCTCCTCAGGGTCCCTCTGGACCTCCCGGTCCCCCCGGACCTCCCGGCCCCTCTGGCGGTGGATATGATGTCTCTGGATACGATGAGTACAGAGCCGACCAGCCTGCTCTGAGAGCCAAGGACTACGAGGTTGATGCCACCATCAAGTCACTCAACACTCAGATTGAGAACCTGCTCACTCCCGAGGGATCCAGAAAGAATCCTGCCCGCACCTGCCGCGACATCAAGCTCAGCCACCCCGACTGGAGCAGCGGTAAGCCTGCCGTCCTCTGACATTACCGTGATACAAATGCATCATCCGTCAAGCCCAGAAAAAAAAAAAAACGATCTGGTTGTCCCATCCAGGATACTACTGGATTGACCCCAACCAGGGCTGCATCAACGATGCCATCAAGGTCTTCTGCGACTTCACCACCCGTGAGACCTGCATCAATGCCGTCCCTGGAACCATTGCCAAAAAGAACTGGTACAGAAGCACCGAGAACAAGAAGCACGTGTGGTTTGGAGAGACCATCAATGGCGGCACTGAGGTGAGAGATGCAGCTCAGCAAAAGATTAAAGAAAACTGAAACGGGTTCAGAAGGACAAGCCAAGTAACGTTACCTCCATACCTCTTCGTTTTTGCAGTTCACTTACAACGACGAGACCCTCAGCCCCCAGAGCATGGCCACCCAGCTGGCCTTCATGCGCCTGCTGTCCAACCAGGCTAGCCAGAACATCACCTACTACTGCAAGAACAGCATTGCCTACATGGACGGTGGCAGTGGCAGCCTGAAGAGCGCCGTGGTGCTGCAGGGCTCCAACGACGTGGAGCTCAGAGCTGAGGGCAACAGCCGCTTCACCTACTCCGTGCTGGAGGACGGCTGCACTGTGAGTCGCTTTCTGTTTCTTAAGTAGGTCGTTCTCGTAAGTGCAGAACAATTCAATGTTTGATCTAACTGTGCTAATTCTGAAGTCTGACCCTTGTTGTTGGTTCTTCATTCCTGCAGACACACACTGATGCATGGAGCAAGACAGTGATTCTGTACAATACAAATAAACCATCTCGCCTTCCCATCCTCGACATTGCACCTATGGACATTGGTGGAGCTGATCAGGAGTTTGGTTTGGACATTGGCCCAGTCTGTTTCAAATAAATAGACTCATGATAAATTAACACCGAAAAGAGAGAAAGAACGAAAAAAAACAAAAAATCTCTGCCCTTCTTTCTGTGTTGTTTTTTTTATACTGAAATGCTGATTTCTCTCTGCACATCCACTTGCTTAAGATGGGCAACTATCGGAGAGGACTGAACGGACTGAACGGAGCGTTTGTGCAATGCAAATTAATACAGAAACCCAAGGGGACGCGGGAAAACACCTTGTTGTGGGACAACATGTCATCATTTTGTAAAAAATAAAAGAAGTGTAATAAAAACGCTGAAAGTATGCATCACTTTGTGGTCTTTGTATATCTTCCAAAGAGGAGGTTTAAAACCACAATTTCCATGAAAAAAGGTTTAAACTACCTCATGCCTGTACTTAGAGAAAATACTATTGACGAAACCTGGGTCCACAACCGAGATGTTCAGACTTCTAATGCTTCAAGTTATGTCCCGTATCGGAAGGTGCTCATTCACTTGAAGCAGAGATCTATGGTGCTAATGCAGCTGTGGAGCAAACCACTTTTTTACTGTATTACTTTGTATTGGACTTTGAGGAGTCGTGCATTCATTTCCTGATAACTCCCATTTTAAGCAGGTGGAATGTTTCTAAATCTGATGTCTGTTCTTTTGTTGTTTTGTTTTTTTTTTTTTTTCTATCAGTTTTTTTTTTGTTTTGTTTTGTTTTTTTGTTTAGGCTTTTTCACTCTTTTTAATCCCATCCTTAGTGTTCATTCTGACAGGAACTTCTCCCACTTCTGAATGGTTTTTAGGCGGCCTCTCTCTTTCAACAACAACAAAAAAAAATGACACCACAAAGTCTATTGTACCTATTTTGTATATGTGAGATGTTTAAATAAATTGTGAAAAGTTCTGAAATAAAGCATGTCCAATGTTCCAAAACACACACCGCAGTGACTTAAGTGCTTTTATGTTTCAGCTGACACCATTCACGATGTGTCACTGTATTTTGGTTTAAGTTTGGCTACTAATTTAAACATCATCATTGACATGAACATCTTCCGATCGTGGAAGTACAGCCATATCAAGATTTACCTCCCCCTTTATCTTGCTCTTCAACAGTACATCCAGTTTCAATGTACAGTATTTTTTTGTTTTCCACTGTCCAATGCCAATGTGTGATTACTAATGTGCATTGTATTTTGTAAATATGCATCCTATCATGTCGATTTTTTTTTTCCTGCATAATACAGCTTTTGCATCCAAATAAACTTCTGTGATTTGGATCAAGGGTTGAATTGCGGTGCTGAGTGAATATAACCATTCAGTGTGAGAACACAGCAGTTTCCGTGGCTTTATACCTAATCTCGTTTAAAAAAAAAAAAAAAAAAAAAGGTAATGATAAGTTTGAATACATTCTGGTAAGGCGTGCCCATGGAGCTGGAGTATGAAGACTCCTTGTTAACAATAATTTGACGGTACTTTCACTTGTAGAAGCAGTTTTGTTCAGTGTAAAGCTAATACATCAACTTGTCATGCAGCTTGTAGTCCAACTGATCACCACTCGGTGGCAGTGTACCATTCTTTTCTCCAACAGACACTAAGCTTTAAAAATACATACAATGCCTGCCATTTCTCAAGTCTCTGATACACTAGATTCATAAGCAAAAGCATATGAGTTTGTGTGCATGTTATGTTTAAAACTGCAGATTGTACCTGATCTTCACTCCTGCACAGATACGATGGCAAAAACATACGCTAATTTTCAAGACAGCTAAAATCACAAGTTGTGATTTTTAGCAGCAATAACACTTGGGAGGTTTACTTATTTAGCACTATTCGGACATGAAGCACTTTGAGGTGTGTAATGTCAATGATATAAAGCAAACTGCATCTACCCTCACACAGCACTGAGGTACTGTACATTTATTCCAGAGTAATATTTTTTGGCTGACCATGTTTTAACAGATTGTATTGCACTCCCTTAAGTTTTTTTTTTGTTTTTACTACAAGCAGTATAGGCGACAGTTCAGTTTCCACATAGCAGTTGAAGTTTAAGGGCCTTGCTCAATGGTAACATATTTCCACAGAGTTTTAAACCTCTGGATTTGGGGGTGCTTCTGTAACCTTGTGGCTATACCAGAGCCTAATCATGTTTTTATTCCCCAAGTTTGAAATATCCACTGACATGGTTAGAATAACAGCTGGGGAATCTAGCAGCAAAATAAATGAATGTAAAAATGTGGCCTTTCCAGCCTAAAAATATCCCAAAATCTTATCGTCTCATTGTCTGGATAAACTTGCTTTTGTGCTCCCCTGAAACCCGTCTTTCCGCATTGTGTTGAAGAGAAATGTCTGTGTCTCAGGTTCTTCACTTTAAAGTTCAAACATGTTGACAGACCTGATTTTCATGCTCACAGAGGCTACTGATTGACAATATTGCACAAAGTGCATGTCTATTTGCTATGTAGTTATTCATTCGTGTTCCTAGCCACTTGTACTTTCCAGGGTTACGGAGGGCTGGAGCCAATCTCAGCTTCATGTGGGCGAGGGTGAGGTACCCCCTGGACCATTCACCGGTCTGTCACAGGGCTAACACATCGAGGCAAACAACCATGCACTCTCACATTCATACCAAGGGGCAATTTAGGGTCGCCAATTAACCCAATGTTCATGTTTTTTGGACCGTGAGAGGAAGCCGGGGTACTCGGACGGAACCTACGCAAGCACAGGGAGAACATGCATACTCCACACATAAAGGCCCAAAGCCCCTGTCAGCATTTGAACCCGGGACCTTCTGTGAGGCACTAAACACTGTTCCACCGGGTGGGCCCGCGATGTAGTTTTGATTTCCCTAAATCTGATATTTTGTTTTTACAGAGGTGTTTTATCTAGCAAGGCTGATGAACTGGTCTGGTGGGTTACTTTTCTGAAACTTGAGATTAAGTTATGCGATATTTTGGATTTTTGATGATGGCAGAACAAGGAAATGCTGGTCAAAAGAGAATTACTAGCCTTCTTTGCAGAGGTTTTAGGAGGTGATGTGAGTCGCATCACAGCTGACCCTAAAATTGATGGAAGATTTTGTGTGATGAGAATGTCTGAAAGTAAGTACCACAGAAAAAAAAAAGTTTCAAGAGACAAAAACAGACAGCCACACACTCACATTCCCATCTACAGACAATTTAAAATCACTAATTAATCTATGGGAATAAACCCATTTTCCCATGCATACACAGAGTATAACCACAGAAAGGAGCACAGATTGACTCGTGACAATCCTCCTGCAAAGCCAGGAGAGTAGCTTAACCTGTGTGAATCAAGAAAAAATGTTATTCATGAAGGTGTCACTGCCCTGTTGTCTCAACAAACTGTCACTGAACTATGCCTGTCAGGAGAGAAGATGGAAAGACGTGGCCACAAAGCATTCCATAAAATTATAAAAAAAAACTTTATTGCCCTTGAACAAATGACAGTTGACTCCGGTATGGAATGCCAGGCTCCACCTACCTGAAACTGTATGCTGTTTGTTTCACGCAGCCTCCTTTACACTTGACTTCTGTCAGGAGTTTGTGCCTCTCACGTTTAGCAGGTTTTTATCTTCCGGTATTTGTTTAGACATTTGTCCTCTGGACTAAGAAGAAATCCTGCTCCGGTTCTCTAACGTAGAAAAACAAGGCTCGTAAAAGTTGTGAACTACGACCAGAAGGAGTCTTGGAGGTGTACACCTGCTTACAGTTGGCAGGGATGGTGGGCCAGCAGAAGGAGGCGTGGGGGCAGTCGGAACAGCCGCAGCAACTCTTGCAGTCGGAGCAGAGGGAGGGAGTGTCACAGCCGGAACAGCCCGGGCTCGCAGATGGTGCAGGGAGCGAAGCGCCGCCGACAGACTGCACAGCTGCTTGTTGTCATGGAGGAGCAAAGATGGCGGTCCTGGCCTATAGCCTGGGCAAACGCGAAATAAATCAACATTTCACCGTGAAAAATGCCAAACTGATATCGCTGGTGGTAGTTATTTTCCTCCTCGTGTTCCACACGGCTTCGAGGTATTATGGAGGTGAGTGCTCTTCCGTTTGTTAAACTTGGAGAGGATGCAGCCTCTCAAACACTTGACACACGCTAGTGCTAACGGCGGCTAGCTCGCCGTTTGTATCTGTGGGGATTTTCTCTTTCCTCCTTACTGGTCTGCACAGCACTGTTTATTCTCAAATTATTATATTTTTTTTAAATATTGAGGCTGTAGAGACTGAAAACCCAGGAGCAAATAAAGACTGGAGCATGCAGAATTCGCTGACGGGACAAGCATCAGTCGACTTTATCCAGCGGCTAGCTGCTCCAAGCTAACGGTGCATTTAGCTGTGTTTACATGCTGTCAGTGCACGCCGTGCTCGTACTACCGAGGCACTGCAATTGTTTCCAGTTGACAGTCTAATTTTTTACTACTAGGAGTCTGATGACATTAGTCACCGAGTTATTAAATTCTCTCCTAATTTATTCTTGTAGTTATTAAACATGCCACAGTGGTGAGTAACTGGACTTGGCCATGTGTCTCCACTGATAAACAAAGTCCATTGTCTTCATTCAGTCTGCTTTGCCGTGTCTGAATTAGAATATGCAGACGGTATAGAGATCAAGATCCCCATTCCTTAACGCTCTCCGGATTTAATGGTTTTTCGGACTTTTGAAAATGTGCGCTTGTTGTGTTTGGTCTCTAGCAAATTTGCATTTCCTCATTGGGAAGAGTTAGTGGACTGGACCACTTACAGTACTTAAATACTTGTATACTCTTGCTATGAATACATGATACTTATTTACAGGGCATACTTTATATTTATCAGTTGTGCTGCTTTGAATGGACTTTGCTCATGCAATTAAAACTCTCTGCACACTGATCACTGAACAGCTGCTGTGGCCAAGGATGAATCTACATGCACAGCTTTCACACACGTCTGTTTCTATGGGTGGTATCTGTTGCAGATGGCTCCATTAATTTTGCACACAAATGAATAGCCAGAGAGATTCCTGCTTGGACTAAATTGCTGACGGCTTCATTTTGTACTGTGGCCCCAAGCAGAGCCGTGCATTGAATAGTCCTTTTGACAGTGCTGAATGAAAAGCCAGAGTACTATTGAGGCAGCAGGTTTCTGTCATGGGTTAGGGAGGAAAAAAAAAAACACAGAATGAAAGCAAGATAAGGGCTTTTTTGTTTTGCCTCACTGGTGATTTTCCTGTGTTGCCTCCAGGCGGAGACTCATGTGAATGGCTGCTGTCCAGAGGACGCTTCTTGGGCGAGAACGTATGGCAGCCTTATGGCTGCATGATGCACAAATACAAAAGCAAGTGAGTCCCTCTAACCACAAAGAGACTTTATGTAATTCAACAATTATTGAAGTTCGTTGCAAAGAATTGTATGTGTGTGTAAGATTGGGAAGAAATTGAAGACTTCAGATAAATTTTTTCAGACTAATGTTTTGTATATCTCAATGCCCAATGTCCATGTGCTTGTGTAATGACAATCAATTTAAATTGAAATCCTAATGATTCAAAAGAAGATCCCAGGTTCTCCTTTTTGTGAAATACTATGATTCCAATCGGCCCAACTAGTACCTTCTGTTGCTTGTTTTTTTTTTTTTGTTTTTTTTAATCCTCACTAGTATTTTTCCTTTACAGTGAAGCCAAAACCTGCCTCGCTGAAAAGCGAGTGGTCTTTCTTGGTGATTCACGAATCCGGCAGCTTTTTTACGGCTTCATTAAAATTATGGACCCTTCACGAAGCGAGGACGGAATTAAGGTAACTTTATTTTATTTTTTCAGCATACATTGCTTACAGAAAGGTTGTTTAGTGTATCAGTCTCAAATATTTACTTTGGATTGTTACTTTGTTGTAAGAATGCATCTGGTCATATGCTTTCTCAGTTGATTTTAAGTGATTTAGAATTTCACCTTAACCTTGTTTTGTAATTTGGGCAAATGAAAATCCATTTTTTCACCCACACACCTTATAAAATGTTATTATTTTGTTCATTTAAGGCACAAAGTTTTTGATACTGAAAAAATGTTTTCATAATCATGTTTCAATAATTGCTGTGTTACACCAAAAATGGAGCAATTGGGTAAAATCAAACAATACATCGGTGTCTTTTTTTTGGTTTTAATGTGAAGTGGGAATAAATAGGAACACTGGCTAACAGACTTTCTCTTTGTCTGTATGCTATGTCTGAAGCACGAGGACATTTCCTTTGAAGAAAAGAGTATCTCAGTTAACGTGGTGAGCTATTTCTGGGTTACTTTTTGCCTTGCGTCCTCATTTAGTGAAAACATGCTTTGATAGAAATGCAAAGCAGTAAACTATCGTATTTTCCTCAGGACTTTCTGTGGCACCCAGAGGCCAATAATTCAATGAAGGAGCGGCTGATGTCATTGCCACGGGTGAGTATCGAGGCCAGGATCTGTTAACAGTGGGGCTGCAGGGCTGATAACTAAAGCCAGACCTTGGTTGTGAAGCTGTGTCGTAGTTTAGCTTCCTCTTCAGTGATCATAGTGTCAATGACCCACAGGAGGCTTCCACAAAGCCTTACGTTATCGTCCTTGGAGCTGCTACAGTAAGTTCTACCCCTTTCTCAACAGTGTTTGCACATTTTAGAATTTTTAAGTAGACAAACACATGCTGATGGCTGAACGATGTCAGTCTTGATCTTCTTTTTTTAATCTTCTTGCCACAGTGGTCGATAAAGTTGCACGGTGGCAGCATCGAGACCCTTCAGCAGTACAAAGTCAACCTGACAAGCATCGCTGTGCACCTGGAGAGGCTCGCTGACTACGGAGAGGTCTACTGGGTCCTGCAAGGTGATCTCAGCCTCCAGAACCGGCCTCAATATGCGAGCCTTTTATGAGCTGTCATCTCACTGCAGCAATTCATTAAGCATACAGTGCCTTCAATGAAGTTAATCAAACAAGGATGTACGCACGTATGTAGGCCTCTGCTTGTCAGCAGAGTGTTACTGTTCCATGTCACTGTCAACATCTTTTCAAGACAAATGAAAGCATTGCTGGTCTGGCTTTGGGGAGATCTATTCAGGCTGCTTTAAATTCTGAATGTCTCATTAAAACTTAAAAGTGTCAGGGCGGTCACACATTGCACATTGTGTGTAGATCAGCTTTTCATACATGTCCGTTTCTCGTGTTTAAACTCCACCATGCCTCCATTGTGCAGACCCTGTGAAAGAGGAGGCGTTGAGTGAGCCAAGGAAGATGATCACCAACCAGCAGCTGCAGCTGTACAATGAGGCGGCAGCGGACGTGCTCAATAGCAGCAAGCGCAACGGTCGATCTCGGGTCAAGCTGCTGGCTGCGTCCCGGCAGGCTGCGCTGGAGACAATCAGCCAGTCAGAAGATGGTTTGCACCTGCCTGAGAGCACTCGGGATGTGGTAAGAAGATTTTAATTGGTCTGAACATGTGAAAAATAGGGCACTATATTTTGGGAGAGAAACAAAATTGACACACACAATCTTTTTAATTTTATTTTCTACATTGAAGCTGATAAAATCCAATATAAATCAGCTGAACAGCCAAGCTTTTCAGATGATTCCTAATTCAATTCAGCTTGTTGTACAATCCCCCCACTCTTGTTTTTGTGTTCATTTTTTGTTTGTCTTCTGTTCAGGGAGCGATGATCCTCATGAACTCTGTGTGTAACAAGCTACTGAGGCCCATCGACGGCTCCTGCTGTCAGACATTGCCCCCTCCTAACGTCCTCCAGAAACTGTCGGCATGTTTCTTCCTGAGTTCGGCCGTGGTCTTCCTGGTCCTTCACGCCCTTGGCAACAATCGTCACCGCCGTCATGTGCCCCCCGACGTGGAGAGCCTGGAGGAAAGGAAGCCAGCCAGCGCAGCTGCCCCCCTCGGCCTGAAGGCCCCCTTCCAGGCCCTCTGCAGGATGGGCATCATCATGGGCTATTTTTACCTCTGTGACCGAGCAGATGTGTTCATGAAGGAACAGAAGTTTTACACACACTCCACCTTCTTTATTCCTCTCATCTACATATTTGTTCTGGGAGTGTTTTACAATGAGAACACCAAGGAGGTAAGGAGCTACAGCTCATAAAAAAACAATAAAAGCGTACTTATCTAAATATGAAATCAGGATGAACGCTACCAGTCAAACTTTTAAATACACTTTCTCATTTAATGCTTTGTCTTTATTTTCTCGACTATTTACATTGTACATTCTCAGTTCAGTAACATAGATTTATGTTGTAAACAAAAAAGTGTGAAATCACACAAAAAAATTTGTTTTTATGAATTTTTTTTTTTCCTTTATAGACCAAACTGCTTAACCGAGAACAAACAGATGAGTGGAAAGGCTGGATGCAGCTGGTCATTCTCATCTACCACATATCTGGAGCCAGTGCTGTGAGTCCCAGATATGCCTCTGATTCACGAGGGCTGCTTGCAGCAATGTTTTAAAGCCTAATGGCTGTGTGTGTGTCTTTCAGTTCATTCCAGTGTACATGCACGTGCGTGTACTGGTGGCAGCGTACCTATTTCAAACCGGCTACGGACACTTTTCCTTTTTTTGGCTCAAAGGAGACTTTGGACTCAATAGAGTTTGTCAGGTAAAGGTTGAGTCAGCTATACTGTTAATCTTTCAGTAATTATTGACTGCAAACATATACTAATCCTACACATACTGTTAGTATCTTTGCTGTATTTCTAACGACTCCTGCTTTTAGCTCTTGGTCCTCACAGCACTTTATGAATAATATTTGTCAGGAAAGCTTTCCCAATGTCAGGAAAGGTCAGAGCAGCAGAGGGAGATGAGTCATCTCTGTTTTCCCTTTTCGCTTCGTCTTTCACAGGTACTTTTTCGTCTCAACTTCCTGGTGCTGGTGCTTTGTGTCGTGATGGACAGGCCGTACCAGTTCTATTACTTTGTTCCATTGGTTACCTTCTGGTTTGTCGTCATATATGCCACAATGGCCCTGTGGCCTCAGATCCTCCAGAAGAAGGCCAACAGTAGGTGTTTCATTCATTTACTCAAAAGAAAACAGCAAAGCAATCTCTTGTTTAATGAAAGGCTTGAGAAAATAATAGTGTTTTAGGTACTGCTTTAAAAGTCGTGTGTCAGCAATCCTCAGGTGTTCAGGAAGTTTGTTATCTAGGTCAGGAGTGTAGGAACTTTAACCTGCTTCACCCTTGTTTGCTTCTGACTCTGAGTAAACCGCTCCTTTTTAGACCTTTTATATTCAAATCTGATATGTGTCTCAGACTACTCATAGCTCTGAAGATTAGACATACTATTTTGAATATTGATCCTTTGACACACAGACAGCCAGCGTGATCTGCTCCACCCTCCAAGTTATACCAGACTAACTACTTGCACATAAACGCACTGCCCTCCAGTACAATAAGTCAGTTAATTAATGTGATAAGTGAGTGACATGTCAATAAAAATGGGTGTTTGCTTTGTCCTGCTTTTACCCTTTATCAGGCACATGAAACAGGATTTGGTAACTGTACAAATACAAGCATGTAGGAAAAGCTAATTGCTTTTTTTTTGTGTGTGTGTGTGTAATTGTCCACGCTTTTGCCTTAGCGAAGAACCTTCTACTTTCAATTAGTGCACTTTATTGATATATTAGGAGAAACTGAGCTGGAAATGTAGCACTGTACACAGTGAAACTTTTTCTTCAAATATTCTATATTGTCAGTTAGTTGTAGTCAATCTTTAGGAAATCCTTGATGGCCAATGCAGATTCTTTTTTTTAAACAACAATTTGTGAATTAGCTCCGATTTTGGCCTGCAGCAGGTTTGATTATATTGAGAATTACTGATTTACTGTTATATTTACACTGACTCGGAAGTCATGAAGTATAGAAATACCCCTCAAAAACAATTTAGTTTACAGATATGTTACTGAGTGAAATGAAATGTCCTTTTTCTCTGAGCAGACAGTGGCATGTGGCATCTGGGGATTCTGGCCAAGTTACTGGTCCTCCTGTTGTTCATCTGCGTTTTTGCCTTCTCACAGGTGGGTGAATTGCTTGTTAGTTATATCACTGGCATTGCCTGACCGAGTGTTTTAATAAGAAACAGTAGGATTGTGTGATTGTATTTTTCTGTCTTCTCACTGTGCTTACAGGGTGTTTTTGAAAGCATCTTCTCCGTGTGGCCCATCTCCCAGCTCTTCGAGCTGAACGGGAGCGTCCACGAGTGGTGGTTCAGATGGAAGCTGGATCGATTTGTAAGTCAAATGTGTTCCGCTCTAGAGGCGCTCATGCTTGGTCTTCAAGTTTAAACAAACATGTCCCCTGAATGAGCACACGCTTGATAAGTGGGACCTTGTGAGTTTCTGACTTTGACTGTCTGTCCTGTTGTGCTGCAGGCGGTGATCCACGGGATGCTGTTCGCCTTCATCTATCTGGTACTGCAGAAGTGTCAGGTGCTGTCGGAGGGCAAAGGAGAGGCTCTCTTCTCCGCCAAGATTTCCAACCTGCTCCTCTTCCTGTCCGTGGTCTCGTTCATAGTAAGACTCACTCTGATTTCTTTTCTCTCACGTCTTTTGAATTTCCCCGGACTGTATCGACACCATTCCTTTTTGCTTTACACTATGTACAAAGTGTGTATCGGCAACGTTCAGTCAGGAAAATGTAGTCGAACAGAAGTGGTGTCTAGTTGAGGCTTTGTTGGTATCGACTGTGAACCACAGTGTTGGCTCGAAGGGCCAATTAAAGATAAAACGTGATGTGTAACTCCTCTTTATCCACTTCATTCCAGACTTACTCGATATGGGCCAGCAGCTGCAAAACCAAAAGCGAGTGCAACGAGACGCATCCATACATCTCTGTGGTCCAGGTACAATTAGATACCATCTGTTTTTTTTTTTTTTTGTTTTTTTTTTTAATCATACCGGGTTTTACAGGAATGATATTCTTGCACGAGTCAGCTCTGGGTAACAGTTGATCCTACTACTTAGCCAGAGTAAGAGACTAATCCTTTGATAGCATCCAGTTTAATGTGAAGACATCATAATCCAGACTTCATAAAAGAACGTGTGGTAGAACAAGGGAGTTCCCTTTCTTGGAGGAAAATCCATAAAGAAGCAGTGCACACTGGGATGTTGTTTTCAGTAGTACATTAAAAAAGCTGAAAGCCTTTTCCTCATTCCAACTTGAGTGTTTAGAAAAACTCAACTTGTGACCTATCACATCAAAAGATTAGAGTTGGTTGTTAAGCCTGTTGTCTTCTTGTTAAGAGCTGCTTTGTGTTTTTTTATTACAGATTTTGGCCTTCATTCTAATCAGGAACATTCCTGGCTACGCCCGCTCTATATATAGCTCATTCTTTGCATGGTTTGGAAAGATTTCCTTGGAGGTAAGTGGCTTAGAAGATAAGGAGCTGCAGAAGTGTGTGTGTGTGTGGGGTGGCGTGGCAAGGGATTTACCAAAGCTACCATAAAACAGTAAAACATTAACTTAATTTAGAAAACACTGTTAACCAACACAGGAAACACCTTTCAATGTCATGTTTGTGGCAATCTCTTAAAGCTGTTGCCCTTCTGTATAACTTTTTATTGGCATGATTGTCTTCATGCAATCTGCAGACAGTGGTTTCAAAAGGGAAATCTCAAATATTCCTCCACTGAGCGTCGTGCGTTTGTCTCCCCCAGCTGTTCATCTGTCAGTACCACATCTGGCTGGCAGCAGACACGAAGGGCATTTTGGTCCTGATCCCGGGAAACCCATCGCTCAACATCTTGGTCAGCACCTTCATCTTCGTCTGCGTCGCTCACGAGGTTTCCCTCATCACCAACGACCTGGCCCAGGTGGTCATCCCCAAAGACAGCATGACCCTGCTGAAGAGGCTGGCCGCCGTCGGGCTGCTCAGTCTGGCCGTGCTGCTTTTAGCAAGGGATAGCCAGGTCAGGCCCGGCGCTTGACGGACCCTTCACGGCGCGAAGGAGAAGGGGGGAGGGGCCTAACGAGACTCGCAAACTAGAGGGATGCAATCCAGGAGCAGGCCCCCCTGTTTGTGGCCAAGCGAGGCGACGTAGGAGGAGATCTGTAGACGGACAGTGTCTTACCGGCCACACAGGAGCCGCGTTCCAACTCTGAGACAGCTGTGAAAGTCACAAAGTCACACACTGAAGAAAAAAAAACACACGCCTGGAAAGGAGGACTATCCTTCCTTTGAGGGGGAAAGTGCAAGCTGAAATAACGAATGGGGGAAGCCCCCCCCCCCATCACGTTTACATCGACTGGTCTGTGGATTTGAAAACACACCCGTAAACAAAACGGACCTCATCTCACAACGCCGCGCTTGCTTTGTGAATTCTTGCAACGTCGCTTCCATTTGGCCAAACACACTAATATTGAGGTTTCTTAGTGTCATCGCGTCACTCTGGGAGGGATCACTGGGCACACACTCCGTCCACACACACACACACACACACACACACACACACACACACACAAACGGCAGTAGCAGCTGAAGGCGATTTGGCTCAGGTACATCCACAGCCCACATATTCAGATATCTACTCTTCAACAGTTAAGTTAAAAATCGTGCCGCATTTTACTCTCATCATGGCTTTGTACAGTTTCTCTGCGGACTCGGAAGTAGGTTAGATATCTAAATATGCAACGCGTGGACCAACAAAACTGACTTGATTGATCAAAAAAAAAAAAAAGTGTGGCGGCGAAAGTAAAATAACAAAAAATTGGAGTGCAATTCAGAAATGTTGGACAATGTTTTGACATATTTTTGCTAATGTTTTTTTTGTGAGTAATTTTAGAAATGTTCGCCTTGTTGAAAGGCTCTGTGGTCACCTGCTGTAGCTCGGATACTCTGTGATATGTACAGTATTTAATGATTTAAATTAAGCTTCTATTTTATACTTTTGGGTTGTTGTTTTTTTTTTTTTTTTTGTACTTTGCGCCCATGACTGCTGTTTGTGAAGGAAGTATTACAAAGATGATTTTATACTCATCAATTAATCTCATAGATGAAGATGATGACCTGATGATGGGGGTTTTTACACTAATCTGTCCTGTGAGCAGCTCGCTCGTCGTTCTGTGTGTGAGAGGGTGACTGGTTTGTTTTACACAGCAAAGCTTCGGTTCAGGCCTTTTCTGTTGCGGGAGCACAGAGTTGCACACACTCCTCTTATATTGGACTAATCCACACAATCCAAGTGATTCTCTTAGACTCATTGCCTTCAACTTGTACAGCTCTCGCCAGTGGCTTATACTCTCCATACGAGCTCGGATATACCGAGTCACGTCTGCGATGTCTGGGGTCTCGCTCTTCAGTCCGCAGGGTTAGAAACCACTCGGCGGATGCACTGATTCAGCACAACTGTTGCTCGCAAGCTAATATTGTACATTTTGTTAACTTGGAAAAAACGGGCAGCCGCTCATCGCTTGTTTATCCTCACAGATATTTAGAAAAGAGCACTTTTATTTCGAGATCTCTATGTCCAAGTACAATATCTAATGGGTTTCAGACACTACCGGTGGAGATCTTGAATACACTTCAGCACAAATACTAAAACATCGCGATGCGTGAGATTAAAGTTGCATTAAGTCTCAGTTTGGAATTGCACATTTCAGCTACAGGCGTGTGGAAGATCGCGACGTTTGTCACTCCGTTCATTTGTGCAGCTTTTTTTTTTTTGTTTACCGGGAAGGGTGTGGCTCCACTTGGCTGTTCCTCGTCACACTGGTGTGCAGATTGTGCAGCTGCCTGTGTCGTTTATCTGACGGTGTGGCTTCAGGTCACGTTCTCAGACTCTCAGAGAACCGGTTAAATTCAGACTACCAGGCAGAACCAACACGTGGCCATTTGTGTTGCTGTGTGAAGTTTACTTGTTTGTTTTTTTTTCTCATCTATTACAACACGCATATGGTGAAATTGGTAATCGTTTCAGGCCTTAATTGATCTTTTCGGTCGCGTAAAAGCAACAACTATTTATACTCCCCGTGCAGGAACCTCTTTGAAATATGTTACATGTAATTTTTTTTGTGATGTCTTAAAAGAAATGTATCCATATTATTTATAAATGCCTTTATTCTGTTCAACATTGTTAATAATACCTTCGTAAAACGAGCTGCTTCATTTTTCTTTCGAGGGGGAAAAAAAAAACGCATTAGAGGCTTGTTTCATTAAGAATCCAAGTATTTCATGTTATGTCACAACATCAACACAAAAACAAAAGCATTTTCAATGTTAAAGTCCCTTTCCTTCAAAGAAGTTCTGTGTGCAAAGCAAATACAAACATATTTGTATTTTAAATATTTTATACAAGTATTCCAAAATATTTTAAGGTATCTTTCAGATCAACCAAGTTCCTCTGTTCTCAGTCTTTTTACTCTTCAAGGTGTAAGTGCATAAAAATAATCAAACTTTTCAATCATGCAGTTTGGCACAAATGTTAAAAAAAAACAAAAAAAACAGACAGTGACATGGAAACAAAAGTCCGCTCTGGCACTGATGCTTCTGGTCATAAATTAAGTGCTTCTGCCACTTTTCTCTCCTCAGGAATACCATTTACCTAGAATGAAGGAGAAAAAAATATGAGCTCACATTTTCCAGAGCTCACTCTCAGGTTTTAATTAAACTGTTGGTCTTTAATTACACAGATGAGCTGAAATCACATTAAGAGTATAAAGAAAATCCACTTAAAGTAACTTCATTAAAATAAAAAAGCCTACCTCCAGCCTTCGAAATGTTGACATGACATAATTATCTCCTTTGTTAGCGGTGAACAGAGAGAGCAGCTGGTTAGTGCTTCATGCGGCTCGCTAGAGGGCGCTCACATGCTGCTGTCATGCAGGAGTCTGAAGCCTGCTCACACTCTTTATGATGGTTGAGGGAGGACACATGCACCTACATGCATGTTATTCATCATTAGCAGTGAATCAGAGAATAAGAGGTAAACAGTTTTAAAACTTAATTTTGCAAATGGAAACAGGAAGACTGATTAAGCCACTTACTTCCCACTTATGCATTTTTGTCAACATTAATGCAACAACATATTGAACAATACACAGGCACATACATACAGATTATATGGTGCCGTCTACGATCTGAGTGACTGAGGACCATGCAGTACACAACCAGCCATAACATTATGACCACCTGCCTAAAACTGTGTGGATCTCCTTTATCTGTGCTCTTATAGAAAAACACACAAAGCAGATCCATTAAGTCGAGGACATTTCTGCTTCCTGGACTACTCTTGGAACACCAAGCTGACTTCGTCATCTCGCCATCGCAGCTGTTATTTACCTCAACTGTCAGTGCTCATAATGTAGCGGCTGATTGAAGCTTTTTATTTGTTAAAAGCTGGGATGCAGATGAAACAAGGCAGATTGTGACAAAACAAAGGGAAACACTAACCTGAGGGCCGTTGCTGTGGTATCGTAATCTGGTTTTGCAGATTCCTGGAATGAAAACACAACAAACATGGTGAACAGATGTTCAGGTATAACGGCATCATGTGAATGCTTTGCCGTGCATATATTAACGCATTCTTCTGTTTCAAGCTCATTAGGAGGAATCATGGGACGGCCTCAACCTCTTAAGCTGTAGGCTTGCTTTCCTCGGCATTAGCTGTAAACATGGCGTGATGAGAAAGAACTGCAAACGAGAATAAATCAAAACGGCGCTGCTTTGAATTTAATTGACGGGGGTGTCAAGATGCCTGGAAGCCTCGCGTGTCGGGGTCTTCTCACTGGCAAGAGACAAACGAATGGTGGCTGGTTGTATGTTGATCCAGCGGGCTTCTTTTACTCACGCCTGGGTCTGCATCAGGGGCATGCTGGTGGTCTCGTAGTTGTCGGGGTGGATCGGCGGCACCACCTCGCCGCTGACGGGGTTGAAGACGGGCAGGGTGGAGAGGGGCCAGGAGATCTCTCGGTTCTTAGACATGCTGCGCAGCTCCTTGGTGGACTTCTGGATGGAGCTGTGGTGGACTAGCTGGATGCTGCAGGGGGGGGGGGAGAGGCAGTGAATTTGTATCGCAGCGGCATGTGCGGCACTCTCTCTGCACTGGCTTCGTGCATGCACATCAGAAACGTAACATCCACCCTCACCTACTGCTGTCATTCCTTTACTGCGTTTGATTTGGGATGCAGGACAGGTTGTTATTCTTCAAGATTTAGTTATGCTGGGAGGAAAAAAAAACTGCTTTCTGATTGGAATAACTCCCTATAGCTGGTCATTAAAATTTTCAGCAGCCCACCTAATGAATGGATGTCCAACAGACTTATGAAGGCATGAATGGAGATGAAACGGCCATCAATGACAACATGAAGGACAGAACCGCAAACCAAGGAGAGGGAGGGAACAGAAACGAGAGCCAAAATAAAGGAGAACACAGGAGAGGTAAAACACTTACTCTGGTGTTTGCATGTTTCTTTTTTCCCTAGAAACAAAACAAAATGGATGAATTAAATACTAATATTACGAGTTAAAGCAACATCTACACACATGACTGGACGAAGAGGCGGAGTGGAGATGGTTTGAATTGAAACAGAGTGAAAAGAAGGGGGGGGGCACGTCTCTCCCAGCCTGCAAACGATCAGAGAATGAATGAATGAATGATCGAATGAATGAATGATCATTGAGTGAAAACATTAAGACATGACAACAATAACTAAAAAAAATAAATAAATGAATAAAACCCGGGACATATTGATGAGGAAGTGAATAGAAATGGACCAAACTACTGGATGGTGATGACAAGCTGCAGCCACAGTCCAGATTTCCACTTCCTCCCTGACGCTGCTGATAGTCGGGCCCTTTACTGACGCTACTAAACTCAACACCTTCGTGGTTTTCATCAGATATTTCCCAGGGTGCAGTGCTGGCTTAAAAAAGACGTAAGACCGGGCGAACTTACACCCCTTCCCGTCTGCAGCACATGGTGTAGCCGAGGATGAAGAGGAGGACGAGTGCCACGGCGGCGGGGACGGCCAGGGTGACCAGGAAGTCGGAGAAGTAGTCCCGGCTCTTCAGAGACTCGGACGGGGGGTTGTACTCCCCGAACTCGGGCAGGATCCCCGTGCCGGGGTCGGGACGGGGGATGTAAACCGGGGCTACTTTGTTGACGTCCACCTGGAGAAAGCGTCGTTTCAGGACGGGTCAAAGATCTAGTCGATTCCAGGTGATCAAAGAACGATGTTTATATATTTACGGTGCATTTTTCTAGTCTTTACCAGAGAGATTTTACACCAGTCGATGTGAAACTGAGCTCTGAACTTCTTGTCGCAGCTGATGACGGGTTCCATCTCCTGACTGCAGCGCAGCTGGTTATGTGGGCTCTCCACCTCCCGCAGGCACGACGAGAAGGGAACATCGGCTCCCACCATCACGTAAACACTAGAAAGGAGAGAGGATGAAGAAAACACAGAAGGAGAGAGGAGAGATGAGGGATTCACATTTTACATGTTTATGCCGCCGCTTGTTAGAGCCGACACATTTCTCCTCCGCTCAGCTTTTCTCCTTTAGACGCCTTCATCTCTCAAAACGCCGGCATGAATCTTTGATGCGCAACTTATGGCACTTCATGTATGCTATTCCCCTCTGAACTGCGCCGACTGACAGCGTCTGTCAGCACCGACGGTGGAGCGTGTTCGTCTAAGTCAGAGCGAAAGGAGGATCCCCAAGGGCCCAATTAGATAAAATGTCAGAATGGTGTGAGTGGGCTGTGAAATAGCTGCAATTTGCGTGAATTGCAGCAGTGGGGACGGAAGGGGGGGGAGGGTCACTAAGCAAGGCTTTCTGTGACTATGAATAAAAATCATTTGGCTTCTAACATTAAAAAATTATATATATATGAGTAAGAAGAAAGCAGAGGGGAAAAAAAAGACAGTAAAAGCCCAGAGTCTCACCCTTCCTTCAGGTTGTTGATGGGCAGCGGCACGCGGCCGCCGCGGTCCAGCGCGGAGGTGATGTTGATGGCGTTGAGCCGCTCGGGCTGCCACACGTTCTTCACCGCGCCCAGGAAGTCTCCCAGCACCTCGCTGGCCAGCATCTCTTCCACGTTCATGTTTTTGATGTAAAACTCGGCTTGGTAAGGCAGGGGGAACTCTGTCGAGCACAGGCCGAGAGGTACTCAGAAACTACGAGAAAGATGTTGAGGCGGGCCGCAAAACAAGACCCATTAGAGTCCGTAAATGTGAAGGAGGAGGAGGAGGAGGAGGAACGCAGCGACTTTATTACTGCTGCAGAGCTGACGGGGATTCCAGCGGCCTGTCCCGCGGACGCCGCTGCTCTGACTGATCCTCCGTCTGCGGCCAGATGGCGGCTGGCTTCACAGCATAAGGAGGGTGATGTGATATTGATGCTGCGAGCAGCTGCCGCCCGCTCCTCCGCCTCACTGCAGGCCGCAGTGTATGTACCGTGACTGGTTGACAAGCCAGCGAACACACACACAGATGTGGAAGAGGAAGGGGAACAGACAATGTGGTGACTCGACACACACAGATATGGGGCTGTGTTTACAGTGCAACTCAACAAATGATGCGTAGAATTTTGGCCTTTCACTGTCCAGTTAGATGCACGTTTTGGCGGATTACAGTTACGACGCTCTCTCAACTCAACAAAACAGGCTTGGTGTTGGTGGAACAGTGATCATCAACAGAAGATAAAGTTGCGGCTCTACAGTTGAGCATAAATCCGGCGTGGAGATGAATTACAGCTCCTGAGCTTGTTTGTCAGTTTTCTGGACTCTGACAGAAGCAATAAGCAGCGCTACAGGATGTGGCCGAGCCGCCTGATTGTTATCATCATGTGAACGCTCTGTAAACTGGGAAATGGGACCTTTCCATCTGGTAACTATCCCGCTAACGCAGCATCTGGCTCTAGTTCAGCCTCTGGGCTTGATCACTCTGATTAATAATTGATTATCTGAGTCGAAGCTGAATTTGACATGTGAGTTTATGTAAATTGCATAGATGCCTCTTTCAAAACATAAAGTTGTATTCACTTACTGATTGCTCAAAAAAAAAATCCTTGATGATTGTGTTTTGTTTTTAGAAAAAAAAAAAACATTATCTTGGAAGAAATCCCCACAAAACTGGACAAACACCATCTGCTGATGAGTGTCGGATGATGAAAGCTCCAGAAGAAGTCTTGTGGTGAGATTACTCTAAACAGCAAACCTCAATAACGCAGCACGCCTGTTCTGCTGATGGTTCTTCAGCCTGACTGATTAGTTGTGCTTCATAAAGTAATCAAGGGCGACATTTTCTCGAGGGAAGTCCGCCACACAGCCGGAGTGGCCCTCGGGTTTTAATCACGGAGGCTGCACAGTCTGATCTCTGTTTTCCGCTCTAAGCTCTGGAACTGGCGCCTCTTACCTTCCGTGGCCATGATGTTTATGACCAAGTTGTGCCGCGCCGTCTCAAAAGTGCGTCGGTTATAGGCGGTAATCTGCAACACACAGGGTGAAAGTTTAAGCCCAGATCAGTGCAGCTTATAGGGCTGTGGCTCTCTGGACGAGGCTGAGCTCAACACGCCAGGCAGGGTCTGTACCCAGCGGAGGCGCCGTATAGAGGCACATGTGCCCGGCTGGAGGAGCTAAGCCCTTTGGGAAAAGAATTTCTACAGTAGCTTATGGGGGACAAAGAAAGCATAACAAAACCTGATGGAATTTAAGTCTGAGGACTTAAGACCGTGGCATGGCACTATACCGCTTTCAAATGCATGCAAATCAGCTGGACTCAGTGATTCAGTAAAAATATTGAACAGATTCCTTTATCATTATCATCTTTCCTTCGTTTGTCATACCGAGCAGAAGTGCACCAAGTGGTCCGACTACCCACCTCTATGACGGTGGCTTTGCCGACGTGCTCCGAGGTGGGGGAACCGTACAGCACGCCGTCGCTGTGCGACGTCCTCTGGATGTAGCGCAGCCAGCCCGGCCGGTCCGGGAAGCCCATCAGGTTGGTGTTGAAAGTGATGGGGTCGTTGCTGGCATCACCTGGACACGGCAATTTCAATAAGAGGCGGCTGGATGATTTGTTATGGCCCGTAATGTGCATTTAGATCTTTTAAGCGAGGAGCGTGAGTGTTGCCAGTAACACTTCCTCCTAGTGAAATATGACGCAGAGACAATGCTCTCCAGAGTTTTCTCCCGCGCTTGTGCCAATAACTATGCCCACTAATGTTGCAGCGTTATCGATTTCAGAACAAGCGAAGGTGGCTGGGGCTGTACCTGACTTCGGGTAAGGGGGGAACTCCCCTTTAAAGTGCTCTCGTTCCAAAACGTGGACAAACAGCACTCCGGCAGACGGGTAGACGTTGCGGTCGGCGTGCGACCTCGACAGGATGGTGACCACTGAAACGCAAACATTACACACAGTAAGTTTCTGAGCGGATCTCGTTTTAGATTCCGTGAGTGTTATTCGTCATTACTGACCTGACAGAAGTAATTACTGGAAAAGACTAGAAGGCACTGAGCTAATGATAGAATTCTTTCATTCTGCATTTTAAGGAAAAGTATTAGCAGCACACAGGGATAAGATATAGAAACAATTAAGCATGAAGGGGGGGAAAAAAACATTATTAGACTTTAATCTCGAATATAGGAAAAACCAAGCTGCTAGAGTCATTCAACTAGAACCAAGTTCATTTCATTCGCTAACCTCATTTGAACTCCATTAGGCTCTTTGTTTAGTCCCACTCCCTTTCAAACACAAACATTTAGTCTTTATTTGTAAAGGGCATCACTTGGAAAATGGCAGTCCCTCAAACAGGAGTGTGTTGGGTAAGGCTGCAGGTGATTTACCCATCTCCGTCATTCTCTTCGCTCGTCTCCTTTCAGACGCTGCACCACTTCTGCGCTGCATTTCTCTGCCCCCCCCCCTTTTTTTTCTCCCCTCCTCTCTCCCACAGTGGGTGGGAACTCCATTTTTAATCACCATGGGAGATTGAGGGTGAGAGTACAAGGGAGAAGGGGAAGAGGAGGGAGGGGAGTGGGGATGTGTGCTACGAGAGGAATAGGAAGCCAGTGTGAGCTGCTGTCGCCTGCAGACACACAACTCCAGACGCATTTAAGCAGCTAGGAGACGGCCTGGGAATGCAGTGTGTCTATATGTACCTTCCTGCAGGCGAGCTGCTGCTAAAACTCACAAATTTTTACCTCCTTCTTTAATCTACTTATTAGCAGAAAGTCAGAAAATCCTCCACTATCACTGGTGTGATCCCATTAACCGTTACTTGAGCCCTCTGTTTGAACGGAAGCTGATTTATGAGTAGAGTCCCCTAAAGAGAGTAATCGAGCAGGATTTACATTTCAAATCCATGATAAGCGGAAGTCAGTATGGCACGTTTGGCTGTTATCTGTTATCGGGGAGAACAAAGAAGATTAGGGCCATATATGGAGAAACTCAACATCTAGCGGGTCAAATAGCCTCACTCCTATCTCCGTGCACAGCTGAGCTGCGAGGATGGTACCATCATAAAAACGATCCCGCATGCGTGGTAAACTGGGGTCAGTAACGGGGATGCTGAACAGGCACATATGTCCAGCGTCCCCTCGGGCCCAGTCACAGCCAGATGCAATCAATAGTGTTTAGTGTCCACAAAATGCAGCGTTACTTCAACAGCCTGAGGTTCTATCCACCACATCACCTTTCAGGGAAGCACCTGGGCATGACTAATCCACACAGAGGCTCTTCTTGCTGTGCCTGTTAGCGTTTGGATCTGGGCTATTCAGGGAGAGAGAGAAAAAACTAAAACTAAAACCTCATTGAGTTTCAGCAGAGCAGCTTCTCTCTGATGACTCAAGTCAGTCCACAAAATCCCGCTCTGAATGCACAACCTCAGATTCTATTATCTGACCCAGTGGGCCTCATCAATTCCTCACCGCACAAAGGACCGCTCCGAGACTCTCCGGGTCAAGGTCAAACACCGGCCATTCTGTGGTATTCCAGAGAACAGTCGGCTGTGGCGTAAACATCTGTGAGAGAGGCTGAGACATGAGACGAGCGGGACGTCTGCGCACGCCCAGATGGCCAACGAATAGTGAGGATTAAAAACACACTCTGGGATGTGGACTGTGTTTTAACCCGTTCGCAATAACCCAGATTTAACAATATTCTCTCTCATCTTTCCTGTGATCGTCATTCTGGGCCGTGCTTCAACCCCGCTGGCGAGGCGCAGCAGGTGTAAATGAAGATCACTGTCTGAACAAGCCACAGAGCCGCTAATAGCATCAGATCTGCTTATATGCGGCGGGACGACTTTGTTCCAGGCCGTCTCGAGCTGATGGCCTGAAGCTCTCCCACAGTACACAATACATCACCAATTAAAGGTTAATACTAAACTGTCCACTGCACACTTATCCTGACTGCATTAGCTACAAACGCAGAGGCAGAGAAGTTCTGCACAATGGCTGCTATATTAAACCTCTAACTACTCGGTGCACAGGCACAAAATAAATGCAGAGAACTTCTAAAGTTCATTGGAACTCAAAGTTTCTGAAACAGTGGTTGCTCATAAATAAAGGAAATCACTAACAAGCCTTTGGGGGGTGAGGGGGGAGGTGGAAATGGATAACCAGATTTTATGCTTTTCTGCGCCGACCTTGGACTGGGTTGTGCATGAGGACTGATGACTTAGTTTTAAAACGCCATCGGCAACATGAAGGAGGAGAGAAGCCCTCCCTTGTCCTAATGGCTCCGGCTAACCGAGGCCTCTAACTAGCTGGGGCAGAGACAAGAGGAGGGCGTCCTTTAGTTCTGTCGAGTCAGCTTCAGAGGCCCGTGTAGTCTGGGTCAGGAGGAATGCATGTGCTCCTTTGGTGTTCAGCGGGGAAGCGTAGACAAGGATCGCTACTGTTTGGACCGAGGCTCCCGTATTCTGACTGTGATGAGCTTCAGCCATGGAAGTGGAAGTGTTTGCTGCGACAACGTAAAGAAGGCGAAGGCTCATGTCTCAGATGGGAACTAAACAGTCAGTTTGATCTTCCAGCTCTCTTGTCAAGGTGAGTAGATGACTTCCTCCTCTAAAGTAATGCTAAAAAAAAATCATCTTTTATGAAGCACTATCACCATGTTAAAAAAAAAGAAGGAAATACATAGTAATTGTTAATGATTCAGAGTGAATACTAACCCTAGAAAGTGAGGCGTTTATATGCGATTTAAACTGACGAAGCTCCAAAAGAAAGTGGGCCAAGTCTGAGGGACAGCAGACAGCTCAAAACAATAATGCCAGTATTAATGGGGAACCAGCTGAGCGTGTCACTGTGTTATGACAGGGGGGAGGGGACAACGGGGCCACACAGAAAGTGCACCACTGCACACACACACACACACACACACACACACACACACACACACACACACACACACACACTCACCATCTTTGTACAAGGCTGTTCTCTGCTTCAAGGCCATGGATTGCTCCATGCGGACATTTCTCTCATGCAAAGCGCTGCCTTTCGTATCATAGCCATGCACAACGCAAAAAACTGGATCGACAAATAAGAGGGTGGATAAAGCAAGTCGTGCTGCTCAAACAGACATTTGAACATAACACCCTATTGCTAATCCTGATAATGAAATGTAAACAGATATAAGGACAGTGTAGAACATTAAAAAACAGAATACGCACATGGCATTAACAAAAAAATCTGCACTGTTATGCTTTATTCAGAAATATGTTGCATGGAAACAAACAGCCGCTTCTATTTGTTTTGGTTTTACCATAGAGACAATGAGAAAACCTGTGCCAGATGGTCAGGGAGGTGTGCACGCTTCACAGAGAGCCAGAAATGTATTCTAACCCTGGAGAAATGTGTCCGTCTCTTTTATAATCTGACTCTTCAACACAGCATTGCTGAGCATTAGCATATATAACTTAAACTAGTTTTAGATGTTTTCTGAGCAGGAGTAATATTTGACTGACATCCCAACAATTAGCATGTATCCCTGTTTTCTTAAATTTTTATCAAGTAAACAAATATTAAATTACCATGAAAACAACCAAATCATTCATTTACAGTTGTTTTATCCAGGGTTTTGTTCATCAGTTGATCCAACACACATCTGGACTGTGAGAAGTGAGGAAAATCAATTCAACATATCAAGAACATGCAAACTCCATGTGCAAGTCAGGCTATTATCACTATAGTCCACTTTGCCAGTCCAATAAAACAGATAATGGTTTGATAATAAGATAATTGGCAAATAAATGCATGTCAGCTGTTATGTTTTGGCTTTTCCATGCATCTACAGTTTATGCTTCTTACACTGAGTATTATTTTGAGATTTTAAGGAAATGTATTCCCTGTACCTAAAAATCTCATTACAATGATACACTGACATGCAGATGTAACAAATATGTTGCTGTTAATGGGACGATTTAACATACTGTTTCCTAATAATGTCATCTACCTGAACAGGTTTGAGATTAACTCGAGCATCATTTTTCAGATAAACTGGGTAACATCAGCACAGGCAGGCGGAAAAAACGTAAAAAAAATAAACATCTTTAATCGGGTATGGCACAGAAAGTGATAAAACGGCAGTAACAGCCTTATTACAGCGGCGCAGCTGTCATTCGGTAGCCATTTTTCCACGTCTCCTCCTCAGCCTCTTGGAAAAAACGAGCATCCAGCTAACGGCGAGCTAACGGCTAGCTAACCAGCGTCATCGGCAAACGCCTGGCAATATCCACATTTTTCCAAGGTCGGTCGATACGTACCGGCGCCCAGCCACACCGCGGCAGCTGCAGGGGACATGGTGAGCATGGTGGTCCCGGATCTTACATGAAAAAGCCGGGTTTTGTCTTATTCTAAACGCCACCGGGTTTGACAGCCATGAGCATCCTGCAGCATTCCTCCCTCCGCCTCCTTCCTTCACTGGAAGCAGCTCGGCTTCCCATTGGCCCAACATCTGGGTGGAAAAACACGGTTGTCTCATAAAAAAGGGAGCAAAACATGATGTGAATCCGAATAGGAGCACCACGCCTTTACCAAATGTTCCTGAGCGATGTGGACCTCTGATGCATTAGTCCTTTTTGTTCCTTGATATTTCTGCAGCTCTTGTGATTGCTGTTTTTTTCTCTGTTTTCAGGATTAATGACTCTCTCATGATGCTTCTCAAATTTTGCAGCACACTAAAGAGGACAGATTCACTGTCGCCTGGCCAAGATTGACCTCCAGCGCACAGCTGTAAGAGGGCAGAGGCATGTTGGGGAAAGTCTAACCCAATCTGTCCAGACCCCCTGCAGAGACAGTCCAGGCTGACAGATGGCCGTGTTTTGGCTCCTTGGCTCCCATTCACGTCTGCTTAAAGGGCTTCAGGACCCCTGTTTCACCCCTCTTGCTCCCTTGATTTCATCTGCCACTCTTTGATCTGGCAGAAAAGCCCCCTAATTCCTGCTAACATACTGATGCTGGGTCCTGAGTGCTCGGCGTTTGATAAATTCACGCTTGAAGCCAGACTCTTGGCTTTCTGTGGCGATCAACACGATGCCTTCCATCCTCTGCACTGTGCTGCGCGTAGCTGTTTTCTTCTTCCACCCTCCCTTTTATCCCCTCAAGATTATTTTTAGGTTGCTTAGCAACACCTTCACATAGCCTGTTTGGACCAAGTATGAATGTATCACAACAATCGCTATAGGTCTGTGCGTGATGCATGGCAATGAGGCGGTGGCGTGAGCCTCCGGGGGTGGAAAATGAGTATAATATTGGTTCTTTAGACTTATTTCAGGTCAATAGCTCCGGGCTCAGCCTGCAAAAAGTTTCTGTTTAAATGGTGAATTGGAGAGAGATACTGAATATTCACTCTCTGTGCTTCTGAGTCTCTCAAGGGTCATAGTTTTAAAAATGATGTGCTCTTCTAAGTAGAAAATAAAGATGTAAAACATTGCTGCTTTACATCAAATCATTTTCATTCGAAATGGTTCAACAGCACATATTTTAGAGGATTACGTGCTCAGACCTATTATGTGTGGGCGGCAGATAAAATGAGGCTATAATACTCCATTCAGATGTATCAAGAAGGCTTTGATCTACAACATTTCTCAACAAATTATTCACTCAAAATAAATTACTTTGTTTTTTTCCCCCCATGACGACATGTCTTACATAAATTCATCGGCTATTTTGTGGGCAAAAAATTGAAATGTTCTGTAACACATCCAAATCAATGATATAACTGTGCTGTTTGTGGAAATAATCTCCCGTCTGAATGTTGACAAATCATCCATTTTTTCGGCTCTTTATCACACGAATTAAATCCTGAGCTGTATGGTGTCTGTCGAGCTTAAGTGATCAGGTCACATGTTTAAAACAGTACCTGATAACCCTGCAAGCATAAAAATGTTAAATGTTCAAGTTAAAAAAAAAAGCCTCTGGTCTTGCCGGAGATATGAAATAACGCTTATTGTACTGAGTGATCAATGTATTATGTTTAGATTACATTTTAGTTCTATCCACTCAGCAGGGGTGGAGGTAACAAATATTACTTCAGTGTGAGTGTTTTTATGTATAAGTAATCATACTCTCTTTAAAGATAGGTCATGACTGGGACTGCACGGTGCTGTAGTGTAAAGCACATCCCTATAGTTCAAGTCTGGGCATTTCTGTGTAGAGTTTGTGTTCTTAGTGTGGGTTTTCTCTGAGCATTCCAGTGTCCTCTCACACTGACCGACCCGGTGACTCTAAATTGTATGAATGTGAATGTGTGTGACAGACTGTGTTCGAGAGCAGAGAGCATCCTGCCTTCGTAGTCAGCTCCATCGACGCCAGTTTGGGTTGGATAAAGTGACATAGAAGATAGATGAAGTTGCTATTTTGAATTGATGTTCAATTTCAACTTAATTTGCTGACCAATATGTTTATTCTGCATTTCTTTACCACTGTGCAATATTTATATATTGCTATTAATCTTCTGGAAAATGTGCTTTGAATATAGATACTTCCATCCATCCATCCTTCTTCTATACAACTCTATTTTTTGGAGCAGGGTGTGAGAGCCAATCCTAGCGGGGCGAGCACATGGTAGACCTTGTACAGGTCACCAGACCATAGAGCAAACACAGTGAGGAACAGACGGCCACACACACACATTCAGACCTCGGGGATATTTAGGGTCACCAATTAACCTCAAATGCATGCTTCTGGACTGTGGGGATGAACCCAAGTACTGCATTACAGCATTACGGGGAGCTGATGGGGGTCAAGAGGCCTGTCCAGGGTGTCATCATGGATGAATGGATGGATCAGATAATCACATGCTTGCAAGAAACTGATCATTGAGGACATTGCTTTGTACTTTCACTTTAGTATTTTGCCAACCACACTTTAATTCGTAAATAAGTAAAATGAATGCAGTGTGAAGTACACATTCGTTTGTTTATCTTTTCACCTCTGCCATTCAAATCAATGGACGTAGTGTATTTTCTCATTTGACTGACGTTTGGTTGTTTATTAGTTCAGTCAAACTTGACAGATTTTTACCACTTCCTGGTACAACACACACACACACACACACACACACACACACACACACACACACACACACACACACACACACAGCATGCGTGTGTGTGTGTTGGTATTTAAACCAGACTGCAGCTCCCTGACTGAGACCCCCTCCGCGCGGCAGATTATCGGACCGAACCATTGCTGCTGCGGTCCAGGTTTGAGCACCTGTCACATGAGGCTCTGCCTCCGCAGATCGCCCACTCTCGCCGCGGCCGAGGGAGTCGAGCCGAGTTCCCGTGCGGCCGTGCATCGGACGGCTCCGTCCCCGCAGACGCCGCCGCGGAGCAGCCCCCGGTGCGATGAGCTGCCAAACCGCACCGCCACCCCTATTGTGCGCCTGGCAGCATCACCCGCCGCCTGCAATGGCGTTGGAGCGGCTCTAGTGTGTCCGAGCGTCGCTGTGGCGGTGGAGGATCCGTCCCGGACTATTCGCCGGCAAGCCGAGATGAATTGCTGTTTTTTGACAGCTTTTTGATTTGCGACGAGAGCACCCGCCTCAAGTTTACCCCCCTTCTCCGGATTACAGTTTATTTATACCGCGCGTCCGAACGGAGCCGGAGCCATGAATGTGAGTCCTGACTCTTTTGTTTTTTGTAACAGTGGAGCAACATCGCCGTGCTCGGTGTTGAGCAGTTAACTTGGTCCCCTTTTTTTTTTGCTATCAACCGGGGGCGATCGGTCCTCTGTGCGGGTCCTCTGGCAGAGATGGGGAAATGTAAATAAATACATGTTTAAACGGTGTCAGGAGGGAGAAACCTGAGCTGTCATGTTCAGCGCGGTGTGGCTGATGTGCGCCTGTTTGTCTGATCCCACTGACACAGTGTTCAAGCCTCATATTTATACCCGCATCTCCCTCTTTTTCCGCTATTTTCCAAATTCTTCTCTATGCAATAGCCTCCAAAGCATCACTGTATGCTCTCGGTTTGATACAGTGATCATAAAAAAAGCAACTGGGTTTTCACATAGGTGGAAACAAGGAGCAGCAAGAGTCCAGCATGGTGAATAATGAATACTGGAGCAGGACATTTAGGTTGAGTCAGGGCTGCTGTTGCTGCTGCATCCAGCTCCCATCCAGGCTGAGGGTTACAGCACAACTTAGCCTAATGGATTTTCTGTGTCCCAGATGAATGTCTTTTTCTTTAATCTCAGCTTTATTGTGTCATATTTCATCTGCTTTTGCGTGCCTTTCCTAACGGCATTAAACATGAATGGTGTTAGGTATGGAATATTTACCCACTATAGCTTCCCACCTCACTTAAACATCACATTCTGATAAGTGACTGATTTTTCTGTTTGCTGTACCATATTTCTGGTGGTTTCATCAGCAAACATATTGTTACCAATCCAGCACTCTCACTTCAGAGTGAAGGTTGTTTCTACCATGCACGCCCATGTTTAAAGGTTGACATTTAGTTAGAACCGCTATAATGTCAGCGTCGGTTTACAGAACCGCGGGATGTATTAGTATTAAAGGGTCACAGCTTACTATAGAACCAACAGGGAGGGGGAGCGGGAAAGAGAAAGGAGTCGGAAATTGACATATGTTCTACTGCATAGCACCATTTTAAGTGAAAATGCACAACTCTTTACAGTGTCTACTGTATGCTCCCCGTTCAGCACAGCTCAATACACATAAAACAACAATGTTCATAATTTTAGAGCCCAACATGGCTCTCTTGTGGAGAGAAATTTTAGGTCACAAAACAGTTTTGGTAATCATTGTTGACCCACCAGGCTTGAATATTTCCTTCAATGACATTTTCCTGTTGAGAAACTGCTCTTCCTGACATCTCTCTCTCTCTCTCTTTCTCTCTCTCTTTTTTTCCTGCAGGTGTGAATGGGTTTGAAGGAAATATAACTTCAGCGGGGTCAAACTGAGCAGTGAATCTCACTCGACTCCTCACTCCTACGCGCTAATGAGGCCAGGGCAATGCTGACATCTCCTCTGAATCCAAAGACATCATCATGCTGAAGACGGAGGCCTCGGGGGAGAGGACCAGCCTCCGGAGTGCCTCCCCCCACCGTAATGCCTACCGGGCAGAGTTTCAGGCGCTTAAGAAGGCCTTTGACCAGCCTCGGATTGATGGGGACTCAAAGCCCAAAGACCTCGATCGGGTTAAACAACCGAGGGGCCGGCAGTATGGCACCCACGTCAGCCGCATTAAGGACATGTTCATGCAAATGGGCACAGAAAACGCAACAGCCAAGACCAAGGTCCAAGATGATTCATCCCCACAAAAGCTGGTGAAGCCCACCAACTTCATCAACAAGGCTGATGGGTCGGTGATTAAACTGCAGCACTCGTCGTCAGCTGAAAGAATCGGCGGCGCCGGAGCGAAGTTCTCTGAAACCAGGAAGCTTTTCGAACAGCAGTCACGTGATCAATCCCAATCGCCGGTCTTTCCCTACGGGCGCGACAAAAGGGGTTCCCACGAGCACCTGGACGACTGGCGAGGGGCGAGGTCCAACCGAGGCAGCACGGACTCCTTAGACTCACTGTGCTCCAGGACAGAAGCGTCTTCGCCGACCGTCAGTCAGCTCAGTGCCGTTTTTGAAAACGCCGACCACAACAACCAGAGCGTTACCTACAGAGGAGTCAGCAGGCGAGCCCTCTACTCGCCCGATGGATTCCACCGCCCTGGAGGCGACGTCAGCGAGGACGATTCGCGACAGTCTCCAGTTCGTGGAACCTACCGGAATAAGATAGGCGGCAAGTTACCCTCATCTTTGTCTTCCGAGGATCTGCTGACCCCTAGTCCTGGGGTGGAGACGTCAGAGGCGAAACGAGAGGCTCCGAAGGAGGAAGAATCGCGAGACAAGGCGAGCAATTCTACAGGGGAAGGCAGACGCCATTTGTCTGGTGCCACCACCAATGGAAACCAGGTTAATGGTTCATGTGAGGAAGAGGAAAAAATCCCAGACACAAGAAAAGTTACAGAGAATCCAGTCGACTCCAAAACCTCAAAACCCACTAATGGTGCTGTGATTAACAACAAAGCTTCTGAAAATGCTGCTACTCATCCACTGCCCCCAACTACAACGACAAGAGAAATCCAAGCGGATGGGGACGCTTCAAAAGAAGACAAGAGCCCCAAGTCTCCCAAGGACCAGATGGAGGAGCCTGACGAGGAATACACTGGGAATGAACGGGTGATTTTTAATGCCGACGGCGACGCCTGTTACCAGGGTTGGGGCGAAAGCTGCACGGATCCAGAAGACGACCTCTACGGTGACGATGAGGATATTGTCTATGACCCGGGCTGCGATCTGACTGAGATTCCTGGTCTGCCGGAAGAGAACAAAGAGGAAATCCCGCCAAAGAGGAAGATTCGCTTCAGCACTGCTCCCATTACAGTAAGCAGGATTCCGTACTTAAGTGTTGTGGATGCTGAAATTGTATAAACAAACCAAATGCAATCCAAGATAAAAGCCCTTGTGTAGCTCTTATCAAAAGTAGGTTAAAACAACAGAGAGCTAATATTGAGCTGAAAAGCTCTCTTTTTACGAGCTCGTATTTATAGTTACCATTGAACTAGTCGTCTGGTTAAATCCACTGTTGTAATTTGTATTTTGAAGAGGATATTTGATCCCGATAAAGTAATGCGAGCTCTGTAATCCTTCATTTTCTTTTCAGCTTGACATGTCCAACCACAGGAAAGACAAAGGATGGAGTGATCAGTTATTGTAGGTGTTGATCTGAAGCTAAAGGTTGTAGCAGCTTGGTGACTCAGAGCTTGGGGGTCAGCGCATTGCCCTCTGGGATTTTGACATGTTTATGAGCACAACATCTGTGCATGTGTTAGTCATGCTGTTTCTGAACCCACATAATCCTCACAAGAGATACTGTGTTTCCTTCTTTTTTTCTTAAGCAGTTTTCTGTTTTAAATCAGGAAGCTGAAAAGTATTCAGAAGTCTCTTAAATATGTTTTATTTTCAGCATATCCAAACTGGATCTTTCCTTTATTTGTGTGTTCTCTGCATAACCTTGGCGTGTTACACATGAAGGTTAGACTTAAGGAGTTTGAGAATAAAAAGGTGTGATTAACTGAGGTTGTTCCCCATTAGAAAGATTGTTTCTCCCGATATAAACTAGTTTCCAAAGAATTTCAGTCTTCTGGCTTCAAATGAGCCTTGCTTTGGGGTTTTTCTGTTAATAGACTTACCTTTACCATGGTGTTTGTTGCCTTTCTTGCTGGGGTATTTTGATATTGTTCTGAATGCTGTGTTGAAAACAATGCGCCTACTGTTGTTTGTGGATTGAAAAGATGGATTTTCAAGATTATGTGAAGTATTTTTCAGTCTTTATCCCCAAGTATTTAGAATCAGTGAGCTTAGCATTTGTTGTAGCAAACAACATGTTTCACATTGCTTTTTCACTCTTCTTTTTTTATATGTGGAATCTGTCTTTCTATTTTGAATTTGTGAGACTTCCAGCCGGTTCCACGCTCACATTTGCTGTGGTGTTAGGGTGTAAACACAGTCTTGGTGAAGAGATTAAACTTCGTATTGGTGCCACTCAGATTGTTCATGCATAAAGGGTGTAAATCAGTCCTATTAGCACGTGATCATGCAGCAGAACAATTAACCTAGTTATTCTGACGAGGAAATATCATGTTAGTTCCCTAAACGCCCAACTCTCTCTCCAAAGTCTCTTTTTCCTTTTCAGTACTTAACACACGTGCATGAAAATATATAAAGGCAAGCACATTATCACAAGGATTATTGTCATATTTCTAATGTTACCAGCTTTTTTTAAACCACCTTTAATGATGGCTTTTTCATTTATTTTCTTAAAATCTGTATAGAACTACCCTGCTTTAGTGCAATGAGAAGAGAGATATCGTATTATTCATGAGCCTTTAAACATATTACTTGACATATTGAAGACAATTGTTTTTTTGACACATTCTGTTGACATCATGTTTCTTGCTTTCATTTTCACTACAAAGCCTGTTGTCTCATTTATGTTAACCAGCCCCCCCAAAAAACGTGATCCTCTGTTGTTGTCTGTCATTTCAAGATTTTCCCATTTGCTTTGAAACGAGCCGACGCTCATTCATCATATGGAATATTCAGGAGAAACACCGCCCCTGCCCCTACAGAGACGGCACAATTAGACATGCACCCCTCCCACTTCTCCATCATACAGCCCCCCCACCACCACCACCACCACTCCTTTCAAACGGACAAACAGGGTTCTGTCTTTTGTCCGTCAATATACTGAAAGAAACAAAGCTATTTTCTCAGCCCTGCACGAGTCCGGCTTGACCCCCGTGGGAGGAGACTGCAGAAAATGTTTGAAAAAAAGAGAAAAAAAAAACCTCTGCCGTCTTTTAATCCAATACTTAACGTTCCCTCCTCTTTGTGTAATATTTCTTAGTAGGATAAATCAAAGTGGAAAGCGGATAAAGCATTTCAACATCCCAGCTTTGAAAGCTTAATTAATTTATTAATCTTCATGCATGGGGAAAAGATGGCAGCCAGTTTTTGGCAACAAGTTGAAAACATTGTGATTTCTTTATTGAAATAAATACCTTATTTTTTCTGTATCATGAGACTCACATATTTGTGTTTAGAATGAACACATCCCTTTGAAATTAGTTGAAAAATGTTTGTTTTCTTCGGGGAAAAACTGTAATATAAAGAGATAATAATTGCCAGTATTGCCACGGAGTGGGTGCGTAGTGAGCCCAGCCTCAGAGCTGCTTCCGCCTGTACAGTCTCGCTGTTGCACTGACCCAGTGAGAAATTACTGCTTTGAGCTACCCGAGGCGACGGCAGCGTGCCTTCCAGAAGACACTGACTTCCAGAAGAGAATCAGGCCCTGTGTTCATTCAAGCAGCTGTTTATTCCTTTTCATTGGTACCTCCAGTTTGACATACGGATGTAAGCATCATAGTAGATTCAGGGAATGCGCGCAGCTGACAGAATGCATTGTATGATCCTTGAATGTACTGCACGCTCTCCTCAAGCTGCACTGCTTCCCTGTTCAGCTCTCTCAGGTTTTTTATTTAAAATGTTCAGCCTGGGTCACACATTGGTCCCAAAAGCTTTTAACAACTTCTCACTTGTTGCAAGTTTCTTTTCAAACAGTTTCATCTCCTTTTTTCCTCTTTAATGCCCCTCTGTGAGCTTCCACAAAAAGAAGTCGTCTTCTAACATTAATGCTGCTGCACTGTTTTCTTCATCTCTCACCTACATAAATTGTGCCTCTGTCACATTATTTGATTACACTTTTTGATCACTCAAGACACTGCTATATCTTAATAGAATTAGGCCGATGTGATGAGTTGAGTACCAGTTAAATGCTCAGTGGAGTGGTTTTGTAATCAACCGCTCCACTCTACATGCTGCGTTTCACTGAATCAAAGAGAAAAGCTTTTTTTTTTTTTTTTTTTTGTTCCATTAGATTGTGGTGCAGCTCTGTTAGTGGAATGCTGAGCAGCATTTGTCTGCTTGGAGTCATAATCAATATGATGGATGTGTGTCACTCCTCATCTGTTGCAGATATGTTGTAGATGCAAGGCGTGTGTGTGTTTTATTGATGTCTTTTACTTGATGTTGGCTTGTTTTGCAGCACAGGAAAGATGATTGTTCTCATTCATTTTCTGTGTTTTTTGGTGATTATTGTGTATATTGCAGTTCCGTCCTAACTCGTTCCCTTCTAAATGGTCTGCATGTACCGGCAAATTGGATTCTTCTGCATCCATTTGGTTGCAGAGAACAACCTACACACATTAGTGTTTTTGCCATATGGGTGTTTTTTTCTTCTTCTTCTATGACTGCAGTATATAAAACAAATCCACAGACTAATCTGGTGCCTCACTGGAGCATGAAAGAACATAGAGACAAAGTTGCTGATGCTGAAAAAAAGGAGAAAATACCAACTTACATCTTCCCAATGCTGAGTATTAGGGGATGGGTATTTCTTCTGAGGATTTAAGGGGTTATTTATCCGCCCTTAATACAGCACACGGCAATGGAAGCTCCCAGCTTTTTGTCAGGATGTGACTTCTGGACTTGTCCTTCCCTAAGTACATGAAAGTTATGCCAACAGTGTTGTTGATGAACAGTGAACATGTGCGATTTCGAAAGCGTCCTTATCTGGAACATCTTCTAATACTCAGACTCAAATTAGATGGCCTGTCGCCAGGAACTTTGCTTTTTTGACTGTTTTCTGATAGACCGGATTACTCGGCCGGAGAGCAGCCTGTCTGTCGACGTGATGATATTTGCAGTGGCATTGCTTGAGTTTTGGATCCCGCGCTGACATGGGACTGGCAAGGTCATTCGGAAACGTTGGCAAAAACATTGCCACCACTTGGCCTCCTTCTGTAGATTCTTTGCATTGCAGTGGATGCTCCAACAGCTGCAAATCAATTGTGGAGACATACACTGTGAGTTCTCCCGTTCCCAATCAATAAGAGTGTATACAAACACAAGTCATCACAGATGGTCACGCTGACAAATGCCTGCTAAAGGATATCCTTCCTGTTTTTCCAATTACGGCTCTTTCGAGATCCATGTGTCTCTCAGCCGCCGCAGCCATCAGCACCCAGTTCCTTCTGCTTTTATGAACTTCAGTGTTTCCCCCGCTCAGTCAGTTAGACGAGTCTGGCTGTCAGCTTCCTCATTATGCAAACTGTGGCTGGTTTCAATGGAGGAGCGCCGGGTTCAGCTAGAGGAGGGTCTCAAACACGGTGTGACAGCAGCTGTGTGACTGCTGACATTTTGTCAAACAGCCAACAGCCGTGGTTGAGGCTGAGGTTAGTTAAACTGACATTCACGTTTTTTTTTTTTAAGTAAAACTTTTTTCGGGGGGCTTGTTGAAAAATATTTGCTTATATCTGGAATCGTTACTGTATATCTGATTGTGAAACTTCTGTGATTGATGCCAGAATGTCAGAATAAACAATCCAGCGGTGGTTTTTATGCGTTCAGCTCAGTCTGTTCTATGAAATATGATGTTGTTATTGTCGTCACGCTGTCGGTGGAAAAGCAAATCATCGTCACTTTGAAGCTTTTTCTCTCCTTCTTGTTGACTCTGATGCTGAGTGTATGTGTATTAGTGCATGTGTGCAGCTTTAGTCGCTTCATTATTAATACAGCCGTGTTTTTGTTTGCTTGTTTCGGTGCCACCCGATCTACCCTGGGGGATGCATTTTTAATGATCCAGGAAAGGCGATATGTTCCTTGAGGTTTTTGAGGCTGGTCAGTGCTCGCACGGCAGACTGCAGATCCATAATTCAACCACCTTCACTCAATTTTGGTCCCGTGCTGAGGTTACAACTCTGCCAGATTTTACTGCAGTAAAAAAAAAAAAAAAAAAAAATAGAAGCCTCAGTGATGCAATGTTCTCAGCTTGAGCATGGGAACGATCAGCCTGCTGCGCCATCACAATGCCATTGTTTATAGTGAGTCCTGGACATATAGCACCATCAGAATAAGTTTTGCCCCCTCAAAGGCCATTTTAGGGAACTGTGCCTTGTTCACAATGGTCCAGATCACACAGAGTGATTATTATGCTTTGTAAATATGGTCCCACACTCTGCCAAGTCATTATCACAGTCTGATGAATTACATAGCATAGCAAGTGGGCTGCAACAAGCAACATGTTGTTGTGTTACTTCGGTTCGGATCCCTGCCCCCCACTCGCGGTATATGATAATACTCTGTGTCCTCTTGTTTGAATTTGTGGCCCTTTTTCTTCTGTGGTTTGTTGTTGGTTGGAGTTATGGTAGGAACTGGCGCAGCGCCCACTGAAATGCACTCTGAAAGGCTTCAGACAAATCGGAGTTTAATGAACGGAGTTTGCTCATTTTAAATGAAAATAATCAAAAACACAATTCATAAGAAGCATTTTGTTAATTTTTTTTTTTAGGAGAGCTACTGGTACGAGAAGCATGTGTGTCTGTCCTGCTGTTCTGTATGCGGAAGCTGTGTCTGAAGACGAAAAAAGAAACGCTGACTTGTACAGTCGTGGCTCTGGGCTGTCAGTGCCACTTCCTCAGAGAAGAGGAGGCGCATGTCGAGGAGGACAAAAAGATTGGCCGTGAATTGACCGAATTTCAATATACTGTCACCTTCCTTTGTGCAGATAGTGTTGTGCTTCTTCAGTTTGGTCCACTTTAACTTTCATTTCCAGCTTTTTACACCTGTCAGTCTCACGCCGTTCCTATATTCCTCACATCAACAAGTATCTGCTGCCCTCGGAGTCTGGATGCTTTCCTCAGCACCTATCAGATTTTGTTCTTGGTGTGCGTTTGTGTATGTGTGTGTGTGTGTCTGCATGTGTGTGTTTCCGTGCCAGTCAGTTAATCCACTGCTGGGTTGGTAGCAGTAGGAATATTTCTCCCGGGTTTTCCAGCCTGCTATTGCCTTGGGCAGCATCCAGTGTCTGAAAGCCACAGAGCGAGTGACAGCGCTGGCACCAATGCACCAAAGGCCCACTTTAATACCATCAGAGGTTGTTTTGCCAGGAATGGGCGCCATGCCGTGATATCTTAGGCAGGGACTCAGACAGCCCTGCAGCAAATTACCCCTGGCTTCACCCGCTCTTCAGCTCTTTTTTTTTTTCCTTCTTTTTTTCATTTACTTTTCTTTATTTCTCCCTTATTGCCTGTTTCACTCTCCAGTAGCCTCACTGTGTGCTGCTGATCCAACCCATGAATCATATGAGTCATTCTGTTTCTCCTTCTCCAGTACACTGTCTTCCTGTTCATTTGCTATTGCTACTGCTCCATTTTCTTCATATCTTGAAGATTCCTGCATATTCTCCATGTCTCCTCTCTCCCTCAGCAATGCTCTCCGGAGTTCATTCTAATTCATTAAAATTTCTTCTGCCTCTGCTCTGTTCCCTCCGTGTTAATCTCCTGTCATCAGGAGAGCCACTTAGAAAGTCCAGCACCTACCAGCTCAGGTGGAGGAATATTATCCATCAGTGACTGGACTCTCGATTGAGCTCTCATCAGTGTTTAATGGCTGCGTTTATTCACTTCTTGTCCAAAGGCCGCGGACAACCGCACAAGGTTGACCAGTCAATACTTTAACATGGGATCGAACCGCTAACCTTGTCAGTAATGGATGACCGGCCGTGCACCCTGTTGTGCGTGCTGAAGACTTTACATCACATGCATATAAACTCTTTAATTAATACCGATTCTTGTTGTTTTCTATGAATTACCTGATAAACATTCGTGTTTTTCAAATACCTCTGGCTTCAGTGTGTCTGCAGCGGTATTCAGAGACTTCTGAGTTGGAGAAGATTCTCTCCATCATCTTGCAAGTCCCGGGGATAAGATAACAAGACTGCCCATCCAAGCGGAACCGCTGTCCGGCGTGCTCTCGACCGCCCGTGGCTGTGTTATTTTAGGTTTGCTAACTCAAAAAGTACAGATCTGGGCATCTCTGTCGGCCTGGTGTCGGCAGTATTGATCAGAGTGTTTTATAGATGATGAATGAGTATAAAAAGAGGATGAAAATAGATGCGGTTTGACACAGTGATGAATGACACCAGAATCGTGAGGACGGATAGTCACGATGGGAGTTTCCCATTTGTCTTTCAGACATCAGAGATAGAGCTGCGTAACTGACTTATTTATGAGTTTGAGGGGAGCTAGGCACTGAATCAACACTGGAATTACAGCTGTGTGTTCTGTGCATTTTACTCGTCAAAAAATTAAAAATTTAAGGATAGATAAGTTTGGGAAAAGTCAAGCAGTAAGCAAATCCAGCAAGTATAGTAACACAGAGTCTGTGACAATGCAGCATTTTATGGGATTTTAAAGCTTAAAAAAACTGTGGGCAGCATTGAAGGAGAATATATTTACATGTAAATGATTGTGTGTTTTGTTAAATTCCCCCTAAAGACTGTTCCAGTTCAGTTCCAGAGGGGCGGCACATGGGCAGGCAGACCATTATGCTCAGATGGACTTCCATTTGTGCGTGTGTGCGTGTGTGAAGCCTCTTTGATAAAAACTGAATTTCAATCAAGCATATAATGATGGGCCTCAGCCAGATGTGATTTTCATCAGGATACAAAAAGTCATAAACCAAAAAACAATGACATGCTTTAACTGTGACCACAGGTTTAAGAAAAATATCATTGTATCAAAAGAAATGGGAAGAAATTCAAGATCACCTGAAAAGTTTTGGTGTTTTATATTTCACATTTTTGAGTCTAGTTTAACCATATAATGGACTTTTCCCATCGATTTTTGGATGATGTAGTAAAGAAATGGAAAAGTAGTTGTTTTAGTTCCATATTCTGCAGATGTTTACCTCCTAAACTTGCAGCTTAATCGAAGAATGCTTCAACGATTTGCAAAGAAACGGAGGCCTGCCTCAGTCTATTTGATGCTCTGTTAGGCGCTGTGATCGGAGGTAGAAATTGAAATTGAAATTACTCCCAAAGACAATTTTTCAAACGGTTCAGAGTTTGCGATGCATCAGGATTTGTTAAATTTCATGCTCGACCGGCGATGCGCTGCTCTTCTCCCGCCGCTGCTCAAGTTGCTGGGTCAGTGTGAAATCGGCTCCAGAAGCCAGTGTTCTTCCTGTAGCAGTGGGAAGTGACATCTGCGTGGGTACAGGTGCCTTGGAGGCATAAAACATCAATTTTTCATCCGTAAATAAGGCAGGAGCAACTGCGCCTGGTGACAACTTTAAGCACAAATCATGATAATGTACCATACCCCCCCAATGTAAATACATCACGCAAGCATTTTAATGTGCTGCTGTTAATGCGTGAATGGTGACAACCCTTATTAATTATCTTATTAAGACATCATTTTTACAGCTTCACTGCTAAACAGTCACAACAGACAGTTTATCATAACATAAACCATAATATCTTCGAATGTGAGAAACAGTCCTAGTCGGATTTCGTCTCCTCTGCCAAGTCTTGCAGCAGTGCATTGGCATTTAAGAAAAGGACAGTGGCCAGTATGGCCGCTCCACATGTGGCGAAGCAGTGACTCTGCACAGATGTAAGCCTGGTGGCTTCTGCTTTTACACTGTGGGCATTTTTCACCTCACTGTAGTGTAAAAGCAGCGGGCAGCGGCATCCGAACACACAGTCAAGGTTAAACACTGCCTCACACACGGCTGAAGGAAGCTGTCCCTGCTTTTCTGTGCTTTTCTTTTTTAACTCCTCCTTATCAAAAAGCTGCTTCTTTACCAGAACAAAATCTAATTATTGTTACTGAACAAAAATATATTCGACATCCTGCCTGAGACATAAAGCTGGAACATTTTTACTCAGCTTGAAGTAGCCGTGACTGGGAGAGATTGTGGAATCGGTTAATAGGCTGTACTTGCTGACCTTTACATTTCAGCAGGGTTTTTGTTTTTAGCTCCTTTATCCCTCCCTAAAGAATATTTGAGCTGTGCTGTTACTTCGGGAGCATCCTTGTTTACCTCGTTGGCTGAACATGGCCGTTTCTTGCTGGTGAACTAGTGGACCGGAGAACAGGACAGAGACGTGTTCCTGTAGGACTTTTATTTTTAAACCAGGCGAGCACTAAGGTTATCTCTGTGTTGTGAGGTAAAGCTTTCCGTTTATTGTTTTGCCTCTCTGTTTTTCCTTCGCTTTTCTTCAACCCGTCTATTTTTATTTCCCCTGTGCATGCTGTCTCATTCATCCCGTCACTCCCTCTTTCGGTCACCATCGCTGTCCGTTCCATTCTTCGACTTTCCAGCTCTTCTCCCTCTCAGATTTATATGAATTCCCTCTCGTGGCCTTTCTTTATCCTTCCTCCATCACTGCGCCTTCCCCATCTCGCCTTTGCTCGCCCTTCCTCATGGATCCACCCTCATCTGTTCTCATCCTCCTTCATGACCTCCTGTCTCTCTTTCTGCTTTCTCCCTGGAGTGACTGGCCACATGCTAATGTGTTTGTAGATAGCGCACCATGACTTAGAGAGGCCATTAGCACGGACCGCCAGTGGCGGAATCACGTCCAGGGTTGCACAACTGCTGGTGTTTGCATTTGCCAGCACTGTGTGTGTATGTATGTGTGTTTGTGTATGTATTAGCATCTATTTTGCTATGATTCCCTAAAATATAATGTACATGAACGTAAATGTGTGTGAGTGTCTCTATATGTGTGTATCGCTCATTCCAGCATTAATAATGCAGGGCAGTTGATCACGCTGAATGATTGATGACAGAGGTCATGGGAGCTCACAGAGGATCCCGCTCCGAAGAGAATGGAAAAATAAAACAAAACGCAACAAGCCAGGCAGCATCACGCGATGTCACTGTGCCAAAGCTGTGGCAGTTCTTCCAGCAGTGTCTCTTAAATATTGTGCATCGTTCATACATGATTCATGACTTGGATATATATTTTTTTGGTGTTTAGAACATGTAAACCCTCAACTTTTTTTTGTTGCTCTGCACTCACAAAAAGTGCACACGTGCTCACTTTTGCGGATGACATTCTGACTTGAGGCTTTAATCGATACACATGACGCAATACGATGCTTTATTGATCTCATCTGCGAACGTGTGACCACAGACGAGCGGCGTGCAGAGCCGGGAAAGATTCTGGTGATTGACGTCAGGGCGCTGCTGGATGCGTGAGACCCTTTTCAGGAAATCCTTTCCTCGTAGGAGGCAAAATGTCTGCGTCAGATTTTAATAATAGCAGCTGCAGCCGGTGTGGGTGTGCAGGTGTCCGTCCAGCCGGGAGACTCAGAGGCAGCCGCCATCGCACTTTCGCTGTCACTCAAGCACTTGCATTAATGTTCGCCTATCCTTGTAAACACTTTGCGTACCGGCGCTCCTCTCTCTTCGCTGCTGCAGAGACGCATCCTATAGATGTGACAAAAGCCCACGCGCTGCTGGAGGGAGCTTCCTCTCCTCCTCTTTATTTCTCCTCGGTGCACGGAGCAATGGAGCGCCGGGTTGGGATGAGATGTGAAGTGACAGCTGACTGTTGCCTGCAGAGAGAGGTTCTTACGAGGATCACAGAGCTCGGAGGAGAGAGGCTTTCCTGGCCTCCTTCGCCACGTCAGGCTCCCCTCCATGTTTTTGTCGGTTAGGTTAGTTTAGGCTGAGTTGTAGCTGGAGTTTGTGGCGTCGGCGTTGCTGCTTGCGGTTGCTAAATAAAGGTCTTCTTCATCCATTTTCATAATTATCTGTAATCACTGCTACTGAAATGAGAGCATTATCTAATCATGTTTACACGAATTGTGCTTGTTACCATGTTTGGCTTTTGAAATTCATTTATATAATCTCCAAACCTTTTTCCTGTTGAGCTGTTTCTTTTACATTATGGCATCCCATAATGCTTCCTTAAAGATCTACGGTCCAGGAAGTCATAGAATCAGTAATCGCATGTATCTCTGGGATATTAGGCGATAAATATTAATACTTCTTGCTTGTCTTCTTTCAGGTGTTCAACACATATTCCAATGAGGATTACGACCGGCGCAATGAGGAGGTGGATCCTGTGGCTTCCTCCGCTGAGTACGAACTGGAGAAGAGGGTGGAGAAACTGGAACTCTTCCCAGTGGAGCTGGAGAAAGGTGAGTCTAAAAAGACCTTCGCTGATGGTCTCTGGCACTCATCACACAGATTTACAACTTAGAGCTTCCATCTCCGGCTCAACAATTAACAAAGACACAGGATTATTTTTAGGCTCCTGAAAACACATTTCCAGTGTTTTTCTCTGTTGCAGAATAGCAGTTGACTCGAAATCTCCTTAGATTACACTAAAAAGCATGAAAGTGCACAGCTTGTCCTAATTCCCCAGCAGGAGCTACAAAGGGGTGATATGGCGTCTTTTACGCCTGTCTTGTCCTGTTGAGATTTTACCGCCTTGAGTCCCTTTACATTGCAGAATTCCTCCGTCCAATCCCGGTTACGTAACAGCTTCTGAATAATTGATGCAGGATAAGAAAGGATGAGGGGATTTTCCTATCTGGGATATCTCCTATTCATACGATTACCAGCTCATACACGTTGCTTCTTTCTCTCTCTCGATTCCCTATACAAACTATTTTTAATGTTATTTTGCCATATTTTTTTCTGTTTAGTGCTTTTTTTTTTCTTCAGCCTTTTAGGCTTCATTTAATGTTATTGCAAAGATTAAAAATGAACTCTGATCACTGGCCTCCAAATGCACAAATATACACATTAATTCCATATTATTTGATATTTCCAGACGAGGACGGCCTGGGGATCAGTATTATAGGGATGGGCGTCGGTGCGGACGCCGGCCTGGAAAAACTGGGCATCTTCGTCAAGACCGTCATCGAGGGTGGCGCCGCCGAGAGAGACAGCAGGTAAGAGCAGCTTTTTTCTTTTTGCCATCGAACACAGAAAGTCACTCCGAGGGCAGCAAATTAATAAGGCCTGAAAGATCGGCGCGCTGGAGAAAAGATGCGGGCGACAGTGAATCAGCTGTGTTGTTTCCGCCGCAGAGTCACCACGCGCCCGCGCTCACACACAGTCACACACTGTCCCTGTCAGATTTAGCAGCAGGGGTTCAGATTGAATCCGCCAAGAGAGGCACTGTGTGTGTGTGCGTCTGTGTGTTAGAAATGTATGACAAAAAAACAATACATTGGGTGTTCTAGTTTTTTGTGATTTGCGCCGTTTTTCTCGTGTTCTTCTGCAGACTTGATGGTTCACACAGTGTTTCTATCCTCGTCCCTGGATGGTGCATTTGTGTGTCTTTGTGCATTTATAAAGTGCGATCGCTGCAGAGTGAGCACTCAGCCAAGGAGAGAGTCGATGACAGCGTCTCAGCAGGAAAGTTGTGGTTTCCTGCCTGCGATCTGAAAATGTCTGAGTGGGTGTGTGTGTTTGTGTGTGTGTGTGTGTGTGGGGTGCAGGTTCCCCGTAACCAAATTAAAGCCTGACAGGCGGCTCCGCTCAGAACTCGAAGCTTTTCATGCAAACTTTAATGCACTGGGGGTTGTTTGCAGTAGGTGTGTTTTCTTTTGGGATTAATCTTCTCTTTTATGTTGCGGCTGCTGCTGCCGTATGACGGCGAGATTAGTCGAAACGCAGAGAGGGAGACGAAGGCGGAGAGCCGCGGCAAATACGAATCGGTGCGTTCGGGAAAGCTGATCAGTTCTAAGATGACAGTTTCAGCGACTTCCAAGAAGTACCTCAGTGAGCGGGCAAAGTCAAAGACCTCAGACAACGACTGTGCTGAAGCTCGTGTTCGTCCCTCTTTTTCTGCAAACCGCAAAAACAGTTTGGAATGCTACAGGAGCCCAATTCACTGCATTTATCCCCGCCTAGATGCCGATGAGTTAATAAATAATGAGACTGTGGCTGAAAAGACAAGACCTGTCTTCTTCTCGGTTACATTTTTAGCACTGCTAGCATCATCGCTCACAGGACAGCATCCGTTCGCCCACCTCAGTTCACACAGAAGCGTCTCAGAAGCGTCTCACATGAGGCTGTGCAGCCGCAGGGGTCAGAGGAGGGACGGCCAGCTTTTCAGCAAGGGCTTTTCTAACAGAACTGAATAGAAACATGTGATATGAATCACTGTTTTTAGTGTTGAATCAGTTTATTTAGTATGGATTTCTACCTCTAAAACGTCCCATGTGTAGCTTATATAAGGACTAAAACATGATAGGCAACAAATGTGTGTTTTGTTTTTTTTTTTACTTTTTTTAATAGTCATACTTTAAAAATATCTGTATCTATCCTCATCTTGTCTGTGTTTTCCTAATAGGTAAAGTTTTTTGGTGATGCTCTTCTGAACCGTGAGTCAGGCTAATGCCATATATTTACAGGCACTTGTTCAAAGCCAGCGCTCCTGGGAACTGGCTCTTTATTCCTGCTTCCTGTCTGTATCTGTAATGTCAGCGAGCCATTACAAGAAGTCATGAAAAGAAATGCTACTGAAGCAAATTAATGCAAAGTGAGGACTCGGAATATAAAGCATAAATATGGATGATTGTACTCTACGGGATGGAACAAATCTCATATGCATTAAGGCTCCAGAACTCCATGTTTATAAGGAAGTGAAGTTCCTTTTTTACTAAGTTTGTCAAACATTTTCCTCAATTGACGAATTTTCTTGGATATAGTTAAAATCTTAATTTTAAAAAGGAATATACCGTACTTTGAAAATTTTGCCACATTTACAAGTATCATGAAGTTCTTGAAAATAATAGGTGAAAATATATGTGGACAGTTGCAGAATAGTTGTCCAACTTGGCTGTGCTAATCCTGGCAGCACTGCATTTTTACTGCGGAGTTCTCCACACGGAAAAATTGTGGGCTGAATTGTGGCAAATCCGCCATGCAGTGAGGAGTGATGACTCCGGGACTTCAAACGCAGTGAAACCCTTCCACTTCTCGCTCTCAGTGATGTTGACTTTTTCAACTTCTCTATTTGCAGCTGACCTCTCCACAAACTTTTAGTCACTCCGTGAATAAGTTCAGGTCAGCTGAATCCTGTTTCAACAACATATGCTGGAATTTGGTCGGAAATGAAACAATAGAATAGTCGCTTCTTGTGAAAATGCAGACGTCGTCCTGTGATTTGACTCATCCTTTAAGTCAGTGGTCCAAAACCGCCGTGGAGAGTCCAGTAGATCGCAGGCAGAGCCCCAGGCGGGCAGAAAGATGAACTCGACTGTGGCGTTGGTCGTGGTGGTTGGTCGATTTGCATTCGCTGACTTCGTCTTCTTGTTGTCGTGTCTCGGTGTCGCCATACAAAGCTGCATGAAGACGTTTGAAGCAGCGAAGGTCAGAAACTCACGTGAGTCACTGCCAGACATCCAGCTCGCTGTCTGTCTGCCTGTCAGACTGACATGTCTCCATGAATCCATAAGACAGCTCTGCTTGATGTGTTCAGTGTTGTGTTAAATCCCTTAGAGGGGGCTGGTGTATGTTGAGACTGAGATGGGGTCTCCACTGGGATTTCGGTTCAGGTCAGTACTGTGTAGATCTAATTTCTACACAAAAAAAAGGGTTAAAAGTTTTTATGGGAAGAAAACAGTTTATTTGGGAATTGTAGTTACCCTGCATTTTGAAGTGGAACCCATCAAATTACTGTTTCTCTCACTTGTGTGTTACCTTCGACCATCAGTCTCAATGAAATCCATCTATTTCAAGTGCTTCTTCTTTATAGAGCTGCCATTGTAAATCAAGTGCTCCTTTTATTCACGAGCATCCTTAAAATACCCTAAAATACAATCCCTACCTTATGATTTTCATTCTTTATAAATTGGGCTTGCAGGTCCTTCAACTGTTCCATCATGCAAATGGAGAACAATCGAGTTAAAAGGCCTTCGTTTGCCCTTTTTTAGGTTATGGATATTGCTATCTGAATAAGCCTGGTGTGACTAAACTATGAGAATTTATCAAAGTTTACAGGCTCTTTGCTCCTGGGACAAAACAGGAGCAGGGTCATTACAACTGCAGTTAAAATGTTTATGTTCTGCCTTGAAGTAATGAAATAATATCCAATATGCAGGGTTTTTTTTTTCCTTAACAATGAGCAGTAGTTTTTGTTTTATTCATATGTTGCAGAAATTATTCAAAAGCTGGATTCAAAATATCCCTTGTCTGTTTTTTATGCAAATTTCTAGCGAACTTAATGTGAATATTTAGCGAGGAGTTTTTTTTTTTTTTTTTTTGTTTTAAATGATTTGTTCCCGATTCCCTGATAATGAACACTAAATCGGGAGTTCCTTTCCAGGTCACGGACTTGCGTGACCTCCCATGGAGGGCGGAGCAGAGCTGAAATGTCGGATGCTTTGTGGCTCAGGGCGAAAGGCTCGCCGGCCCCCGTGTCCTCGTTAGCCCCGCTAGTTTGTTTTGAGCCTCATCTCTTCTGTCTCTCGGTCGTGCAGGAGTCCGCCGCCGTCACGGTGGGAATTTGTGACCCAGAGAAAGTCTGGCACTGTTGTAATTTTGAAAATAATGTGAACATGCACAGGATTGCAGTTTGTTATCCCCTTGTGCCTCTTGGAAAATCAACATGCATTTCTCAGCCCTCATATAAAGAGGTGAAAAAGGGTTCATTTTGATGTTTTGGCTGTATAATTGTCAAAAAATGTGCAATGAGTGAGTGCTTCCGTCTCTTTTTTCCACTCTTACTGTGTGTTTTTGACTGTGCTGGTTAGAAATGTGTGAACTTTGTCTGTCTGCTGTGGAAGCAGAGCTCTGTTTCCCTGCTTAAGGTTCTTCTTCTTCTTCTCCGTGTGTGTCAGGATTAAGGTGAACGACCAGATCGTGGAGGTGGACGGGACGAGCCTGGTGGGCGTGACCCAGAGCTTTGCTGCCTCCGTCCTGAGGAACACGTCTGGAGTCGTCCGGTAAGATTCAAACACAAACTGAAAGCAGAACCATTCAAACGTCATAGTTTGGGCCTTCAAATCTACATTACAGTATACTGATATAATGTGAATGTCTCTCTATAAATGGGACAGAGTGATGCTAGTGACCCACATTAGTATTAAAAGATTGAGATCTCAAAAAAAAAGAAAACATTAAAAACTAATAATACAGACCTGCATTGCAAGATGAGTGAGAATTTTCTATGTATTCATCAAATCACAACAATATACTATCAGAGTGTGTTAAGCCGACAGTGTGTGACACGAAGCAGGGCCTCCGCTCTTCAAATTCCTCTTCAATCGGCGAAATCTCAGCAGAATACCAAGTGGAGTAATCCTGAATCCATTCAGTCCTGCTGTCATTGTGCAAAAGTTGCAAAGCAGCCCCTTTAGCAGCCACTCGGCGAGAAACACAGTATGTGACGAAAGTCTTGTGTATTTGACAGTTGAGCAGTTTTTGGCAAGGGGGGGGGGCTGCTTAGAGCGATGCACACACACACACACATGGCATGGCAGGAAGGGTTTAATTTGGATTGCCAGAGCCGTCCTTGGCACCACTGCAAGACTGGCATCTCGACTTTCAATTGATTCGTGATGTTGGCGTTCCTTTTTCTCCTTCTTGATATGCTTTATTGCTCTGCTTTAATACTTCTGTCCTCGCCAGCTCCTCTCTTCACCCCCCCCCCCCCCCCCCCCCCCCCCCCCCAGTCACTGCTGTGTGTTGGCTGGTTTTCACGCTCGCTGCAACGCTTTGTTTCAGATTGGATTCATTTTTACACAGCAAGGCATTTGTTATATTGTTACTAAATGCTCTGAAGGCATCGCTCCCTTGACAGTGTGGCTGCAGTGGTTATGTGGAAAACGCAGGTGGCTAAACGAGGACGTGCTGGCTGGACAAGTGTTGTTTGCTGAACTAATATTGACAATGGAGGTTTTACACATAGCAGGATGTGGGTATATAGTGTAGGTGAGGCAGCCTGAAAAGAATCCCATCCAGCACCTGTCCCATGCATGGAGCAGCTAAAAATAAATCAATGTGATGGAGAGAATGGCCAGCAAAAAAAAAAAAAAAAACTACCTCTTATGCCTGAGTTACTTGTGACATATAAGAAAAAGACATTTTTCAGCCAAAAGGATGAAAATTACAAAGGTTGTAGTGATAATTGTTGCTCTTCGCTGTTATTCCCCCGACCAATTTTCAGTCGTCCTGCCCTCTGTTCCCTTTCACTTTCAGTCTTCCTCCATCATCTCTCCTTCACTCCAGCCCATCCTCCTCCTCCTCCTCCTCCTCCTCCTCCTCCTCCTCCTCGGTAAATCCTCTCCTCACTCTGTCTGGTCACCAGAGGTTTTATGGCCAACTGTCCTAGATTTTCTATTTTAGCTATATTTAACCCTGACTTCCAGCAGCAAATCGTACAGGTTTTTACTCTGAGTAGCAGACGACTCTGGTAAAAGGCCTTCTGGCATAAATCACATCGGAGGATGTGTAGGAAACATTTATTTTTTGTTGAATTCATGACTTTTGGTTGTGTTGATCGCTGTTGATCTGATTAGCCATGCAACGCAGGGCAGTATTTTTGGCTAGAAATGTACGTGGATTAATTCACACTACTGATATGAATTGTATATAATTGGTCTAAAATAGAAAATCCAACTTTCGCCACTGAGGAGCTTTCATAGAATTAAAGGGGGGAAAAAAAGTCACTGCATTGTTATATTTTTATAGAAGTCAGCAAATCCTATAAAAAAGCCAAATAAAGACCAGCTAATTGATCCTATTAACAGTTATTGTTTATGTTTTTGCAACCAAAGTGAAAGAGAGCTTACTTCTTTGTGCCACAGAGCTCCATTGTTGTCCAAAAAACTATTTAAAAACACACCAGCGACTGTTCACTGCTGCAGTGGCTGAGACGGCTCCTCGATGAATATGACTGCTAGAGCTTATTTTGCGCCAGACACACACACACACACACACACACACATAGCTGTGTGTGGTATGGTTGATTATCCTGTATCGTCCTTGATGTGTCTCTTTTCCCTCGTGTTGTGTGTCAATACAAGTCTGAGATGGTATCTTTGTTCAGATGTGTATAAACTTTGAGCAGTTTTTCAGCTGTCTTGACTCGTACAGCGAGAGAAGTTCGCCATATCGACGATTTCCACCAATAGAGTTGCAGTGGACAGTGTTCTAAAGACCAGTGCTATTGCTCTACTCTCAGTATTGAAGAATGCCAAGAACATCCTGTATAAGACCCGCGTTCCCGACCGGTGCCTTCAGGAAACAAACAAACCACAGCTTTGTTCTTCAATGGAAAAAAAAACAAAGCAGTTGGGTGTGGAAGTAGACTGTCTTTATCTGCATTATAGTGATGATGGCTGTCTGCAGACCGTTCTCGCTGTAAGATGTAAATCCCAATCAAAGATGTCAACATCCCAGAGTAGGTTTTAGCCTGTCTGCCCCTCACTGAGGACCAGACTGTTTCTACACCTTTCAACTCGATTGATTCTCGGAGTTTAGTTCCATTTTGTTGTGGACTTACGTTTTACTGCGTCTTGTAAATTGTGAGATTCAATGATCAGGTTTACTAATCTTTTACAGGATGGTCGGAAGTACCTTGGAGAATAGATATTGTGAGGAGAAAAAAACTTAAGTTTTATTTGAAAAAAAATCTTCAAGCAATCAAATATCTGATGATCAGAAAAAAAAAAATCAATGTTTTAATGGACTGATTTTTTTTTTTTAAATCTCATTGTGACACATGAAGCATTCTTGTAACATTCTTCAGAAAAAGATATATTATTATAGGAGTAAATATAACGGAGCGTCCATCCTCACAGTGTGTGATCAGTCCTGTCTGCTGTGTGTGAACCTGTGTTGACATCCCCAAACGCCTGTCATCCCGATGCTGCCTCACGCGGCGGAGACGTGTCCGGTAGCGTTCGTCCCACCACCCCTCTCGCGGGATCACCCGTATTGACTGTCTTTTTCAGTCAAGGCTAAAAAAGTCTGAGATTTCGTCCCCTCAAGTTCCTGCATTACTGAGTATTAACACCCTGCCTGACGTCTGAGGCAATTAGAGCAAATTGAATAGATTTGCTCTGAAGCTTTCTGCCGCGGCGTCCCGCGCGGCGGTCCCAGGTCAGCAGGAGGCGGCCCAGTCCCTGTGCGTGAGGAGGAAAAGCCTGTTTCCAGGTCACCTCCTCGCCGTCCAAAGCCTTGCTCCAGTAAAGTACTGGGCTTATCCGGGGCCCTCTCCATCTCCCTCCCTTCTTTTTTTTTTTTCTTTTTTTTTTTTTTTTAAACGTTCTCTGCGTCCTGCCCTTCACTTGTTCCTTCACATGTAGATCAAATACGCCTCTCTGCTGGAGCGTAAGGCCTTTTCTACATCGCCTTTAGAAATATATGAAAGAGCTCTGGGGAAATGAATTCACTTGATTAGGCCCTATCTGGAATCCACTCTTGCTCTCCTTTTCCGTCTTCCCGGCTCACTCTAACACACTTACACAGAAACAGTAGCCTGGAAAAGGCTCAGAATACACACAGTTCCTGCTGGGCTTGAGATTTCCTTTGATAAGTCATATTAATCAATCAACATAATTGTCTTGCTGCTTCGGCGCTACAAGACGAATCAATCGTTTCCTATAATTGTTTCTGTGGTTGCTGCCTGGGTTTTACAATTTTCTATCCATCTCATGGTCTTATTGGTTTTTTCGCCTTTGTTTTGGCAAAGTGTTTTCTTTGATTCCAGTTTGTGCATGACCATGCATGATCGATGCTTTTAACTTGAAAATAAGAATATTAAAAATGTGTTTATCCAGATTATAGTCATGGAATAACAGATGAACATGCAAAACTAATAAAAGAAGGCAAAGCTCATCTTTTAAGCATTTGTAGTGGACATCGTCTGCGGTTAGGCCGAGAGTAACTACAGGAGTTAATAGTAGCATTCACAGCACGGCCTGTGGTTTTCTCTGCCCGGCTGATAACGCTCCGCCTGGCCTGAGCCGACTGTCTTTTCACATTATTATGCACGTCCCGTCTCCCGGCCCTGCCCTGATACGTCAGCAAATATTGCTGTCATTGCCGTGTGGCTGTGGGCCTCTGCCGCTCCCGGTCTGCGACCGACCGCTGTGGCTGCTGCTTTTCACTGAAACACACAGGAAATTCACACTGGAATGCAGTTTATGATACTGTGTGTTTTCAGTAGAGAAAATCAGATGAATCAGGATTCAGTGTACCTGCATTTCTTTTTTTATTACTTATTGGCTTTAACAGGCGCATGATTGCTTCAACCTGTGCATGCGCTTCCGGGACTGTTATTCAAATAACACAATGTGCTGTTGCAGGTTTGTTATCGGCCGAGAGCGCCCGGGCCAGCAGAGCGAGGTGGCCACGCTCATCCAGCAGACCCTGGAGCAGGAGAGGCGGCAGAGAGAGCTGCTGGAGCAGCAGTACGCCCAGTACGACGCCGACGACGACGAGGTAACGACCACGCTGTCGCCGCGTGTGCACTTGATAAGATGATGTAGTTTAAATAAAGTCATAACAGGACTTGTTTGTCACACCTCCCGTGCACTGAAGTCAGTCAGTGTTACTGGATGTCATTTAATGCAATTCAGCTCGTTTTTCATGAGGGTTGACTGGAGGTTTTAGCTTATTAACTCCATAAAACTGACTGACAGGATGCTTTGATGCTGCCGCACAAAGCGCTCTCTCTCTCTCTCTCTCTCTCTCTCTCTTTCTCTCTCTCTCGTCGGCACACATGCTAAGAGGATCCCTCGTGAGCTCCGGTCCGAGAAACCATCACTCAGCGTTTCCTTCTGTGGTTCTGCTGCTTACTCACAGCTTGTTAATCCACCAGACACTCGGCTCATGACCCTGCCACTGTGTGTGTGTGTGTGTGTGCGTGTGTGCGTGTGTGCGTGTGTGCGTGTGTGCGTGTGTGCGTTCTCGTATTTCTATCCTTGTTGGGGCCAAATGTCCCCACAAGGATAGCAAAACGTGGAACAACGTGCCTTGTGGGGACCTTTTTCCGGTCCTAAGTAGGAGAAACAGTGTTTTCTTGACCATGTTGTTGTTACTGAAAAAAGTAAAAGTAAAAGTGCAAAAACATTTCTTTAGGGTTAGGCTTTGTTGTGGTGTGGGTTAGGGTTAGGGTAAGGGTCAGGGTTAGGGGCTAGACATGAATGGGAGTCAATGGAAGGTCCCCACAAGGATAGAAATACGAGACTGAGCGTGTGTGTGCGTGTGTGCGTGTGTGCGTGTGTGCGTGTGTGCGTGTGTGTGCGCGTGCGTGCGCGTGTGTCTTCACACAGAGGCAGTCCTGCTCACGTTTATGTTTTACACGCCTCCGGCTCTGCTCCTCTACCATTTTCATCACCGCTGTCTGAAGTCTTTGATTTCCTGGTGAACGGTGAAACGAGAGTCTTCACGCTTAAAGAACCGCTCTCCAAGCTTCGTATGCTGATCTCGGCACTTCGACAATCACGGCTATACACATACACACACGCGCACACACATAACACCTCCAGCTCTTATTGAAACACACACCTCGTGCTGCACAGTTTAAATACTGCCTGTTTTCTGTTGTTTGTCATCATGTAGCGTCTAAATGAAAGCTCTCCCGTCAAATCCACACACACATAAGAGAAGCTGATTGCATTTGAATTGTTAATCCACACATATAGATTGTGAGCAGCTGTAAAAAAAATATGCTTGAAATCCGTGGCTGTGGGGCAATGAAGCAACCATAAATTTCTACATAAGTACTGGTAGGGTAAACACTTACAAAGCCGTTCCATAGATGTGTGGGGCAGTAAAAAGAGCTCATCAATATTAATATCCCCATAAATAATAGAAGGATTGTGGGTAGGTGGGCGGCTCCAGGGGTGGGAGTTATCTTTCAATCTGAGGCCCGTGTGGTTTGACGTGACAGTGGCTCGATATTGGTGATGAGAATCTGATCCCAAGAGGAAGTTATGCATCACACACATCACGCACACACACCGCCGCTCATTAGTGCGCCGTGATCGTGTGTGTTCTAACATGCATGTATCCCCGCTGTCAGTGGTTTAAGTGGAGGAGGATGAAAACATTCGTTACGCAACATGCACGCTCTGCCTTCAGTCTCAGAGTGACAGTTTCATTTGAAGGCGTTTATACTTTGAGCATATATGAGGTGATTTTCAAGCTTTAAGCAGACGTCACTGGGGATACCTGAATGAAAACCTTTTATCTCTCTCCTGATTGTTGTATATTCGCCCATCATATCGCACTGACACTGAACTGTAAAAGACACAACATGATATTCTACTGTCAGTTCCAGAACATACACCCCAAGCTGAAAAGTTTGTTTAGCGTGTACTGAGTAGATTTTGATATATCAACATATATAACCCTTTCTTTTAAAATAATGTCATTTAGTACATTTTGGAGCATTCTCAGTTCGCTGTTCCCAGAGTATCAATGCAGCCATTTGCTTGCTCTCTTTAGCACACAGGAACCAAGCTACTCTCACTTCTGCTCATGAAGTCTCAAATCACTGAACTTGTGACGTAACTGAAACTGAAACCCGAGAGACTTTGTAGTCTTCTTGTCATAGTTACTTGTTGCAATGTACTTTAGTATTGACAGACCACTGTAACGTAGTATCACCAGGCAGTTTAAATTTCAATGCTTTTTTTAAAAAAAATTGTTGTACATATCTAGCTATGTTTTATTTTAATTATCATTATTACTATTTTATTGTTTTCCAGTTGTTTTAATTTTGCCATGAGTTGCTGTGATATCGTCAGTTTCCTCTCAATCCTTAAAAAGCGTTACCTCTCACGACACTCATTTCATTCACTGAGCTGATAACGTCACTCCACATGAAATGAAAACACGAGCAAACACATCACAATGTTGGGAAACTTTTCCTCATTTCATCCAGTCGTTGTCATTGTATCTGTTGTGATTGATTATTAAGGTAATAACAGCGACAGCGCGGCCCTGTGTGTTTGTGTCGAAGCGACTCAGTCGAACAGCGGAGACAAAGTAGAACATCAATCATAAACAGAACCATTTGTTCTCCGCGCGACGCTCGTGTAATTATTCGGCTGTATTGACAGATGTTTTCTGTCCTGGCAGCGTCAACAAAGAGACAAGTGGAAGTACAAACATCCCACGTTCGTGTCTGTGGGACGGCCGGCAGAGACAAAGGCGTGAAGGATTACCGTGTTAATTACACGCAAACATCCATGTTATCAGACGGCTGAGAGGAGTTTAACACAGTCATGTTGGAGAAGAAAAAAGAGAGATAATACTGTACAATTAGACACAATATCTGACCGTCATTCCCAGAACGATGGATGCTGTGTTGGAAAAAAAAAAAAAAAAAAAGAACTGTAAATCAGAGCTAGACAGTTTGATTAATATGCAATTTCAGCGAACTTTACTCACCTTTACATGAAAGTGTTTTATGTCAGTAAAATATTGTCAAAGCTTGTAAAGACACATAATACACCAGGATAAAGCCTGTCGCAGTTGCTCCTGTGCACAATCCCCCAGCAATCACAGCTCTTTTCTTCACCACTCGCACTCAAATTAGACATTTTTAGTGTGGATCATCACATCCTGAGTGCCGGCTGAGTAACAATGGACGTTTTCCCTGAAATTTGTCCATTCTTCCTCCTGATTCCTTATGCATGAGCTCAGGAAACGGTGATCATAACGCAATTCGATGTTTGGCTGCAATCCCATGTGTTCAACTCTTTAACTCCTCCCTCAGCAAATGAGACCCTAATGTGGGATAATGGCACCTTGGTGGCAGGCGCCGCCCGATGTGGAGATGGAGCAGCCGTGCATGTAAACAAATGGAGCCTGAGCACCGGCATCAGGGCGGGGGAGAGGCGGAGGGAGGAAATGAGAGCAGAGGAGTGTGCATGTGTAATGCATGAGTGAGAAATCAAGACAGAAAGACGAGTAACAGAGCGCTGACGTGCGGTTTAGTCCTCGATTCAACAACGAAGATGAGAGGAGGACTACAGAGGAAAAATGAAATGAAAAAATGGTCAAACTTTTGGTAAAACATGCATCTTTTATGCATATTTATGTGGAGATTGTGGAAATTTATACACAGGCCGATCAGACAGGTGATGTGATGTGAAGAGAGAGTGACTGATGCTCTGCTGGTCATCAGCCAAAGAATGAATCAAGAAAGTGGTCTAATGGTGGATGTCAGCACTCATTACTGAACATTTTGAGAATCAAATGAAAGGAGAAAGAGCCGTGGATACCTGCAGCATGACAATGGTTGTCAATTCACTGCAGTTAAAAAACTCAAATAAAAAATAAGAAGTTAATAAATAAGTTGTTTCTGGTGATTTTGATGTTTTTCAGCCCCAGTCGCCACCATCTTGACTTATCTCCACTAAAGGTTGAGACCTCACCAGCTCTGACCTGTCACCTCCTCGTACTTGAGGCTAGATGGTGACTAATGTGGGGAAAAAAAAAAAAACATCAAAAGTGACATTCTGATTTTGTCAAGATAACTTATCCTGTCACCGATTTTTAGAGAAGTTTCTGCTCACCAGGCTGTCAAATCAATTCAATCCAGACAAAGTTTTTGGCAACTAAGTGGGTTTTCTGCAATGTTATGTAACTGGGAGCATTAAAATAGCATTACTTATGTAAAAAGAAAAAAAAATGAAGGAAGGAAGGATAAGTTAAGGAAAATGGCTGAGAATGTGCTGCAAGGTGATGGGGTCTGATGGAGAACACAACTTTGATTCCTACTTGCATAAGAAGTGAATTCCACGACTGACTTTCCGTCTCCTCCTAAAGCAGACCGGGGAATACGCCACCGACGACGAGGAGACGGGAACGACGGTGGCGGGCGGAGACAAGAGCATCGAGGTGTTCGACCTGCCGGAGAACGAGGACATCCTGTCCCCGTCGGAGCTGGACGCCACCAAGCTCTACCAGAAGTTCAGAGAGGTAAACTCACACACTCCTGAGTTTCCCAGAGCGGAGATTACACAACTGCTGGGTAGCCCACCACGTATTCTCAGACGGCTTTGAAGGCTGAACTGCTAACGAGCCCACTCACTCAGCGAGCCGCCGCCGCCGCCGCCGAAAACACTCATCAGATTCAACAAAAGATGGAGCAGCACAATGGAGTCTAGCATCTCTGACTCACTTGGCAGAGTTCTGTCCTTTTGTCAGCATCCGAGATCAGCTTACTCCTTCTAATTCCTAATCTGTGTGATTAGAGGTGCGAGCACAAAAGGAAATCCTCTGCTCATTACACCTCATTGCTCCTGTTTTTTTTGGGGGGGGAATTTCTAGAAAAAAGAGAGAGTTTAATCTCATATTTTAACAAATTACACAAATCCATATTATGATCTTGGCACCTCTTCGCTCAATCCATTTAGAAGAACTGAAGCACATTTGTTCCCGTCGCCAACAGCGAGCCCACCTTAAAGATTACAGTCATAAAACGGAGCATAAATTCTCTCACGGTTTGGTCATTTATGGTTCTTTTGGCTGCCGAGAAGCCGGGGATATTAATTGTGCGCTCCAGCGCCGCTACGCCGTGGCACCGGCAGCATCTCGGCGCGGTTTCACAAAAAGCTGTGTGACACATTTAACAAATGGCTCCGGCTCCGCTGCAGACTCCGCAGTGGATATCGAGTGAGAAGGTAATGTGATTCCTGTTCTCCAGGCGGCCACATTTATTCCTATTTGTCTCATCCGTCTGTGTTTTGACCTCTCTCTATTGTGGAGAGAGACAAGTAACATTTAGCTTCACAGCTCAGATGCCATCGGAGGTGTACAACATGCGGCCCGTGGGCCAAAAACCAGGCCGCAGCGAGGGCCGTTTCAGGCCGAGGAGTGAAACGCAATGAGTAAAAATGATAAAGAAAACTTGAACTTTGAAATTTAAATAAAGGTTGCTGATGTTTTAAATGCATGTAAGTATTTAAGTATTCCTACTTTGTCACTCTGTCTTTGTCGTCTCATCAGGCAGGCTTTTTAGCTTTTACTGCATTCATCTGAAATAAAATATCTGTTTCTGGGCCTCACTTTCTTAAAACTGAATTATTTTTCCTTTACCTCTTATAATGGTGAGCAACAGTGAATGGATGCAAACAGCTGGTGATAGCAGTTGAAATGTAGAAGTTAAGAAAAGAGAGATTAATTGCATCAGTAATGACTAAACAATGATGAAAATGTCCGTCTGACCAAATGGCCACCTGAAAAAAAGGTTGAATATGTCTTAAAAAAGGCATAAAGTATCATTCCTTTAACATTTTACTGATGCTCTTGAGTTTATTGAGTTTCACTGAAATAGAGAATTTGAATCAGTAGTTTCGCTACCATCAAAATCTGTTTTAGACAAATATCAATGCTTCTCCTGAAATAAAGAATTTGAGAAGTTTTTCCACCTCTGAAAGCTGAAACCCAAACTGAGCTCATGTCAGTAGTACTGCAGTCGTAGCATGCTTTACTGATAATGAATTATTTGCAATAATTCTCTCGAAAATTCTAAATTCATTTGGGAAAATTGGAAAACACGATATTCAAAGTGGAAAATATGATGCAAATGGAAATCAGAGTTTTTGGGACTTTGTTTGTTAAATTTGTGCTTTTTTTGTGTGAAGTTTTAATTCTAATTAAATGTAACTTTTATTGTCATGCAATAGTGCCTCTTTATTACTCTTTATTAAAACATAGGGAGGTCATTGGGGGTGTTTTCATGGTATCATTGTTCTGGTCCGGTCCACTGGAGATTAAAGGGGGCTTCATGTGGTCCCTGCAGTAATCACTAATGTCACCTCGTCCACACTGAAGAAGATTCTCTCTCGTTAAATGAGACGCTGTGTGCACGCTCCACAAAGCCTCATTTAACGCCTTTATTATCCTGACATCCGCTGATATTCAGTCGGTCATTTCTTTATCTCTCTTCACCCTCAGCAGGCCAAACTTACACTTAGAGCATGACTGAGCTGTAAACTGACAGAGACCTTTAGAAGATCCCAGGATTTCTGTGCAGGATGTCATGAATATAATGGATGATTGCTGTGGTGGATCATCAGTCTTTTGCCAAAAAACATCCTGTTAGCATTGGACACATGCATCTATAAGAAATAGAATGCAAAATAGGATGTAAGAAATATAATAAAGTGCAATATTTTGTCTGTTTTGTCTCCACTCAGAACATAAATGGAAATACCCCCAATCTTTTGAATTTCTATTTTCATTATCATAATATATAAAGATACTATAGTTTTGATGTTTGTGACTACTATGCTGACATTATCAAGAATAGTACAAAAAGCCTTTGAATATTTTATTTCATGTGGAAATATTACAATAAAAATACCAAAAAATATAATTTTGAGAAAATGAAACTTTACATTGGACTGTAACTTTTAAATGACAGTCGTCTGTTGTAGTATTTCTTATGATAGCTTTAACATCATAGTGTTTGACGGCTTTGTTTTATTGCCAGTAACATTTCTGATTTTTGAACATAAGCCTAGTCATATTTGTAAAAAGAAAAAAATAACATTTTATTATTGAACAGTAACTTTCAAGTGATGCTTCTACCCATTTCTAACTGTTTTAAGTAGTTCTGATTGTACATTTTGCAGATGTGCAAATATTGTAGTGAGTAAAATGGTTGAAAATAAAGATATGTATGCATACATACAGACTTTGTGGGAACTTTTTTTTTTTATGGATTTCTACATAACAGTAAATGGGCTGCAGTTGTATCTCTGTGCTCTCCTCGCCTTTCGTCTGAGAGAGCTTGTCAGAGCTGGAGGACTGGGTCGGCTGCCTCCGTCCATCACGCCGTATCGACGGTGGAGGGAGGCTGTGCGGCCATGCATTTGACGATCTGACCGCCCTCTCTTTTTCTCTATCCTGTACTTTCCCTTTCCTCTCCCAACAGCTCCAGATCAAACACACAGTGACCGAGGCCGAGATCCAGAAGCTCAAAAACAAGGTAAGAGATGAACGCTGTCGGAGAGCGGCGCTGCCTCCGAGCACAAATTGCACAAGTTTTGTCAGGCTGCAGACAATTTGTCAGTGGATGTTAGATTAGTGCTGGAGAGCTGGGGCGCTGGCTCTGGCTGGTGGTTAGTTCTGTAGTGAGGAAAGAGTTAGTAGTGAACCGTTTCTGTGAAAAATGCGTGTCAAGAAAAATGTTTCATTTGCACTCAAAGTTACAAATGTCTGAATTCAGGTTGAAAACAGCCGGTAGTGTTTCTGTTTATTCCGCTAAATGCAACCTGATCGCACAGATTTGTGCGTTTGCCTCACTCTCACGTCTGAAGTGTATAATTTGTGCACTCTAGCGGCCTGATTTGATTAATTCCTAAATTAATGCTTCCAACTCCGTGTGATCAAGTTGAGCGGTGCCAAAAAAGCTGTTTTAAAAGTAATGATAGCTCCACTTTTATATGATGAATAAGAGGTGCAATTTGTGCTCTGAATAGATACTTTGCTCTAAAAAAAAAGACCTTTTCTGCACAATATCGACTACCGGCTCTGTGTTATTACCCCCAAATTGAAGTACTTTATTATTTTGAATTGCTTTGATTTAATAGCTTTTGTGTATTTCATCCCACTATTGCTTTGACTTTCAGGTCAACCTATGTATTCTGGGGAAAAAAAAAAAATACGCCAATTTTACTCTGAAACAGTATATCATTGCCAAATTGAAACGCAATTGGACTGCACTGTTTAGGTTATTGAGTTATTTGGGTCTGCTTTCAGTTGGCTTCAGTGGAGAGGGAAAAGCAGCGCTGGGAGAAGGAGAAGAGCCAGCTGAAAGCCAGCATCGAAGAGAACAAGGAGAGGATGCTGAAGCTGGAGAGCTACTGGATCGAGGCGCAGACGCTCTGCCACACTGTCAACGAGCACCTGAAGGAGGCCCAGGCCCAGTACCAGGCTCTGGAGAAGAAATACAACAAAGCCAAGAAGCTCATCAAGGACTTCCAGCAGAAGTGAGTCCAGAGTCAGGAGCGGTCGCCGCATTAATGTTACATTATTTCTTCAATGGAAAAAAAAAAAAAGAGATTTATATTACACACATTTGCATCTGTGAGCAGCTCCATTTGCTCTCCTCCTCTCAGATTTATCCCATTCTTTTCTAATGCGGCACAGCTCCCCTGTTTTCCTGCGCTCTGATTTCCTCGGTCAGTCCCATCGCAGCCTCTCCCGCTCCGCTCCGACTCTGCCTGCCTCTAATTGGCTCGGCCCCTGCAGGCCAAGTGAAAGCAAACTGATGAAACAAGCTCTCCAAGCTGATCTGTAGCCGAGGGTTGAGGAATCGGTCAGTGGCGTACAACCGAGGGCGAAGCGAAGCCAGCGTCGGGGAAGCGGCTGCGTTTAGCGTTCTCAGGGGTGTAGCCGTGCGTTTCTGCGTGGACGCCGGGGCGAGATGAGACACGGCGATATCCTCCAACAGCCTCCACTCCCTTATCGGCACAGGCGAGCGAGAGGCAGGCATCGTCATCATCATCACTCACACAGACACACACGCGCTCTGTAACTGTATCCCGGCTTCCTGTGCGATCACACACACCTACTCAGCGCGTTAAACTCTCCCCTCCCTCCTGTTCCGTGCAGAGAGGTGGAGTTCATCCAGAAGGAGGATGCAGAGAGGAGGCGGCTGGAGGAGGCGGAGAAAGCTCACCTGGCTGAGATCCAGGGACTGCAAGTCAGGGTAAAGCATCTCTCTTTAATCCCTTTCCCGTCCGTCTCTCATCCCGAGTCTGCTGCAGACATTATCTGCTCCTACTGCGCCTGCAGCTTTCTTCATATCGGCTTAATATTTTTAGCTAAGAATACATTTTCATTGGAGTCATGTGAAGATATGAAGAAACTACATACATATTCTAAAAATGTGGAATATCACATGTGAACTGTATAAATTTCCAGCTTTTTTTTTTTTTTTACATTAATTCCCAAATATAAGAAAAATAAACTTTGGAAACATTCTGAGATGCTGTATTTTTGATTTTCATGATTTACTAACAAGACAACTAAAAAATGCTTGAAATATTTTCATTTTCTGTGATTAATCTAAAATTTGGTTTCATTGTGAAAAACCCCACCTCTTTCCTTCTCTTGGATTTCTGTGGCTGTTATCAGTGTGTTTCAGGAAACCAGTGAACACGATGACCAATGCTTTTTCTACCATTTTCCCCTCTTTGTATTGTAACAGTGTCGCCGGACCTGTGATCTCGTCTGTTTTCGAACTCACACTGACTTTCTCCCTGAAGCCTGACAGCTGCTAAGTTGCCTCGCCGCGACATTTGATTTCCAGTTGGACGACCTTTGTCGCATGTCTCCATCGGCTCCGATAAAAAGACAAACTGTCAGAAAGATAACGATGGTGCTGATGTTTTGTGCTTGGATCTCGGCCATTTCTTTACAGCTGAATTGACACTCGGCCGGACTGTCCTTCACGTTCAACACTCTTTCCTCTGCTTCCCTACAATACTTAAAAACTTAACTGATGGCTTCAATTAGTTTTAAATGCAGTAAAAACTCATTTCCTCATAGCATAATTTCATTTCCGTGCCGAGAAGTGGCTCTTCTGACAGGTGGGTGCTTTCAGCTGTTTAACGTGGATCGGTTTCTCTTTTCCGCAGATTGCGACGCTGGAGTCGGAGCTGATGCAGCTGATGAAGCAGAACGGCATCCAGGTCAACAACAACAACAACAGCAGCAACAGTTCGGAGCGGTTCGGCGCTCAGCAGCAGAGTCCCAGCAGGGCGACCGCACAGTGCAGAGGTCAGTGGACGCTGGGATCATTTTCATAACGTTCGCATAACTTTTTCTATTGAGATAATAAAAGAAAAAACTCAGTTGTTAGAACAGGTTCCAAGGGTCTGCTGTCTTTATGGAGGCTCGACAGTCGCGACTTGTCGCCGTTAAACTTGTGTTAGAGTCTCGGAGGTGCTGGAGGACAGAACCGGCTGAGCTGTTTCCATCTGTCCGTGTCCAGTTTTAGCCTCCAAGTGTCAAAGTGCTGCTGAGAGAGAAGTGTGATAACAACCAGAAGATTCTATCTGAACCTTCACCTGTTCCTGTTTGAAAATATGATCTCCATTTGGAAACTCAGTCTGGAAAAACACGTACTTTGAATTTTATTTAGTTTCACACCGTGTTTGTTTCTGAAAAGTGGCCACTTTTACATTTTTAAGCAAGATACACACATTATTTTAAGTTTGCAGTTCATTAGTGTCATTTTGAACATGTTGAGGGTCATATATGTGACGTGACAGTTGTTACTGAAACAGACTGATGGAAATATAAGGTGGCAAGTGCTGAAATATTTATGTACTGTGTTTCAGTCGATTATTCAGGTATCCATACTTTACTTGAGCAGCTATTTTTCTGATGATTTATTTATTTTAATTTAAAATCCTTCCAGGTTCTGTTTTGAGAAAATGATGTGGAGTCTGACTGAAAACAGTGATATAAGTTGAATTTTCATCGATTTGTCTGTCATTGCTAATGATTGATGCAGTGATCCATGTATAATGATATGAACACATTCTTACCTTTTATCTTTGTACTGTATATATCTCAACCTGTTTTGTCTGTGTTCTGTCTTGCTGTAGGACCTTGAATTAGTGCTTTATCTTTAAAATTCACAGTTGCTGGAGTCCCTTGTGTTTAAACGAAAAGTTGAGTGAAAATATGAGTACTGTTGCCAGTTCGGATGGATGGATAGAACATTGTGGATCTCCACAGAAGCGTCTGTATTCACATTGGCCTGGAAAATGCATGTACATATAATGGCCACCCCCACACACACACACAGATACACAGTGTTTTGTAATGCCCATCCCAAATCCTGCTGCACTCTGCTGCTTTCACCTTCAGACACTCTTTCACCTCTAACTCCCGTTTCACTTTGGACCGCTGCTGACAGAAACAAACCCAGTAATCCGTTTTGAGCACATCTGTCTGACTTTGTTCGCTATAAGTGTTTTTTTTTAAGCCGCGCTGGCTTTAACACAGTGGCAGTATCTGTCAGAACAAAGTGTGTGCCACGGCGGAGGGCGCTCAGCGGAGGCGGGTGAACGGAGTGATTGGATCGGCCCTGATGTGAGCGCTGCAGCCCATTATGCAATATTAAATCGAGGGGGTTCAGGAATACAGCTGGAACAGAGTGGAAAGGAAAGGGAGAGCATGTGGGAGAGGGTTTTTCTTTTTTTTTTTTTTCATTTACGTGATTGTTTCCTCTGACAGCGTTTCCATGTGGACCTGAGGACGGAGCAGAAAAACAATGGCCCGCTTCATTTATGAAGTATAGGGGGAGATTTTAACAGCTTGTCATTGATTAATAAGAATGATGTGTGGGTGTCCACACTGAGCTCAGGATGGCAAAGGAAATCAGGAACTTTTTGAGATGTGTGTTTTATGCTTTTATACTAAATCTTGATTGTTTGTGTGTGTGACTCCAGACCTGAGGGACTGCTCACCCAGTAAAAAGAAAAGCTACAGAGGAGTCGCCCGAGACAGCATCAGCTCCACGGAGGGAGAGGTTTGTTCCAACACACCCGTCCACCCAGAGTGAAGAGAGGACCTCTGAACTCTGACCCAGTCAGGACCCCAGTGCCAGTCGTAATGAAAAATGTGAAGTACAACAACCAAACAGACATTTACGGTTAAAACTCTGAGCAGTTAATTAAACCGACATCAATCAAAGCTCCATTATTTCCATTTTAATCTACTCCCAGCTCTTTAATTTCCATGTCTTTCCTGTCACCACAGCGTGTTTAAGGACCGTCCATTCCACTTTATTCTACTTTTAATGAATTAATTGCTGTGTGTTGTTCTCGTGATTCTGTCATATCGTATTGCCCCCCTCCCCTCCCAGCTACAAGCTCCTTCTGGATGAACGGCTCTCATCTGGCTAATGCTGTCACTTAGCTCGGTCAGAGCACGAATACGTTCAGATCTGATAAAAAGCTCAAGAACTGGATCAGACATGGCAGGGACACTAAAACCAAGGAAAAGAGGGCGAAGGATTAGGAGTAGTAAAAGTATGTCAAGTGACTTCTGTCAGATTAGTGTGCAGCTCAGGCTGCTCACATCAGATATTCTGTGGCTGTGTGCCGTCCCTCGTCTTTCTCTGTTACATTCGCTGCTCTGAATACTCGCGTCATTTTCTGACCTCTACTTACAGAACGTTTGTGCCCCTCCTCAGGTATCTGAAGGACAGGCCAGCCCCGCCCACAGTCGCTCTGGTTCAGTTCGTATTGGAGATGGAGGAGCGTCGGTCCTCAGGGGTCCCGGCAGTGCAGAGGGGTCGCCCAGAAGAGTGCTGCATGGTGAGCACACCTGTCCTCAGCACATCGGGTTTAAATGAAAAGCACGCAGACTTTCTGATTACATGTCGAGACAATTTATGATTTTTCCATTCCTTCGTTCGCCATTTCGGCTCATGAATGTTCCTAGTTTTAATCTCAGTGTTGAATCTTCACAGGTTCTCAGTCTCCTGCCAAGTCGAGCCCCTCACACAGCCGAGAGGAGCACAGGCGAGCTCTGGACCCCGGGTGAGCGGACGTCTGCAAAGTTGTTGTGGTTTGAGGAGAATTATCTTGATTGGCAGCGTCATGGAATGTAAACACATTCATCTGAAGTCAGCTGAATGAGGAGAAGACCAGAAACTCTGCACACCGTTATAAAGTGATCTATGCAAATGTTTCACATGCGTCACATAAACATTAGCAGTAAATATTATGAAGTCTTAGTGTTTAGTCTGAATACTTCATAGCTCATCAGTACATGTGAGTGTCAGATTTTGAACTTTACAAAATACACATACATACATATAACCCTCACTGTCATCATGCATTTTGTAGGATAACAATCAAGACATTCACTTCAGTTCAGATGCAGTCAGAGTGCTCTGGACATGAATACAAGGGTTGTTATTAAAACAAAAGAATGGTTTAAACAAAATCTGACACATAACATTCACTCCAGTAACTCTTTTCATTCAGGTCGCCGCTCAGAAAGGCACAAGTGAAAGATCCCCGAGCCTCACCTGGAAACAGGTAAAAATGAACATAAAGCAGTGTTTATTAAGGTGCTGTTTTTGTTTTGCTTCTGTGGCTCCATCAAATAAACAGCAGTTCATCATCCTCTGTCTTTCTCAGTGATTTTTGATTTACCGAACACTGGAATCTATAACATTTCCTTTCTTTCTCCCAGCTCCATCGAGCCGTCGGCAGAGGAAAGCCCCGAGAGGCTCAAGGCCAAGGTACGTGAAGTTTGGAAAATGACAAATTACGATGCTCTTTACAGTACAGATATTAGAAAACTCTGTTCACTCTGCAGTCTATGTCTACTTAAATAAGACATAATATTCATGTTGTAATCTGTTTATAAAGGTAGAATATACAGAATATACACTATACCAGTGAATACTGTGTAACTGTGCCTGCTTTGTGTGTTCTGCATGGTGTTGATGTGTTATGCTGTTTGCAGACGTCACTCACATGGCCTCACTTCTTCTCCTATTCATATTACTTGGTATTGTATATCTTTATGTCTCGTTGTATAAATGCATCAATCCACTGCAATGGAAATAAGTTGGTATCTAAGGAGGTAAATTGGGTTTTCGTGGTGGAAAATTAACAGTGAATGAATTGTAGAGATGGATAATTGAATTGTAATTGCCTTAATTGCTAAATAAGTCAATGAACGGTCTTATAATTAAGCAGCACAGCAAAAATATCCATTTAACAACCTTTGGTAAGCATCAGCTCAAATATTACTGTAAATCCCGATTCCAGTTGCTTATATTCATAAAGAATTCAGAAACTGTCTTAAGACTATGAGGTTAAGGTTGTTAACGTGGGCATTTGTTGCTGTGTAGGAATTTGTTTAACAACCGCTTTTAATCCTCTGTAATATCAGACGTGGTTGCTTTAGGATTAACAAGGAGATTATATTTGATCCTTGATAAATTCAGCTGGTATTTCTTCCTCTCCGTCTACCTGCTCAGCTTTCTGTGCACATCATGAGGCAAATCACTGCAGAAATGATGTGCATTAATAGTTGTGTGGTTTCGGTGAAGGTTTCAGCCCAGAAACTGCAGCTTGGAGCTTATGAGATTATCTCCACCTTCACCTCAGACAGCACTGAGTCTCCTTACAGCTGCTGCACAAGACAAACCGTTACATCTCTATCTGAAAATCTTCTGTTATGCATTGTCAATGACAGTAGAAAAACGAGTGAAGCTCACTTACAATGTGATTTCTTCATTATAACAGTCTTTGATCTCTATTAATCAAATCCCTACAACCATGTTTTTATTATTATTCTGCACAACAGTGGATCTGAGCTTTGCAGTGCCCCAAAAGTCCACATTATATCAGTCTAAATTAATCCATTTTGGCCCGCCTCCACCTTCTGCCTCTCCGACCACCAACTGCAGCAGTAAAGTGGCTTCTTAGCATTTAATATGCTCTTTTCTTTTTCACTCAATCAATCAGCTGTAATATATCAACATGCTTTACCTTTTTATCAAAGGAAAGAACATATTTTTTTCTGATTCATTCACTCCTGATCCAGACTTTTTAGTTAGTTTTAGTAACTCGTCCTTAATTAAAATTGTCATATCAACATACCGGCACAGCATCGTGTTGCTTGTAATCAATAACGCTTCACAGGAACATCAATAGCAGGGAAGCACTTCAACTAATCAGCTGAAACCCTCACTCCGAGCCTCTTGGCTCTCATCTCCGGTCTGACGGGTGTGTTGCGAATTTCTTAGGGCCCCACTTTGAACGACGATCTGAGCGCCAGCAGCAGCAGTTCGGTGGAAATCAGCGGCCTGCTCAGCGAGGCCAAGCTGTCCGGACGCTCACACACCCTGATGCTCTCCTCAGACGAGGTACGGCCCAAGAATTCCCTCTGAAAATGATACTTTATGTTTCACAGTGTTAGAGCTTTAAAAAAAAAAAAAAAAAAAAAAGAGGAATGTTCCCAGATTGCCAGCTTTCGAAGTGAATATTTCACAGCTTGTTGGTTGGTACAGGATGCTTTGAGCCCACGCAGATACAAAATTACAGGATGTCATGTTTTTTCTTTTTTTTTATTATTCGAGCTGCAAACAGAAATCGATGCACTCTTGTTTGCACTCATTGTTTTGAAATGCACAAGCTTGTTGAAGCTCGCTGTGGAGGAACTCATTTCATTCCTGCCCTGTTAACAAACCAGTCATGTTTTTGTTGCTTTTCTCCGCTGCGACGTTCAGAGTCTGGATATGATAGACGACGAGGTGAGACCGAGGCTGAAAAGCTCTTTGTGCATGAACCATGTGTCTGTCTCTCATCTGTGAAGCAGCATCACTTTACCCGGCAGGTTCAAGAGCAGAGCTTGGTTTTTACTTGCTCGATGTAGGCTTCAAGTGAAGCTGTCCATTTCATCTCAGCTCATCGTGAATCCTGCGTGTGTTGGACGTGTGGTAGCAGCAGTCGTCCCGTTTGCCTCTTCTTCCTCCTCTCTCTGACTTTTTCTCCTTGTGTCGCCGTGACGTTGGGGCAGATCTTGGACGAGGCGCAGTTTTCGAAGCAGCACCAGTGGCAGAACTGCAGCGTGACGGAGTGGAGCCCTCCACAGGTGGCCCGCTGGCTCATGGGCCTCAACTTGGAACACCACATCCCAGAATTCACTGCCAAAAACATAGATGGAGAGCAGCTGCTTCAGCTGGACAGCACCGACCTCAAGGTAAAATCAGACCTACCGTGTTTGTGTAGTTTAAATATGTTGCATTTTTATGGTTCTTGTCAGTGTTCTGGTTCTAAGTTTTTTTTTATTTTATCATGGTATAAAAATATCTCCAAACATCTGAAAGTGGAGAGGATTGGTCATTTAATTTTCTGAAAGTTGGAGGTTTTATGTTTTATTTTACAAGGTGTTGAGGCAAATCAAACAAGTCATGAGGCAAGAATTAAAAAAAAGAATGAAGTCCATCTGTTGGTTTTGTTTTTGGAGCTTTTCTTCTTTATGATGTATGAATTTATATGTAATATAAGCCAAACTGAAGAAAGAAATATGCACATGGTAATTTTATTATTTCATATTTGCATTGCTACAGTTGTCATTTCTACCTGATTTTTTAACTGGAAGTTATAAAAATCATTAAAGTTGTGCTTTGAAAGGGTCTAGAGTCTTTTATACTACTTATTTCTATACTGCACAAACAAAACTTTCTAATAATTGATGGTGCTCGTGGATTTGTTTTTCAGGCCCTCGGAGTCTCTTCATCCCAGGATCGTGCCGTGATCAAGAAAAAGATCAAAGACCTTAAAGTTCTGATGGAGAAAGCCAGAAGGAACCAAGAGAAAGTAGAGAAACAGCGCGAGAAGCTACGAAAACGAGAGCTGGAGCAGCAGAAGGACGCAGCAGAGTGATTCTTTACCTCCTGCTATACTGTAGCGCCGCACCAAGTAGCATCTTGCAGAGGAGAACATCGGTAGGGCCCCATGAATCCGCCCTGAGGGACGCCTGCTCAGCGGAACGCCACGCCCAGATCTGAGGTCGTTGAGCGACTTTCTCACCAAGCAAACGAAACCAAAACGTGCAGTTGGATGACAGGAAGATGCCCGACCTTTGCCTCGTTTTACACCCATCCTGTTTTTAGCCATTTGAGAAGTGACTGGGTTCTATTTATTTTGCTGTTTATAGCTGTACATTGGGTTTATTTATTCGTATGCAGATCAGGTCTGTACAGAGTTCATCTCGTGTTTCCCCTGTATCGCCTACAGAGCCATCTGTCACCCGCCCGGAGAGATGCAGACCACCCACATGTACAGTGATAAATGCTAAGACAATAATGTCTGATGTGCCATGTCAACAGACTGATGTAAATCCTGTTCAAATGCATAGATCAGTGGACACCGCTGCTCTGAAGAGAGGTGGAACTTACAAGGAAATGCTCATCTCCTACCACTAAGTGTCGCCATGCTGCTTCCTTTCACCACTGAAGAGGGCAGCACTGAACATTTCCACAGGAACTGAACTGAGAACCAGGGTTCAGTGGGAGAACGAAGCCCCTCTCTGTACTTGCAGAAACACTGGAAGTGCAAACACTGTAAATCTGGTTTCCTCGGCGCTCCTCCCGTCAGACATATACCATACCGACGTAGTTCTCAAAGTATCAACGGCAAAAAAAAGACATACATACTGAACTCAACGGACTCGTTCGACTAGAGACTTCAGGTACTGTGTCATCATCCAGTTTGTAACTAACCGAACCTATTCCACACAAAAAACAACACGGATGAACTGAAGATTCCAGCTTATATGCATAATGTTGCTTTAACTCTGCTTGTATCCTGCTTTTGACCTCTTTTTATATTCTCTCTGTAACAAAGTAATAGCCCGCTGCTGCCTTTAGGAACTCTAGAGTAGGAGGATTTTCTTTTTTTTCTAAACTCTTCCCGCTTCTGTGTGAGCATCGAACATACAGCAGAACGAGTCACAAAATTTCCTTTTGGAAGTCATTCCTATTATTTCACACGTCAGACTTTACCATACAATATCTCTCTGGAATATTTCCAATAATTTTTTTAGGAATGCTGCCATATGTGAGCGAAGAGAGACGCAGCGAGTGCAGGAGCTGCCTTGTAAAGACTACTGTAACCAGTACTTATAGTTTAATGTTACACTGGAAGTTGCGCCTGACAGATGCAACGAAATTCTAATTTTATTCTGGAATCAGTTTGAGTTAAGACTCAGAGCGTTTTAATTTTACTTGTTAGATACTATTTTCTGATAAATGTTCTTTATGTAAACAGATTTTGTTTTAGGATTTTGAAGCTGACTTGAGAGACGTGTCGCCTGTGTTCATCATTCCCAGGAATCGTTCTGTAGATTTACAGGAAATAGAGAAATGTGATAGAAAACGACGGCTTCTTTGGCAATGATTTTCCTTTTTGTCTTAAAAAAAAAACCCTGCCTGGTGTGTCGTTCACAACTTTATTGATCAGGGTTTCAATGTCACAGTACTGCAGGTATCACAGATCGTAGGTAAACTTATTATTTATTTATTCCTGTATTTAATGATAACTTATACATGATAAGAGTATTATTAACAATTAATCATGATTTATTCAGACTCATATAATTATTTCCTTTTTTTTGCCAAAACTTGATTAAGACTGTTTATTAAAAAAGTGATTTAAATTGAAATGATTGTTATCAAATGAAGGTTTTGGAGTTTGATCATTCATGGACAGGAAGGAAGCTGTTGTATTCTCCCATTGTGCTTGTGATCTGTCCTCAAACACAACCAGTGCTGCTCCAGTTCTCCTCCAATAAACTACTCCTGATGTATTATGAAGTGTTTTGTAACACTTGAACCTTCCCTCGGATAACCCCCGCGCTCTTTTCACTCTTTTTCTATGTATGATAAACCACTGAGAGCAATATGGAGCGAGAATAACTCCGAAGCCTTGTTTTCTATGTGCAGAAGGCTAGAAGGCGAGGGCCGAGCCAGAAAATGTGATCCTACATTTTTTTTTCCCTACGTGCTTCACTGAGCTCACCTGGCATCAGGAGACCGGTCAGAATGATGAGACCCGGACGACACACACACACACACACACACACACACACACACACACACACACACACACACACACACACACACACACACACACACACACACACACACACACACACACACACACACACACACACACACACACACACACACTCATGTTTGGTGTCAGAAGGACAAAACATGACTCATCCTCCTTGTTTGTCTTGCTGTCTTTTTTCACACACTGGAACGTTTGAAGGGACAGCTGCTTGTCACACTGAATAAAATGTGCGGTCACCGTCCGTAGCTTTCTGGTTTTGATTCTCCTTTTAACTTTTTTAAAACCGGTGCCCACTCTGCTCTGCCTCCAGGTTAGTTTTTATTTTGTATCTTGTGCCCAAGACCTGTTATTTTTTCCCCCCCAACCATCCACAGCATGGTGCCTTTCAGTCAGCGGACATATCAGTCCACCACCTGACCGGGAGTCACCCAGCTGACGCCCTCCAGTCCCTCCCTCTCTCGCCCTTATTTCTATTTTTACTTTTCCCTAATTTCACTCCGAGGCTATTTTCTCCCCCTGACAGCGTCCGCCGTGTCGCTTGTTGCACCTCTTCTTCGACTTTACTCCCTCATACGACTTCTTATGGAGGGCTTACGATGCTCCAGCAATTCATCACCACGTTATTCACCTTCGTCTCCAGTCTGCTTCATGCTCTGTGGGCAACATTGAAGCCTGAGCCGGCTGGTTTGGCAGCGCGAGACGGTTCCCCCTGGGATTTCATGGAGGAGTTGACTCCCAGAAAGCTGGCTGTCAAGCAGCTGAAGGAGCAGTTCCTGGAGGCCCTGCGGACCAACAATGCACAGGAGGTCCTGCAGATTCTGCACACTGGGAAAATAGACATCGACGCGGTGCTGGAGGTGGACGACCCCAGCATGGTTCTAGCCTCATATAAGCAAGGTGAGGATTTGATGTCTTATGCTCATTTCTGTGAAACACAGCGTAGTAGTTGATTGCCGTATTTCTAAAAATCGTTCTAAATATGACCGATTGAACCAGCTTTAGCTACTGCAATTGTGTTAATGGCACTAGTTTTTTGGACACATGATCCAACCAGGTGCCCGTCAGATGTCACGGTGGTGTAGTGGTTAGTTGTCTTACCTCAGGTGAGAACATCCCTGGTTTGACTTCAGAGTCGGGGTGGGGGCTCTCTGTGTGGACTGCATGTTCTTCATGTGCATACGTGGGTTTTGTGTAGGCATTCTGATCTCTCAAAGTCTAAAAGCATGTGTTTGAGGTTTATTGATGGCTCCACATTGCCTGTAGCTTTAAATGTGTGTGATTTCTGAGTATCTGCCTTCCCAGAGTCAGCTGGGATCAGATCCAGCAGCTGAAACCATGAGTTGCATAAAGAAATCTGGAACATGAATGGGGTGTTTTGTCTTTTCATATTTATCATTATTTTCCAAGGAAATATATCAATCAGGGATGGCCTCAGTGTTTATGTTGTCCAGACAATTTAAAAGCTGAAATGTCAAGTATTATTATTATTTACACCAATTGCAAAAAATCCAACACAAAATAGCTGTTTTGTTTGTTTGCACAGCTATTCCTTCACGTGCCTCTTGACTGAGAAAGAGTTCAGTGTTATTGTTTTCCTGGACTGCTGTCAATTGGGTTAAAAACCACTGGGTGGCAGTAAAGTCGCACTGATGAGTGGTCAGACCAGGAGTACACAGGGCAAGATCACAAAATACATGTACAAGTTAGATAAAAACATGTTGTACTGCAGTAACTTGTACTTCTGCATGGATGATTTGAGGGAAAAAATGTGCATTTCTTCCTTTAAAAAGCTCCTACCTGTCTGCTGCAGGATATTGGCTGCCGGGCTATAAACTGGAGACATCCTGGGCAATGGGCATCCACGTGTGTGTGATGTACAACGCAGTGGAAACGGCGCTGGTGCTTCTTCAGAAGGGTGCAGCCGTCAACAGGATGCCCAACGGGAAGACGCCCCTGCACGTGGCCTGTGAGGTCTCCAACAGCGACTGCGTGGCCTTGCTCCTGGCCCACGGGGCGAAGATCAACAGCCTGTCGCTGAGCGGACACACGCCCCTGCACTACTGCATAACCAGCGAGTCTGTGGAGTGTGCCAAGCAGCTCATCCTCAAAGGTGAGAAGGCTGTGATACATAATGAGAGCCACTAAAACAACAAAGTCATCTCTTTTTTTCTTTTAATATGGAGGTGCAAAGGTCAACATGGCCAGCCACAACAACGACGAGGTCACGCCGCTGCACACAGCAGCCAGGTTCGGCGTCCCTGAGCTGGCAGCTCTGTTTTTGGCCCACGGAGCGTCTGTGGATGCAGTCAACGCCCTGCAGGAGACTCCTCTGATGACCGCAGCGTACTGGGCCTTCGACGCCAAAGAGCAGCTCTACAGCGAGAACCATCACTTAGTCTGCCGCCTTCTGCTGGACCACCTGGCAGGTTGGAGGCCCGGGATAAGCCTTTTCTTTCCGCTGAGAGCACTTTTTTTGCAGCTGTGATTCTGGCCTCTGCTGCAGATCCCAACCTTCAGGAGGAAGACCATAAGACGGCTCTTCACAAAGCGGCCTGGAACTGCGACCACGTTCTGATGCAGATGCTCCTGGAGGCCGGGGCCGACGCTCGAGCCATGGACATCAACGGCTGCGCCCCCATCCAGTATCTCCTCAAAGTGACGGACGTCAGGCCGATGGCCATACCGGAGCTCTGCTATCAGCTGCTGCTGAACCACAACGCGGCCCGGATCTACCCTCCACAGTTCCACAAGGTGCATTTGCGCTGTTATTTACATGATTGAAAATGGTCCCGGCATGATTTTTTGTGCCGCACGTTGTGCCATGCATGTGTCTTGTGCAGGTGTTGCAGGCCTGTCACGACTTCCCCGGAGTCGTAGAAATCATGATCAACTGCTACGAGCGTCTGAAGCCTACGAGGAAGTGGAGAACTGCGATTCCTGACGACTGTTACGAGGTAGAAAACACTGCATCCACTTTTACATGTGAAAAACACAATATGCAAAATGAGATCATCTGCTCAAAAAGAGATTTGCAGACTTACAAGTGATGCAAAAAAGTGGACATAAAATAGAGAAAATGCGTTTTTGATCCAAATAAACAAAGGCACTTCAGGTCAAACACGGCGATGAGTTTTAAATGTTTGAATCGGAAGGATACCTGTGATATAGGAGCAGAGCTGGATTACCACTTTCTCTCACAGATTTTAGAACTCTCATAAATGTCAGAATTCTCAAGTCTCCCCCCTCAGGGTCTCACACGTGTTCTTCCATCCTGGATTCTGTGTCACCAGCTATAATTATAATTATCACCTTCGTTCTCTCCTGTCTCCTCAGCGACACACAGATTTCTACAACTCAGTCTTCGCGGTTTGCAGCAACGCCCCCCGCAGCCTGCTGCACCTCTCCAGATGTGCCATCAGGTCAGCGCTGGGCCGCTTCTGCCACAAAGGAGTCCCACAACTGCCTCTGCCTTCCTCCCTGAAGAAATATCTATTACTGGAACCTGAGGGGATACTGTACTGATAGACATACTTGCTGAATGGATGCGGACAAAGCTGTTTGGCTTGTTGCAAGTTAATAATTAACTGAGTTCTCATCCATAGACGAGCATGGGATTCAGAAAGAAGTAAGGAAATTTCTCTTCAGGTGTTTCACCTCCAGCAGATGATGCTTTGAACACGAATGTATTTCCTTTCTGTACAGTCTATCTGAAGAGGATCCAGACGCGCCTGGCAACCAGCCGTAATGCTCTCAGACGCATGTTCTTTTGAGAACAAACACTTCATAAACCACTCCACAGTGAGGACTTCTTCTTCCAACGGACTGGCATCAAAATGCTGCTTTGGCACACAACTTCTTCACAAGATATTAACAATGCACAGGTTTTCATTCATTCCCCAGTTCTTCTTTCAGAAACACTGGGAAATGCTTTAGATTTCCAGCCGCAGCAGCAGTGGGAGGCCTGAGACATGCAGTCGCCACTGCAGGCTCTGTAACGGTCTCGGTTTATTTCACCAAGATGTTTTGTCTAATTTAACCGAGTCAGGTAACGACAATGCCATTTCACCACAAAAAATGCACTTTATTGAAACGGACTGAAGGAGAGGCTGAAGCAGAGAAAACAAACGGGTAACGTCACGTTTTGTGGCAACATTTAGTCTAACCGTTGCAGGCAACATTTAGACTGAAGCTGCTCCTGTTTCCAGCATTTATATTATTGTATTAAACACCCATAGTCTGAAAATGACTATTTTCCAAAGGAGGTGTTTCAAACCTTTGAATAAATACCCGTTTGTAAAATACAGTATGTGTATCTGCATTGTTCTGTACGTGAGTGCGTGAGAGCCCATATCAGCATCCGCCATGATAAATCTGTGGTTTACAGGACGAAATGAAGGCTGGTTGTGAACTTCACCCCTATCCACAGGTCATGCAGTGCAAAGACAAGTATGTCTGAAGCAGACCTTTATTTTCTCTCCCATAAAACGTGTCTTTTGTGTACATGAAGTTAAAAGAAACTTCACATTTCCGCACATTACAGCACATTTATAATGTGGCAAAGTAAAAGCAAACAGAGAGCCAGTCCTGTGTGTTGTGTTGCAGTCAGAAGGTACATTCCTGTGTCACAGCATTCTTTGCCATAGATGGAAGACACACACACACACACACACACACACACACACACACACACACACAGATTAGCTATACTTGCCAGTGGAAGATGAGTACATTAGAACTGCTCGGTAATGTGATAAAAGCTTTTTTTGTGATTCTGAGAACAAAGTATCAGCTGTTGAGCTGCAGGTCTGCATGTGAACAAGGTGTTTTTTCTAGAGAACATTGTCTGGATGACTGAAGGGTCGCACTTGGCTGCCTGAGATCTTAAAATAAACCAGAAAGGTTCATAGTGCAGCACATAAAAAACTGTACACGGAATTTGGATTTGACTTCACACTGACCTCATCTATTTTTATTTTTATTTTTATAACCTTGAATATAGCTGCATTTCTTCTGCTTTCCTACTTATCATGAAAATCGAGAAAAACAGAATGAATGAAGCAAAAGACAGACCAGAGAAACACAATAGAGCAGGACATTATTGGACACGCTAATGAAGCTGGGGAACAAAACAGAGCGGCCTGTTTTCGGCCTCCCCTGGCATCCGGCCACCAACAGTCGCTGGTGTGTTACGGCGACCGACGAAGCAAAGTTTCCTAAAACAAGCTGTGGAGAGAGGGAGGCGCCGGGAGGAAAACAACTTCCAGAGACATTACGGAGGGGAGCGTCGGCAGATGCGTCTGTTTACACCCTCTCGAAGCGCTAATTGTTTAATCACCGACTGAGAGAAAAGTGATTCCCCGCAATAACACTGAGAAAACATCATCCAAAAGCACAGAGTTGTGAACAGAAAAAAAAACCTTGATATGTTTCTTTTTTTTATTATTATTTTTTACATTCACTGGTCCTTTCAGTGGTGAACCACACACTTATACAATAACACTTTGAAGACAATTCCAGAAATCAAACCTAACATGAAGAAAATTCCATTTTAAGTTTATAATTTTTACTCGAACGTAAAGATGTAGAATTAAAAGGAGTCTGAATGTGTGAATGCCATATCGCTGACGTCTTGCAAGTTTTCATTGAGGATGTGTCTGTACTCAGAGTGTAACTCTGTGTGCAGATAACTCAGTCATGGCTTGGGAAAACAAAAACAAAAAACATTGAAGCACTGTGCATCAATTACTGTTTGGCACAATAAACATATTTCTCTATCATTGTTAAACAGCGATCAACTGTGACGTTCTGCGTTGCAAATTTCATAAAAGAAACAACTTTGTTTGAAATTATTCAAAAATAAAAACTCGTACTTGGCAGCTGTTTCGAATAAAAATCAATTAGTAATGGTTCAGAGGTACGTATTAGAATTACAAACACTTTAATCATGACGCTAGCAGCTAAATCAGAGTGTACGTTGTGTGGCCTCCACACAGTTCGTCACAAGTCGCTCACATCTGATTTAGAGGAAAAAAATACATATAATTTTGTTGACGCGCACAATGAAGCGCAGCGTGAAGCAATACTGCAGATGATATCAAACCACTATAAGCAGACTTTGCTCCCTTTCTGTTTATGCTGCAGTCAACAAACTCGAGCGACAACACTTCAGTGAACTTCTGAACTTCTGGCTGGACAGTTTGCGGCACTGATATAAACACAATGAGTGCAATAATACAAGAGTGTACATAGCTGTGAAATGGGGTACTTAAACATAAAAACACATTTAAATGCAGTTAGTCTTCTTGTTTTTTGAGTAGAAAAATTGAGAGAGCTTATTATTTTGACTTCTTCTGTTACAGGTAGCAGCGTGTGGTCATCTTTTTAAAAAAAATTATCTGAGGCAGAGGATAAAAAGTCTGGAGCTGGTGTGAAATCGGGATCGAGGAAAAACAGTTTAGCATTAGTTATTGCTGTGAATTTATGTCAGAAATCAACAACAAGCAGTGTTCATCCTATGGCCTTTCTGCTTTGCATAAAAGAGGAATCCAAGTTCCACGCATACATTTTCAGTCCAGCGACACGTTGAAGGCTTCAGCCACCTTCTGTCTCTTACAGTACAGGTTTGTCCTTCTTCTTCATGCTGTTGATCTTTCAGTCAGTCACCATCAGCGCGTTCACTCAGAGTTCCCGAGCTTCCTGGGCTCCTTGCTGGGCATGCACCAGTCGTCGGCCTCTATGCTGGACTGGTAATGCCGCAAGGCCGACTTGTTGAACACAGGAAGTCTCTCCACTGACTCCGACGACAGCGCCTGGCGATGCAGTACAGAGGGCGATCAGTCACTCTGGAACCTGAACACACCGACGCGCTTCTGAGAAGCACGTTTATGCAGTTTCATCTGTTTCTCACCTTCAGGTATATGACAGCTGAGGTGCCGTAGCCCTCCATGGAGTACAGCTGCAGGTCCCCCTGGAAATACTTGGCATACAACCGGGAGATGGGCAGGCCGTAACCGAAACCGGCCTGAGAGAGGCAAGAGGGGAAATAAGAAGGTTATATTCTGCATTTCCACTAAGATGTTACTGTGTTCCAGCATGCTCAGTTTTGTGAGGTTCTGTTTATGGCCAATCAGTGATGTTATTGGTTAAAATAACTTAAAAAAAAAAAGTTACCAAGTTAACCAGCTGGAAGACAGCACCATTTGTCTTAAATTGCTATTTTATACCACTAGAGGGTGCAGTGAGTGTCCACTTTTTGTCATGCATTCAGTTCAAGACATGATTCAGAGCAAGCATTGAGGAATTTGACAACTGCTATCAGAAAGCTACAGAAACTGAGGAGTGGTGACTCACTGGACAAGCCACTGAACCTACATTATCTTACACGCTATACATTTAGCACCATTAAGAGTTTGAAAACTAAAACTTATATTTATCTATAAAGACGTGACACAAAAGATTTTGAAATATAACGTCTGAAAGCAAACATGACAGCGTGGTCCCTACCAGAGGTGCGTTACGAGAGTTGTCTGCGTGGACAGGGCTGGGCGCCGTGGAGTACATGTAGCTGAAGAGACGCTCGATCTTCCTGAGGGGAACTCCTCCTCCTCTGTCAGACATCTGGAAATACAGAAAAAGGCACCGAGAGTGTCATCTTACTGTCGGGCCGGGACGGGTGAAGTCAAGTGAGCTTCATCGTTTGAAAGGGATCTGGTCCTGGAGGGCTGCAGTGCTGCATGAGCTCCGAAACGCCTGGATTTAATGAACGCATCATGATGAAGATCTGATAATGAGTCAGTCGTTACTATCAGGTGTGTTGAAGCCCTGGAGGATTCACCCATCCCTGATCCAAACGATCCCATGCTTCAGTATCAAAACATCACAGTGCTGCTTTCAGAGTATATCCTGACGTATAGGAATCCCTGGTGACAGCCAGTGTGTGCACAGTTGCTTCCTTTATTGATTTGTTTAAGCCGTGCCCTCGTCTACCTTGATAGTGAGGTCCTCAGCGCCCAGAGCAACGCGAACTTTGATCGGAGGCAGCGTCAGGCTCGTCTCGTGAGTCTCCACTGTCGCCCTCATGGCGTTCTGACGGAGAATATGAATGACAAAATGAGCGAGAGGACACACGGTGGAGCACTCTGCGGCTCGTCGTCGTCAGGTCTGGTGGATACTTTACCTTGAAGAGCTCAAACAGCATGTGGTAGAGATGCGATGGCACGTAAACAATGTGGAGCGGCTGGCCGGGGCTTTTGGCTGTGAAATATTTCATGATGTGATTTGTGAAAACTGTGAGCGTGCAGCTGGGAGTCATGATAACAAGTACATGTGCTAGCTGAGCAGTGAGACACGACCGACGACAAAACACTGCATTGATACTGAGCGATCTGAAGAAAGCTTAATGCTAACAGACAGGCCTCTCTGAGTCTGACAAGGATTTAGAATGGTTCAATTTCAGAAGTAAAACAGGCCTCCCAGGCATGTGCACACAACAGAATGATTTCTAATTTTATCAAGAACTTACAGTTAACTTCTGTGATCTCCATTTCAGGGGAGGTCAGGTAATACTGCTCACACAGCATTTTGGACGTTTCATAAGCATCTGCGAATCAAAAACAAAGCATCAAGAAATTATTTTTGCAGAATTGAAACCACAAAGCGTGTCCCAACATGGAAATGATCACTAGGGAACATAATATTTTCAGTTTTTACAGTCGAGCAATTTCCATATCATTCAAAGGTGAGTCAGTTAAAGCCATAAACACTGTGATAAGTGATAACACATTGTTTTCCTACACTAAATATATTGCCTCAATACCGTTACATCATGAAAAGTCAGTCATTAATCTCTACAAACGAATAATAGGAAACAATAGATAACTGTGCATGTGTACATGTGCATGACTGCCTGCTCTTCGATACTGGAAAGGACAAACTGGCTGTCCCATGGAGACCCTTTAACCTTCAGTTAAACACTCAAGTCTGCAGGGAATTAACATAAAGCATGACAGTGTACTACATGTGGATGTGCGTGCATAAGGAAATGGCAGTAATTACCTTTTACTACCTCCACAACATCGCAGGTGGGGTCAATACTGCCAATGTGTTTGGGATGGGCCGGGTTCACACTGCCATCAAAGATTAATGCTGCGAGACACAAACAAACTCACTGCGTTACGACACGTCATTCATGAATATGAACAAAACCTTTGCTGCTTTAAGAGTGAACTCCACTGGCTCTCCTTTTTTCACGATGACATGAGCTGTGAGTGTTTGGAGCCATTGTTGATTAACTCACAGTTAATCACAGAGTGCTATACTGACTGTGCTGGTTCATGAGCATGCGAGTGGAAATGCGGCTCATGTAGAAGCGGTCCAGGAAGTACTGGACGTTCTGGTTGGTTACGGGGTCCACACCGAACGCCTCCTTGTACTCCACCACTCCCTGAGCCATGGTGGGCACCACGTTGTTGTGCCGGTTCCGGATGTTTACCAGAGTCTGTGTGAAACTGAGCACAATGACATGGGAAGATATGTGAAGATGTGAGGGCAGGTATTTTACAGTACTGACAAAAGATACGGTCAAAACTGGTCACAATTAATGGGTTTTCTTGAATTTCAATGCAGACTTTGGCAACCAAGGACAGTTAAATGTGGCTTAAGCTACTCTATGTAAATGTACTTGAGTCCAACTAGGACAGAGAGCTATGGACAATATCAAAATCTACCATAAATGTTTGATATCAGCATTTCAACAGCATTGTACAGATAAGTATTATCAACAACTCTGACTTTAAGAACAGTGGAAATTCTTTGAGGTTACCTTAAACAGCACTAAAGCTGCATAACAGATAAAGCGTTAATGTCTCACGCTACACTGCGGTATATAATCACCCTACAGCCCAGCCCTGCATTCTTCACAGGATTTTGTGTACATTGGCACTGGGCATTGAGAACGCACTACACTCAACAGAGTACACGAAGCTCATCATGAGAAAGTGCATTTCATCTGCTCTCTCGTGGGGTTGGCGCAGTAGATTACATGGTTCCCCATGTTTGACTGGGAAGTTTTACCCTGGATGTCTTTTGCTGAAGCAACCTGAGCAGTCGGGGGGTCAAGGGCCTTACCCAGCGACCCACAGAGGTGACCAATCAGCACTGATCTAGAGAGCTTCCAGTTACAAGCTTGCTTTTCTAACCTCTCAGCCAAATGGGAACGCACCACATTATGCTCAGTACAGACAAAGCGTCTCACATGGGTCATATACGATGCAAATTGTTTCATTATAGCCACATTACAGAGCTATACATACCCAAAATGCAAAACTTAAAACTTTCTAAGTCGCCAAGAAATTACAGCAGTGAAAAACACACACAGGCCTGCAAAGCACGCATATATCCAAAAACAATTACAGCCGTAAGAGATGATCTGAGCAAATTTACATTTCACACAACCGAGTTGGCAGAGTGGTTTGGTGGTCATATAACAGCAACAAGATCCGTGTTTGATTCTCAACTTTTCTATGTAGTTTGCATGTTCTTTCTGGGTCAGTGCGGAATCCACTCAGGTCGTCTGGCTTTCACGGAATAAACGAAACACTGCTTATTATGGTGATTTTAAATTAGCTATAGAACTGAAAATATATGTGGTTCGGTTAGAATGGGCTTGCCAAAGACTGCTATAGAGTCCACTGACAGGTGGTAGAGCATCTTTAATAGCGATAGTAGTCAATTAGAAAGTTGAAAAAGCTGCATTTGATTCAATTTCTACCAAGCAGTAGCTGACAGAAAGTGAAACCACCCAGACAAAGGGATGTGCTGAACAAACAAGATAGGACAGATAAATGTGAGTTAGAGGTCCGCTTTAGAGGCTTCCACAGCTGGTCATGTGATTCACAAGCTTGATTTCATACAGAAGAAATAACTGAGCTGATCTGTTGAAGTTAAAATGATTAATCTCATAACTTTCAGTCTGATAGTAACATTCGGAGGCTTTCCAGCAAGTTAAGTAAACATGGATGACATAACTTCAGCTTTTTCCACAGTCAGCGCTGGTTTTTCAGATGTCTGCACTGCTGAGTATAACCACGCTTTGGGGCGAGCTGAAGCGCAGCTCAACAGTTAACAGATCCATAGGCATGCTCTGGATTAGTGGATTAGCAGCATAAAAATCAGACACATTCTTAACTTGTAATTACCGTATATAATTACAGGATATGGCAGGACATGTCAGTAAATAACTTGCCTTGTGAGGACTTCCCGGTCACTCGGGTCCTTTTCTAAAAAGTCAACCAGCTCCAGCAAGCTCTGTGAATACCTGATGGATACAGAAAGACAGCTGTTAAAAACTTTGCCTACTTACTATATGTCACAATCAGTACTTTCTCTATAATAATAATAAAAAAAAAGCATGTGCATTGTGATGAAATGTGTGACTTAATAAGCAGAGACAATACTTCTCAGTGTCAAACTCAGACTTTCTTATTTTAATATGCTGAAACATAAATGTAACAACCGTGCAATCAGACAGTGTATTGAAATGACACGGTTCTCTCGTTCAATAAAAACTGTGAGCTGCGGTAAAGATGTATTATCCAGGCCGGTGGATGAAGAAGACTGAGCTCACTGTCTGACGCTTCAGAAGAAACTGGGTGAAAGGTGACTCGCAGTGTGGCGACCATTACAACGCAACGAGTTTGCCCCTTAAATGACCTTCAGCCCTCAGAGCTGGACGAGCCCACAGCGTGCGAAGAGGTTCACCTCCTTAAATAGACTATTTAAAATCGGGGTGTGACCAGTCAGCCTTCATCAACAATGCAAAAAGAGCTGCAGGAGGAGAATGTGCAGGAGGCCATGTGAGCAAATATAGCTGCTGAGGTGGTTCCTGTGAAGAAAGAGGAAAAGTTGGGGGTGGGGGAAGGACTTGTATATTAAGCAGATCCTTACTTCTCTTGTCCACAGAGCATTATCAACACGTGAGGGTAAAGTCTGCGGCCAAAAACCAAAAAAGAATTTGTGGGATTTACCATGATGCTACTGGGAAGCAGCTGCTGGGGCAGAAAAACAAACCCAAAGTCATAAACGTACTCAGACACAAGGCTGCTGTTTTGGCTCCAAAGAAAATGCTGAGATCTTCAGTCATGCAAGCAGGGTTCCTATATGGCCGGCGTGTGTCTGTCAAGCTTATTGTGTTATGTACACAGTAAAGGAGGGCAGAATCCAGTGTAAATCTGGTCTCAAACCTCCAGCAAATGTTTCCCTCATAGCTCAACACAAGAGAGAGACAGAGAGAGAGAGAAAACGATTCCAGCAGATCAACTTACAGTCAAAAACAACACCCTGCAGCATGCTTTAAGCACGTAAGATCATTCAGCAGATAAGTACTGTTCACTGAGTCAGCAGTGTACCTTGAAATGAGAATATGGACACAGGCTGACGTATGCTGGCAGGGTGAGATATGTTCCCAAAGAGCAGCGACAAATAAAGCACAGAAATAAAGGTGGGACTGATGTGCAACAGGCAAGTACCAGATAAACAGATATTTAGAACTCTCAAGTAGGACTGAAGCAAGGTACTCAGATTACAATGCTCCACGATGTGAGGATATTATCTCATTGTGTAGCAGAGACTGTGAGGCAAGCCACAGTGGCAATGGGTTCAGGCAAAGTTCATAAAGCATACTCCCAGATCATAGATATCTGGCACAACAGTGCACAGAGTGCAACTGGATGGGATTTGATTCATTATTCAACAGGCAGGGACACAAATGAAAAAAAAAAAAAAAAAAAAAACCTGGAAAAACTCCAAGCATAGTAATGTTTGCCTACAAATACAGGAGGCGGGTGTAAACAGAGGATTTGTAGAGTATGCAGCGAATACAAGAGCGCTGGGTTGTGCAGGAGGTATTAGTTTGACATGAGGAACATACAGTGCTTCAGTGACCTCTGGTCATCTCTTCTGTGCAGAAGAGAGTGAGAGAATCGTCTCTCATTATTTCCACCAAAGCATCCCGACGAGCTGCGTCTCCGTCTGACACGACACCGACGCCTCCAACGACAGGAAAGCCCTGCAGCCGCAGTGGGATAACTGGAACCCCTCTCCCCTCCCTCACAGACCTATACAGCACCCGACTCACCCAGAAAGCTGTCACCATGGTCACAGGCCCCACCCACCCCTCACACCCCCCTGCTCAGTCTTTTACCATTCCAGAAATTACCGGAGTCCACTGGCAAACTCCACCGGGCCGGGAAACAAACTCATCCATCAGGCTGTCAGGAAGCTCAGCTCTTTCTTACTGGACTGTGCTTTGATTGAAGAGCTGCGAAGCATGTAGCTGATGTAGTTCTAATGACTTCCCCCATGTTAATATTCTGCTCGAAATGTCAATAACACACCTGGAGATGAATGACTCCAGCTCAACAATATGAACTGAAATCTTCCATGCAGATGTGTCAAATTTAAGGCTGGAGGGCCAAAACCGGGCCACCGAAAGAGCTCAGTCCTGCCTGTCTGGATCACTTTGCAGAGAGCGAAAGTTACAATGAGGACAATTCTGACAATTTTAAATAAAATGTTTGTTTTTTTTTTTCTCAATGGAGGCCTGAAGAGAATCATTATGGATATGTATTTTTATTTTTTAGATGACTTCATTTGAAAATGACAATTTAGTCATTGTAAAAATGTTATTTATTTGCAGAAGAATTTGAATGAATGAATGAATGAATGAATGAATGAATGAATGAATGAATGAGAGGCTAAGATTATACTGGATTTCGAAGGGGTTTCAATCACTACACTGAAGAAAACAATGAGTTTATCACTTGGTTTAATCTGAGTTTGACCCTCCTGGGCTCGTGGTGCTGTGCTGTCTTTCACGTGTCCTACCAGCTGGTGAGGAGCTTTAAAGACGGAGTGCTGAGGAGCTTGTCTGGGAGGAAATCGATCTCCTTCATGATGTTCGCCAGCCTGACAGGGAACTCCTGCCGCAGGAACACAAAGGAGGTCTTCTCACACGCATTGGCCGAGCCTGCAGTCACATGAGGGACGGCATCAGGAGAGAAATTACCGAGCGCGCACGCGGCCGTGACCTGAACGCATGCATCTGCAAAGTTTCTCAAGCTTTCATTGATTCTCGTGCGGCTCGTCCTCAGAAGAGCCCGCGAGTGAACCTTGGATCGCAAATGTCAGCAGGTTACAGCTGTCTGTCAGTGATCTGCAGCCCGAGCTGCGAAATCAGCTGTCACCACACACACACACACACACACACACACACACACACAAAGAGGCGACGTGCACGACGTGCGGCAGCAACACATTGTTCCCTATAGATCGTGTTGTTATTATGCTGTTGCTACATCAATGCGACCCCGCAACACTCACCAAAGTCGATGAACTGCTTCATAGACAGTGGAGAAGGGGAGAACTTGGAGAACCTCTCCACCAGCTTCGGGATGCCCGCTGCCGAGCCGTTTTTGAGCAGAAACTGAGCGAACTTCATGTTGCCCCTCTGTAGACCCCAGCGGTCAGCGGATCAGGGACAAACTGTCCTTTTCTGAGGTACAACAACAATCCAGATTGCCGACGTTTAGCGAGCAGGACCGACGCTTATAGTCGTGCACAAACCCCGTCACAGCATCTCACGGGAGGCTGGTTAGGAGCTCCGCAGCGTTGTTGTCCTCCGGCAATTTCCTCCCATGTTTTCAAGTTGTTTAGTGTCCTCCAAGGCCAACTTCCAACACACACTGAGGGACGAGTGTTGCTGTGGGGCGGAGAGGACGAGAGACAGACACTGAAAATCAACCAATCAACGACGAGAATGTCAATCTTTGGGCGGATACAACAAAAGATTGATCTAAAAATTAGCCAATCAGCTTCACGATTTCTGGAGTTTGGGCGGAGTCAACCACAACGTTGAAGTTCAACAGTGGAATGTTTTCTTGGAACGCCCTCTACCGGCCAGATGTGCAAACTGCGTCTCTCGAGTATCAACAAAATCTGATAACAGATGTTTTTGATTATAGTGACATTGTATTCTTATTCTTATTCTTATTCTTATTCTTATTCTTATTCTTATTCTTATTCTTATTCTTATTCTTATTCTTATTCATTTATAAATCAATTTATTGTATACATTTCCAAATTAGTAATTAAGTCCATCATACAGCCTCAATAAATTACCTATAGGTCAATAAATTCAGGTCTGTTAGTGGTCCCAAGATCTGGATTTGTAACCAAAATTTGAAATGCATTTCCTTGTTTTCCCTGAAGATTTATCCTTTTAAACTTGCCAATTCCAGTCACTGTGCTTCTTAAACCCACTTTTACCATCCTTTGGAATGTATCATATCTATGATACCATACTCCGGTTTATAATTTGTGTTAAAGGATGGTCTTTCAGGCATACATTATTTTTTTTATATGCTTCACTTTTGCCCACGTTTTAACAGTGATTGTGAAGAAATTTGTTAAGAAAAGAAGAAAATTTGACAAAATTCTGTCATGTTGGCAAACTCCCTTGACGTATGTTCAGATCCATGTGGACGTTCTACAGGTGAATGTCAAACATATAACATTATATTCACACTGATATGTATATGTCAATGGTAAGCAGATCCACTGAGGATTCATCCATGCATGAAAAACTTTCGGTGCTTTCTAAAAATATATATTTGTTGTTGTTGTTGCATGTTACAATATTGCAATAAGAAGCACCCAGAAACCACTGCGGGTCAGTAAACTTGTTCATCCTCTTCCTCCACTGAGACGCACTTCTCCATGTGGCCACTAGGTGGGGTTGTTTCTGCCGGGTCCTTTACGTGTCGAAGGAGGTGGGATTTCCTCTCCTCCTCCTCAACATCATCTCGCCTCTTCCTCGGGATGTATCGGCGTGCTGTGCACCTGTCTTATGTGCCTTTTGGTTGTGCAGAAATGCCTCTTTTGCCCCGTTGGTGGGTGTGATCGTGCCCTCCGGTCCCTCAGAGGCCTGCAGACGCTTTCATTCACACAGCGGTAGAGGATGTGTTGATCTTTTTTTTTTTTTTTTTTTGACGAGGTGCAGCAGTGAGACAGCATCTTTGCCGGTGACACATCATTTTCAGTGGAGAAGGTACGAGAGGAAACAAAATTGCCACGTTTTGTTGTTGATCTTGATCATCTTGACCATTTATTTCACCGAATATTTACGAGAATTGAGATTTTTCAGAATTTGTGACGGGGCCGTGAACGCATCGCTGTATAAACGCTGTCATGTTTGGAATTAGCTAGCTGCAAATGCATTAATTTTCTGCTAACATTAGCACTCGTCCTGACATTTAAACAGCCTTTCTGTTGCTATGCATGTGTAATTTGTGCTTTCTTTTCATGTGTAACTCCATATGTCTGTGTATTTACAATATGACATATTTTGGTTTATTCCCCTTCATAATAAGGCTTTAATGCTGATATTTCTTGGGGACTGTTTGCACGCCTTATCATTGAATTACAGTATTACAATGTGCGATGCTCTGTGAAAGGTGTGTATGACTGTATTTCAAATCCTGGTCTTCAGGTATCCAGCTTTGTGCACGTGTGCGTAGGTGCGTGCGTATGTGCTGGAGCTCCCTGCCCCAACGCACCTGACTCAGATCTTTGGAACATCATGTAGATCCATATAAACTGCTACAGTTAATCGGCACCTATCATCCCCTCAGACTTTGTGCCTTTTCTCTTATTTTGATTTGAGAGATTCTTCAGATATTGATCATTTGGTAGTTTAATATTAAATGTTGCCCCGAGTTCCTGAGAATTGTGCAATTTCCTCAGTGTGTCACATATTTTGACCTCCTTGAGTGTGTCCCACCTATGTGTTTGAATCAGGTGTGCTGGTGCTTGGAGATGTCACTTAAATGCAGGACATGGAGAGATACAAAACTCTGAATATAGGAACAGAATGTAACTACATATGTTCCACATGTGTGACCATTTCACATGTCAAAGTCCAGAATCATCACTGTTTTCAATTGTACAGATCCCCTAGGGTCGTATCACTGCCACACCCACTATTTTTTTCTTCTGCGGCCTTGGTCAGGCTTGGTGCATAAATCAATACTTCTCTCTGTTGTATGATGATCTCATGGAGCCATAGCATGTTGCAGCAGAGCGAGGCGGCGTGTTTCATCCCTGTGTCGTGTCACTTAAGCCCCACAGGGACACAATGTCAGACAAAAGTGACCTAAAAGCCGAGCTTGAGCGCAAGAAACAGCGCCTCGCCCAGATCAGGGAAGAAAAAAAAAGAAAGGAGGAGGAGAGGAAGAAGAAAGAGGTAAGGAAAAAAGTGAGTAAAAAAAATCACCCGGCCGGCACTCGAACCGCATCACACCCGAATCTGCGCCGTCTGTGTGTTTGACTCCTGTCAGACCTTGATACATAACCGACCGAGGCTGTGTGTGTCCATGCTTGCAAACATCTGTGTGTGTGCAGAAGGTTGGTGTTGACATTTTTGGGATCAAAATGTGCATGGTTTGATTTTTCGTTCAGGTTGTTGCACATAAGTAATGAGGCCGTTTTCGTTGTGCCTGTGTTGTTTCTGTGTGTCCTGAGCAGACGGAGATCCAGCAGAAGACAGAGGCCACCCCAGAAGACTCAGATTTAGACCGCAAGCGCAGGGAGACTGAAGCCCTGCTCCAGAGTATCGGCATTTCACCAGAGCCTCCTTTAGGTTTGTATTAATCGTACACATAATCCTCATAATCTGTCACTGTCATCTTCTAGAATGAGGCAAAAGGTTTCCACACAGGAAGCTGCAGCAGAAGCAGCAACGTCAAAACATGCGTGGAGAAAAGCAGAGTTTTTCTTTCCTTTGCTTTCGCCCAAATCCAAAATGTCCCAGTTGGATCCCTGGAGTGTCTGCCTCCTCCTGCAAGCTTTCGAATTACCGCTGTTCTCTAGTGGTCTGAAACTGTAATAACACCCTCAACACCTCAAAATGTGGGTCACTGCTCTTCCTATTATTAGCTTTTAGATATTTATAATCCTTCTTCAAACTCAAAAATGAGATCAAACAAACGACTCAACAGTTTATTTCATACTGAATCGTCTGACTCATTTGCTGATCACTTGTTCTGTGTTCATTTTCTTCACAGTTTTTCTTTGTAGCAGGTTTTAATGTTAGTTTCTTGTTGTTCTGGTGATTTAGTCCCGACCCCCGTGTCCCCATCCAAATCAGTGAGCACGCCCAGTGAGACTGGCAGCCAGGACTCCACTGATGGAGGAGCGGCAGGCAGGTAGGCAACGAAACAATTAATAAAAGAACATTGAAATTTCCCAAACATTCAGAGTCAGATGTCTGTCCTGGTTCATGGAGTTTATTCACCTCCGTCTGGCACTTTCTGGAGAAAAAGAAACAACTCGTTTTCAAATTGTGCGTAGATACTCGTTTCACAGGATTTTTAGGATTCAGGTTCAAGCAGTTGCCGTTGAGTTGGTTTAAACTGTAAAGCTGATTCATGGCGTATTGTTCTTTCTGTTCCTTGCCAATGGCGCTAAAGGTTTAGGTAAGGATGGGAGTTGCTGATGGTGAAGGTCTTAAATGTGCTTTCTGTTGTGTGTCATGGCATCCAGTTTGTTTTGATGACCACTGCTTCTCGTAGTTAACCCAGAGGTCTTCAGATTCATCCCCGCATCTCAGCTGTACTTTCAGCCACAGAGGAACATGTCAGTGTGAAAATATCGAGTAGTGGAAACCAAACCAACATAGGCTTGCTTTGAGGTGAAAGTACTGGTGCTAACCATTACACCGCTGCACAATCTCAAATATTAAGAATTTACATGGTAAATGCTGAATTCACGATGGAGCTGCTGAAGACCCTTTAAACTGCATTTGACCCATGAGTGTTTATGAGTGGAAAGCCAACCGATGCTCCGCCTCTGTCCTGTGATCGCAGTACTTCACTCCCTCACCTCTCCGCTTCGGCCTTTACTTCTACGTCCATGCATTCACCGCTCATCAGATCAGCAGCAGAACTCACACGTCAGCTTGTTCCCATGTCTGCTGCACGGTGAATGCCACGTCTACATTAGAGTGGTCATCAAGCGCTTCCCATTGCTGGCGGCTGACTGTGGCTCGGTGTGTGAGCGAGGCCCTCAGGGCTCAGTGGTGACGTGTCGTTCTGGTGTGGCCAGGGGTGGAACTGGGGGCTAAACGATGTCCTTTCCCTCCCTCTGAGGAAATGAAGTGTCATATGTGAGATTCATTTCTTTTCTTTTTTTTTTGCTTTTACCAATTGGAGTTTACAAAGTGGTGAGTTAGTTAATGCCTGAAATGGGGAGAAAAAAAACTAAAGTTTCGCCCCCAGATCCACCCTGGATGATGGCATGCCACTTTGAGCTTCTCCATCTGTGGTTGTGTATGTGTGTGTGTGTCCCTCCTTAGGTCAGGTTTCTCTAAAAACAAGTCCCAAGCACAGAACTCAAGGTAAGCATTTTCATGTCAAACCCAGGAACCCCCCCCCCCCCCCCCCCCCACACACACACACACACACACACACACACACAGACACCCACACACACACCTTTGTTATTTTTAGCCGAGGTTACCTTCACTCTGAACACAGAGGCGTCACGCACACTGCAGTCAGCGCTCGTATCGACGCGCTCCCGTCGTGATTCCTCCGATCCAGGCGGCGCGGCGGCCCCCTCCTCGTCACCGTGTTTCTCCACTCTTCCCTCGTGTCGTCCCGTCTGATGCCCTGCTGTCTCGCCTAATGCCAGGCTGAAAGACTTCTGCTCGTGTGAGCAACGCTCCAGAAGCCGTTTCAGAGCTGACAGCGCTGCTTAAGGTGTCATCGCTGCTACTGCAGAGCAGCAGCGTGTCAGGCTGAAGAAATGCCTTCCCTCCCTCACCTGTTGTGTTCTGGCTCAGAATGTGAAGGTATCTTATAGATGCGTAATGAAAGCATCATTTACCCAACTACCCACATAAAATTGCACATTAGTAATTTTCTCAGTGTCAGTCTGGACAAATAAAGCAAGAGCAGGACAAACCTTGGATTCAATATTGATCTTACAGGATGATTTGTTTGTGCAATTTGAGTTTTATCATGATGGATCATTTTTCATTGTTAAGTAATATTTTGCAGAAAATATAAACCTTGAGCACTCCAGGTGTCCTTTGGGTGATTCTCCCTTCAGAGCTGGACCCAGTCAGATTCCACCTTCTCCTGTTTAATGCAGAATGCAAAGTATTCCATCGATATAACCTAAAGAAATCACTCAACACAGATCATACTATCGGTGCTTCTTTTATGTTATAATTTGAAAAAGTACACAAAAGAATCGAATCGGGTTTCACTATATTAAATTTGCTTAGTTGTTTCAACTCAGACAAAGAAATCTACCACAAGTATTGAGCACAGATCCTTAAATAAATGTTGCGATTGACATCCGATAGAGCCTAATGTCCCCCTATGTGCAGCTCTCCCACGCTGGATCCACTTACCTCAGCGTTTTTCCATCAGCAGTGCCATCTTTGCATGCAGTTCGATGGGAATTTCTGTGCTAAGCTCTTCTCCAGTTAAGTGGTCTGTGGGCGAGTGTGTGCACATATATGTGCTGCTGTGTTTGTGTGCCACCCTGTGCGTGTTTCTTCCAGTGTGTGTGTGTTTGTTAACGTGCATGTCCTCTCTTGCTCCCCCTGTCGGTGACATCAGGACACTGCAGTGGGACACAGACCCCTCTGTGCTGCAGCTGCAGGCTGATTCTGAGCTCGGGTACATCTCTCTCCTCTTCCTCACTGTCTTATAAAGATTTGAGTTTGCATGAAACAGTTAATAAGATGCATAAAAGTTTATCAGTAAACAGGATAATTTGGTGCTTTTATTCAGTGTAACAGTCCTTTGTTCTCTTCTAGGCGCCGGATGCAGAGACTGGGGGCCTCTAAGATCACACAGGTGGACTTCCTTCCTAAGGAGGTGGTCTCTTACAGCAAGGAGACCCAGACGCCGCACACCGCCCACCTGTCTGAAGGTGAATGTTTGCACGGCTGAATTTAAAGGTCTAGCATGTGGAGAGAAGCTGAGAAGAGGTACCATGCTTCTGAATTGTAGCTATAAGCGGTAACACTCTGTCGGATGCAACTGACCTCTGATTTTTTGACAGATCCGGACAAATTGCAGCGTTTTGCAGTTTGTTGCATATACACTACATGTAGTGACTGTTGTTTGCATTAGTTACAGCTGTGGATGGTTGAATGTGTTTGGAAATGGAAACGTTTTATTTAATTTCACTCAAATTTTGGTGAGAAAATGTTGCACACAAGTGTTTTGGATGTATGTGGCTGTGTGTGTGTGTGTGTGTGTGTGTGTGTGTGTGTGTGTGTGTGTGTGTGTGTGTGTGTGTGTGTGTGTGTGTGTGTGTGTGTGTGGCTGCATGTTCTCGAAGACTTGAGGTTATGTGTGCATGCATGTGAAAATGCATACGTGCATATCCGTGTCTCTACAAGTCGGGCCGAGCTGCAGCGACTAAACAGATCCATATGGTCAAAACATCAGCGGCTGCCAATTTCAGGCTCGGAGATTTCAACATTTTTCGAGCTGGGGGGGTGGTAAGTGGTGGGGGGGGGGGGGGGGGGGGGGGGGGGGGGGGGGGGCGCGTCAGCGTGCACAGAGATCTGGACCCAGGACCGCTTGAGGTGTTCAGCTGAAATCTGCTTTTGCTGCTGGAAAACCAGTAACGTCTTGCTCACGTGTTGGAATGCATGTACCATTACGTCTCTACACAGACACTCACACACACACACACACACACACACACACACACACACACACACACACACACACACACACACACGCACACACACACACACACTCCCCAGCATCTTCTCTGTCTTCCCTCTCCAAGCTGCCAAGACAGCTGGCAGCCATGTGACTGTGAAGGGGTTGTACTTCCTGCTTCCTGTCATTATAATAGATGGTCTGGTGTGGATTCCAGTCCTCCGCCCGCACCGGCAAACCACCATGCACACACACACACACACACACACACACACACACACACACACACACACACACACACACACACACACGTCTGTCCTGATCAGCATTTAGATGGCCTGCTTCAACCCCCCACCCCACCATTTCCTTGACAGACCTAAGAATAGATCATTTATTCAACAAGTGCACCAGTACTCAGTTCCAGCACATGTATAGAAAACAGCATCATCTCAGTCTGGTGCATGCCCGCTCCTGGACAGCATCTAACAAGCAGGCAGCAGCTGCTAAACGTACCACACGATTAGATGCAGGCGATCAACGAACAAATAAAAATGCATATCCTGTGCTGCACACATAGACACAACTGCACACTGCGAGTGGGGAGCGCCGGCAGCGCTTCTGTACGTCGGTCCATTTAGATTTGTTTGTTTTCGACTTCCAAGAGCATGTTCAGGCGGTGTGTGTTCGTGTGTGTGTATGTGTGTGTGTGTGTGTGAGAACATCTGGGAGCCAGAGCGGAGCTGTGGTGGTCTGCAGGGAGGTGACCTTGGCCTCAGGAGACCCTTCCTTTACAGACTACCACAGAGCGTGTGTCCACAGGGGGGGGGGGGGCAGCACCTGCCTGCATCGCCGGCTCTGTTTGTTCAGGCCAGTTCCTTTTGTTGATTGCTAAATCCAACTTGCAACACGGGCACGCTACACACATCTCCTTTTGGCTGTCTGAGGAAAAGGTTCAGTGGCTCAATATTAACTTCTTCTTCTTCTTCTTAGTCCCAGTAGTTTGTCAAACAAAACTATTAGTCTTTCTCATATCTGGAGCAGATCTGGCTCAGGCCTTGTTTTGTTGGTGAGGTGTCTATTTCTACCAGTCTTTGGCTTCGCTGTCATATTTTCTCAAACCAGATGTGGAATAGGGGGTTCACAGTCTTTATTTAAGGTAATCTGAGGCTGGACGCCAAGGAAGTTCTTCATGCTTCGATAAGAAGCTGTTGGCTTGAAGCTTCTTTCTCTTGTGGCGTCTTTTCCACCTGAACTTCTGACCTCCTCGTGTTATTCCTCCGTCTGCTCTGAAGGGTGCATGATGGGAGCCTGGATGCCAGTTTCTTCAGTTTGGGTTTGATCAAACTTTGCGTGTGTTTCTCTTCCACACAACTTTAATTCTCCCACAAGGTTTGTGTGTGTGACTCTCATTTAAACCGGTTCATCATTATAACTTTTTTTCATTTCCGCGACCAATCTGCCTCCATTTAATCGCGATGTGTTGCCGTCTCTGTACGGCCTGTTTCCCATTGGCCGCTCGCTGATCAGTCTGCACCGAGTGGCCATTGTGCCAGGCAATCGGATTAGCCCCAGTCACGGTCCACTCCGGCTTTTTACTGCTTCTCTAATGCCTATGAATGGACGCGCTTGTCGGGAGGGATGGACGCTTTGTGTAAAGACGGAGCGGGGAAATGAAGCAGGGTCAACCGCGGTGTGTGTGTGTGTGTGTGCATGTGACAGTAACCTTCCCTCCATAGGTCAAACAGAATGTGTTGAGCAGCTGTTTTGTGTGGTTAAGTCAGAGAATTGCGACAATCTCTCTAACCTTTCAGTATAGTTTATAGGGAAAAAAGAAATATACAATCTACAAACTTATTAGCTCACTTCCAGTGAATCTTCATCCCTGCCACGTCCAGCTCATCTTCCTCACCTCCAGACATGGCCTGTATATGTAAATGTGAGAACTCCACTTTATCGATGTGTGTGTGTGTGTGTGTGTGTTTACTGGAGACTTCAGCGAAATAGGAAGTTGTGTGTGCGACCCTACGCATATCCAAGTGTGCGGCGGGGAGCAGTGTGAGCGTGACCCAGCTGGTAGTAAATTGGTTTTGCTCAGTGGAGCCTTTAAAGACCCATAATTGGCTGCAGTGGAAAGTTGCCAGTGAAACTACGAGCGAACGAAGGCGAGGGAGAAAGAGGAAAAAGGTAAAAGGTGACGAGAAGCGAGTGGTCAGCAGAGATTAAACAGAGGAGAGAGAGAAACAACTGGAGTAAAGGCCGCCGTGGGAGGACGAGGCGCTCTGATATTAAAAAGGTAATTGTTCGCAGTGAAGCAGAAGTCGGCATTCAGCCGGACAACCCTGTGAGAATGTGTCCATAATTTGATATTGTTTCGCAGGAAAACCCCCTTCTTACGGTGAAAAGTTCACAGGGTCAAGAGTTTATGTTAATATTTGAGCATTCAAAACATGCAAAAAGTGTGTGTGTATGGTTCCCCGAGCCTCTGCTGCCTCTGCAGTATTTTCCGGCTCGTTAGTTTTCAGCGGCCTCAGTATGTAGTCAGTCAGAAACTCTCTTCTTTGGTAAATTTCTTTCTTTCTTTTGTCATTCGGTGGACTAATAATGGCTTTTAAGAGCAAGAGGAGCGCCGTGTCCACACACTAATCCTGAACAGGTTCCCATTTTTTGTAAATACAAGTGCTCAGATTTATAAATGTAAACATGTGTGCAAAACATAGACAGGAGTAAACAAGCTGTATATACATCGAGACTGTTATAAAACACACTAACACACGCACATCACCTGAGCCTCGCTTAATCCCATAATAGAGCAGTTTAGAAACTAAACTCCAATTTTATAAAATAATCCTGGCCATCGGCTGCATACTGTTCCAATTACAGAGTTTAGTGAAGCTTTTTCCACAAACTATGTATGAAATGCGTTTCAAGAGGTTGTGTTACATTTTCATCAACAACCTAAGGAAAAAAAACATTCAGAGTTTAATCTGAAGAGACAATATTGTAACCTGGCCTCAAACTTTTGTCTTAGCAAATACGTGTCTTCAGTCCGAATGTGATTTCTCTGTCAGCTGACCTGAAACGTTGAAAGATTAGACTTAAAATCTAAATAAGGAAATGAGACAAGGGTATGATCATTTAACTGTTCAATGCTTTCATGCAAAATTCACCATAAAAATGGTTTTGGCATCAAATGTTTGTGCATATTTTTATTCATTGAAGTTGAAGACTGTTGACATATAAATTTGATCGTCACAAAGTCATAAATTCAACAATATTTAGCTCTCAAAGGGTTCAAGGTCATATTCTGTGTGTGAAACTGCTCGACATTACATCCGATTGATCAAAAAGGAGATTTACACAGACATTACCTATGATTTTGAAGTTGAAGTATTGTGAATACAGTTTGAGACGCTCCAGTCAACAATACAATATATTCAAACTACAAGTTGTAGAATCGACTTAATGACACTCCTCCTATTAGCAGGTGTCAGACATTAATGCCTTCACAAACTGATGCATGGTGTTAAGTTCTGTCCTGAAGGACAGCATCGGGCGGGAGAGCGTTATTGACCCTGGCGGGAGGGCTGAGGGCCAAAACCAAAACTTGCAAGTCATGAGGTTGAAGTCTCCCCGGCCGACTCGCATCGCGTCGCGTCTTTCTTTGGCGTTCTCTGCAGTCCGGCGGCGCGGCGGTGCATTGAAATAAAAACAGAGCGTACAACACTCCCAGCCTGTGTGGAACCGACATGACTGATCGGCTTGTGGGCAGCCGTCAAGGTCAAGGAGGGAGGAGTGTGGCTGAATGCATGTGTACTTTTTGTTACACACACACACACACACACACACACACATGTGTATACACACACGCGTGTGTGTGTGTGTGTGTAGCCAGTCACATATGGAAGTGCTTGTCTGATACATTGTTGTTCCAGCCAGGCAGCTCCAGCAGAGGGTGTGTGAGTGGATGTGTGTATTTTTTAAAGGCAGAATTCACGTGGAGGGAAAAACCGCAGCGAGCAGCAGCCCGCAGGACCCCGGACAGAACGTCCTCGCCTGCTTTATCCTGAATTTCTTCTTGCTGAAAATACATGTAAGAGGTGTGTTTCTACATCTTGCGACTTCTGGACTTCAGAGAATGCGCGTGCGCTATGTTGAAATACACACACACACACACACACACACTCTCAGATCAGAGTTGGCGTCCTGCTCCTATGATCTCCTCTCATGTTTTCCCTGCAGGCAGACGTAATGGGCCTCTCTGTCTTTCTGTCTTCATAAGACAACGCTGAGTTGGGCTTTCATCGGCGCTGCCCTGGAAAGGCCGCTGCCTTCGCTCCTGTTCCACTTGTGAAATTGATGCAGAGTCCCAAGCGGTTACTGTCAGAAATGGCCTCGGCTCTTGATATTGGAGAGAAATCATGTCTTTTTGGGGTGCAAGAGGTATTCCAAGCAAGTCACAGACGATTGCAATTTTCCCCCATGACCACCGTATAATAAGGTGCATGAACCCCTTGTTCTTCTCCCTCCCTCTGGCTTTCTTTCTGTCTTTGGTAAAACGGCCATCATCCAAAATAATATTTGCCATCTGATGAGTGCCTGCGATGAGCCGGACTTCAGTCTCACGTTTCCCCTCTTTCTCTTTTCAACCTTCCTCTCTTTCACATTTGCATTTAGTTGAACTTGACTCTTTGACTTGCGCGCCCCGCCCTTCCCCCCCTTTTGCTGCATTTTTTCTTGATACATGTGTAAAACAACAGCGGGCCTTTAACATTTGCCTGGGTGGTCTCGCTCTCTCTCTCTCTCGTACTCTGAGATCTCTTCAGCTCTCCAGAGGTTTTCATTTGAGCGGGTGTCGGTTCACTGGCACCGGGGCTGAAAGTCGTGTTGGTTCATTGTTTTAGTTTGTTCTTTGAGTCTGTGTGGAGTTTAATATTTTTATTGTTTAAATTTTAACAAAATAAAAATGGCATCCAAACACACTGTGCACATACACTGGAAGATAGAATCCTTTTAGATGATTTCTTCAGCCTAGATTATATTTCTGTTGTTGTCAAAACTGACATAAAGCTTTTATTTGCAGATGGTTATCCTCGTTTACAGTTTGACGCTTTATTAAAGTGAAATCTGATGCCTGTCGCCCTGTGATGCAGTCCTTCAACTCTCCAGCAGGGAGCACTCTTGACACACAAGATTCCCTCCTGAAAGTTTTCACCAAGCCAAAGTGACAGAGGCTTGAGTCAGAAGCATCAAAAGAGATGGAATCATGGGAGGAGAAACCGCTTCATAATTAATCCTGAACATGCATCAGAGAAAGGTTTTTCCTGATTGATCTGAATGACTTTACCTTTTTAGATTCATGTAGGTGAGGTGCTGCCTTTATTTGTGTTTCAGTTCAGGAAGATCCAACTTTCAGACTAATATAGAAACGGCTGCTCACGTCTTTCCATTAAAACTAAAGGAATCATCGTTTTCGAACATTCTTCAACGCAGACCACCGACGGCCAGACAGGCCCTGCTTCTGAGTGACACAAACACCAACTCCGATGACGCGTTGAAAAGCGAGCGTATTTTATGCCCGACGCTTTCTCTCTGTCGCTCCCTGACTGGGCTTTTGACAGTTTGGAAAGTTTGAAGTCATGGGTTTTAATCAGGGCCCTGCGGTGGGGCTCGGGGCATGGCGTGGCGTGGCATGATGGCTGAGTTTAAAGATGTGGGTCTGGGTTGGGGCCAAGCCTGGGTGGCACTGCTAGAGAGAGAGAGGGTGGGTGGGTGGGTGTGTGTGTGTGTGTGTGTGTGTGTGTGTGTGTGTGTGTGTGTGTGTGTGTGTGTGTGGAGACACACAGAAGGAGAAAGAAGTAGAAGGAAAGAGTCTGCAGCCCGCAGCACACAGCAAAGCCGGCCGCAGACCCCTAAAGGCCTGTATGGGCGGCCTTAATGAAAGCAGATTATGTGTGTGCATGCATGTGTGTGCATACAGTGGCTGCGTGCACACACACACAGACACACACACACACAGAGTGTTTGGGGAAGTGTCGTGAAGAGATGAATTAATCTGAATCATGCTGCGGGTTTGAGCTTTACCGCTCTCACATCAGGTCCTGCTGCTAATATGCGGGAATGCAGGGAATACTTTTTACCCCCACTGTGGCAATCATGGCTTGATGAACCACCATGAATTTTAAAATATATTTTCTATTAAGATAAATGGAATGGCAAAAAAGATTGAGTAAAATTAATATACTGGGTCTAGTGGATTATTAAAGTCTGCCTCTGCTTTTTTTTTTTTGCATTTTACAAAAAAATCATCTCAACCTACCGGATGTTTTTGCAACAATTTTTATTTCTGAGGAGACTTTCAGGATATTTTTATACAGTAAATGATTTCTCTTTTGCTTGAGGCTACATTCATGTTGTCTTGTCTTGTATTTCCTTTACATTCTGTCATTTCTGTCTTGACCGTTCTCAGATCAGTTTGAGCTTTTCCACATAAAGAAACGGGACTTTTTCACTTTTTAGATTGCTCTACACCAGCAAACTCCAGTCTGGGGTCAATTATATCCCACATTTAGATTTTACATGACCTAAACCCACTATCCTAGAGTGTTATATCTACTATTGTTGTGTTGTATAGACATGGAAATGTGTTATGTGGATAAATTCAGCACAAATAAGTGCAAACTGAGAATAAAGTGTTTTCTGAGTTTGACTTGACACTGTTGCCTTGATGAGGAAATGTAATGTAACTCCACGGTACAGGTTGTTCACTTGGTTGCATGAGTCACATGCTGTGAAGTTGCTTTTTAACATGCCAAAGCTTGCAAACCTTGGAACAAATGAGTTTATTGAAGACTATTATGAAAAAACTAGAAACTGCAACAAAAAGAAAAACACAGTTCATTTCATCACGCTGTGGTTCGAAGAGCTGAAACACAATCAGATTTTTTTTTTTTTAATTGTTTGAAATAGTGAATACAGAGGCTGTTGGCTCCTGATTGCAGCATTTCATTTAGAACTTTATTTCATGCTTGTTCTGTTTTTTTAAAATTTTGTTTCTTAAATAACAAGGATTACATTAAATGATCAGATACCGGAGGTCGGAGGCCTGAAAGGTGCAGAGTAATTCCCCGGCCTTATGGTCACTTGTAAAACATGCAGGGGTGTGAATTGTCTTTCTTTCACTATATATGGGCGAAGATGTGAAGTCTGCGTGTGCGTGTTGTTCTGGGGCCACATTAGAGGAGCCTTTCAAGTCACGCTGACCTCCTCCGACTCCTCTGCATGGCGCTTGTGTTGTGGTCTTCTCAACATCCAGCCCCTCACTGCCCCTGTGCACTGTGTGTGTATATGTATGTGTGTGTGTGTATGTGTGGATGTAGCGCTGCTGGGTTATTCCCAGTGCGTGGGATCCCCCCCCCACCGAAATCTGTCTTTTGTGTCCGTCCCCTCACATCCGCCGCCTCCTCTCCCTCGTATCAATATCTCTCTTCTTTGTGATTAACACAATGAGGCTCTCGGAAAACTTATGAGCTCTGTCAACTTTGTGTGTGTGTGTGTGACTCAGTGTAGCAGTCACGTCCACGCCGCTGCGGTACGTCTGCACCGGGGCCGCTGTGGATCTAGATCACAATAAAATGTTTAGGTGACGCTTAACCCCCCCCCCCCCCCCCCCCCCCCCCCCCCGAATCAAACGCAACACATGCTAAACACATGCCAACACGCCGTTGTCGTGGAGCAGCAGACAGTGGACGCGTTTCGCATGACGTCAGCGTGTTTTTATATGCTGTCAGTTACTTTTTCTCCACATGCTCGGTAGTAGCTGCCTACTGTGAAATAATACAACATGTTTAAGCTAATGAAACTCCCAGCAGTAGATCGGCCTTCATTAAGACTGCGCTTGCTCCATTCAGTAAACAGATCATTCCGTTACTCTCACCTGAGCGGCTTCAGTCACGTGTCGGCCCATTAAAGTAATGCCAGTGTGAACTGAGGATATCCAGTTCCTGTTGCACTGAAGCCATGATTAAGTTCAACACTGGAGCAAGGTGTGTGTTTATTTCTGTACTATTCGTTTTCTAGATGGACACTGCCGGTAATTTATTTTATCCGAGGCTCTGAGAAGCTGACACTGAGTTTACTCACTCATCACTTTAATCAACAACAAAAAGAAGAATCAGCTGGAAGCCCACAAATTTATGCACAATTAAAACCTTTAGCATGTTTGATAAAATAAGCGGGGAATGCCATGTGAGTGCTTTACTCTGCTGATGCCGAGCGTCAGTGTGACAGTTTTACACCCTTTTGTTGGTACAGTGATATACTGTATAGCAGGAGGCCACACGTTTAAAATGACACCGACAAAGAAAGTGAAAACTTGAGCTCAATACTTTCTACTTTCCTGTTCCGTCCCACCGTGACAGTTTTGCACATCGAGGGATCCGTACTCAGAGCATGCCCGCATCTGCATTTACGAACACTTTACCACATTTATGTGCATGTGGCCCGAGCGCTCTTGTGACCGAACGCTCTGGACGCGAGTGTCTGCCGTACCTGCTGGGCCGTTCTGAATTGACTGAGCCCAGACAGCGTGAGGAAGCAGCCGGGAGAAGATTGAGGCAGCCAGACGCGGTGGCCCTGGGTTACTGAGGATATCATTACCCCGGGCGTGGAGCCGGCCAGAACGGGAGCCCCCAAGCGGAGTTTCATCAAGGTTGACCCCCCGTCTGCGGCGGAGGGGAGGATACCAGTTAACTGGCTGTCCCGCGGCGCGGAGAGGTATTAAGCGGCAGGTGGAAAGAGAAAGCATCCCGTGACTGGAATGAGGTGGAGACGGGAGAAAGTGTGCGGATACTTGCAGGGCAGCCGAGGGACACGCTCACACTGCGAGAGATTGTCTCTTTTGATTTCCTTTCCCTGCTCCTCCTCCATTTTTTTTTTTTCTTTCAGAAAGGCATGTAGCACTTCTTCGACATAAAGCAGTTTATTGAATTCTTCTATTTCCCACTATCATTTATCACAGTCAAATATTTTACCTTCCTCTTTGAACGCCGAATGGAAAGTTTCCATTCAGAGGGAAACACTGGGATATTTTTGGTGCTGGACGACGACAGAACGGCTTGATGCATGGCTTCTGGCGACAGACATAAGCAGTATCCTCGTACTTCGCCTCAGTGAGGTAGCCCATAAAGCCACGAATCACGCTGCCTTGCTCCAGAGCCCTGCGGTTTGCCGGGGTTGAGAGTTTGACCGCTCCTCCATGTGGTCTCTCTCTCCCGCTCCTCCCATCCCCATCGCCGCACATTCCAACCGCCAGGCCGGTCGCCTTAGGTCACGAAAATAGAGTCAGATAGGAGCTGAGCGTAACCCATTCATCCCGCTTTTCTTATTTACACCTGGAACTGTTGCAGATTAAAGACGGCGGTTTACGGAGGTGTGCAGGATGTGTGTTTTGTTTGCGGCGTGTCTGTTTTGGCAGCTCACACGTGGAGCTCATCTTGCAGCCTCCACACTGGAGGGTCAGCGCTGTTTGGATGGCGACAGCCGGCCGTTCACCGCTGCCGCCGCTGCAGCCTCGCCGCCGTGCGTTTGATTCGCCTTCATCATTTATCATATGAGCGCCGTATGGAAATTAAAGGAAAAAAAAAGCTTGCTTTAAAGTTTCAAGCACTGAGAGATTTAATATAATCGAAATGAAATAAGCTGCGTTGAATAAAAAAAACCTCAGCAATCACAGTAAAAACCCCTTTAAATAACTGCAGCGAGTTCATCAAAAGCTTAAAGTGCCAAACGGACAGTTCATCCGGTGCCGGAGCGGCCCTTCGCTCGGCGGTTTTAACGCTGCCCCGGGCCACACTCCAGCTGAGTTAAACACACCCCAAACGTGTGTTTGTGTGTGTGTGTGTGTGAGTGCGAGGGAGACATGACATGTCGGCGGCGGTGATGGAGTCACTTCCTCCCGCTGGACTGTGCAACTGTTGTCGGCCTGACCCTGCCAGTTAACCCCTCGCCACCCCTGGCACTGCAGGCGAGGGCCCCGGGCGTGTGTGTGTGTGTGTGTGTGTGTGAGAGGCAGAGAAAGCCAGATTGTGTGTGCATGTGTGTGTGTGTGTGTCTGTGTGTGTGTGTGTTAGCACACTACAGGTGTCTGGCTGCGGTGTCAGGGTGTTAAGAGGTCTTCAGAGAGAGAGGGGCCCCCCGACTCTCAGCGTCTGTGTGTCAGAGAGAGGGAGAGGTGGGTGAGGGTTACCAACACACACCCCGAGGGCGGCAGCATGGGGCAGTAGCTGACAAGCAGGTGGCTGTGTTGACAGTAACCCTTCATACTTGAACCTCAAGACACACACACACACACACACACACACACGCTCACACACACACACACACACACACACACACACGCTTACTATGAATCCTAAGGAGTGGAGCATAATTGTGAGTCTGATTGCAGCGAATACTGAGGGAATCCCCCTTTTACACACACATCACAGCACGTCTTTTTTTTCTTGGGGTCAAAGGTGAGGAAAAGAGGAGCGCGCTCACAAGTTTTACATTTCCTGCTGACTGTGTGTGTGCATGCAAGTGTGGGAGAGATTAGCACAGACGTCTCTTTCCCAGAAGATTGTGTGTTTGTTTTTTTATTGTATCTATCAGTGATAGAGGTTTTGCAGCAGAAAGGCTCGTGTCATTTTTGTTTTTTGTGTGTTTTTTCTTCAGACCCACACTCCAGCGTGTGCGTGTGTTTTTTAAATGAGACCCATTTGGACTGATGTTAGTATGTCAGGTGTACCGGTGCATGTCTGGGAATGATTATTTTGGTAAGAACGAGGGGGAGGTTGCACGCAGCGGGAGGTCGGGGAAAATTGGAACAGCTGTTGATTAACATGAGCGCTCTCTCTTTCTCTCTCTCTCTCTTTTCTCTTTTTTTCACTCTTTCAGTAGAGGAGGAAGAGGAGGATGAAGAGATGATGGAGGCGAAGCCGGGCCCCGAGTCGGAGCAGCAGGATGAAGACGAGAACAGGGAAAACAAAGACGGTAAAGTCGCTTCGTCTGTGTCGCAGTTATGCAAACACACAAGTTCTCCTTCGCTTCCGTCGTCCCTCCTTCGCTGTCGTTTTGAAACACAGACACTGGTGTGTGACACCCTCTGCCTGTCAGGCGTATCAGATGGGAGGGTCAGTGGCATGTGAGATCGACATTGATGAAAAACCTCTCACTTGACTTGAAATGTATGTGTGTGTGTGTGTGTGTGTTTAAAGATGTAGTAATAAATCAGAAGAAGAAAAAGGAGTGTTTGCAGGATTAAACTGTATTATTGATACACAGATGTCGTCCGTGACTGCAGCGACTGTGAGTCAAACACACACACATAGACAGATGTATGCACGCACGCACCCATAAACACACACAGTCATCCGTCTCCTCTCCATCCTGGCCTATTAGAAGGTCTGGCCTTTGATCTCTGCCACTCGATTCACTGGCTCGCTCTCTGACAAGCCCTAGGAAATACAAAGGGGATGTGGGGGATCAAAGTCAACAGGCAGGCTAAAGGTCGACGCACGTGTGTCCGCGCACGCCCGCGCGCATAAAAATGGCATGTGCGCTTGGGGACAGTGACTTCAAAACCTGGACGGCGTGCTGCGCGGCCATTACTTTCAAAGGCAGGCGGGTCGCTCAGAGCCCTTTGTTTTTCCCTTGTTTATGAAGTTGCTGTAGGATTTTACTAGAAAAGATGCATTAGGAGCTGTTTGTAGTTTATTATGTCCTGGATGTGATTCTGGTTTTGATAGAGATGAAGAGAATGTTAATGCCACGTCAGAAGCGCATGTTGTGCTTCTCCGCGGCGGCGGCGGACGGGACAGCAACGCCAGGTTTGGAAATGTCAAGCAGGGCATATAATGTCACAAATCAATGCTCACTGTTGGGCGTTTTTACATTAATTAGTCATTAAAAACATACCTCTTGAGTTTTTTGTCAGACACGTGCATCTTGGGTTGAATTTAATGCTTTGCTGACTCATCAGTGGAGTGAATAGTGCAAATACCACATTAATGAAACGGTTCACAGTCACATCTCCAGAAGAGATGTTACTGAGTCATTCCCATCGTCTCTCTCTACCACATCCCATGTCTGAAGGGATTTTTTTCAGTGTTCAAATGCCAACATATGATGGCAGCAAGAAAGTCAGCTAGTAGCTGTATTAAGTCTAATTTCAGGTGTGGTTCATGTTTGGATTGGTAAAAAGTAGTTGGAAGTCGCCATCGTTGCGTTATGAGTTTCTCCACGTTTCTCCCAGCAGGCTCGTTCCCGGTGCTGCGGGAGCTGACTGAGGAGGAGAGGCAGCAGATCCTTCACTCCTCGGAGTTTCAGAGTTTCTTCGACTGCAGCATCCGGGTGATGGAGAGAGCTCTGGCTGAAGATGGAGACATCTTCTTCGACTACAGCGGCCGAGACCTCGAGGACAAAGAGGGGTGAGCTGGGAGGATCTCCTTTGCTTCTCGTCCCTCTATGACGCTGTGACACTCTGTGAGGGTCAGCCGACAGCCACCGTATCCTCGCTATCTGGGCGTTTTGGTCCACACGGAGGTTATCAGAGTCTCCAGGTTGCAGACAGAACTGCAGAGCTGTTTTCGTATACTGCTCTGCTATTATAGAAAAATGCTGCCTTTACTGACTCACTTGAACTGTGGCCACTGAAGCCACAGAGGAGCAGGAGGCCAGTGGTCAAACAGAGATCATGTCTAAAACAGGCCCACTCTTTACATCAATCTGTTAGATTCCTTTTGAAGTGTCACGGCTTCACCTACGTTTCACTTCCTTCCCTTATTATTTATGAAGTCTCATAAACGATTACAGACCTTGTTGATACCGTTCAGTCACTCTCCAGCACATCATTTGGTGGTAATTAGCGCTCCAGTCGGAGACCGCTCACGGCCTGAGGTACGGTAAGTCTGCGCTCGCCGGGTCGACGGCTTAAAACAAACACAGAGCCGTGGCGGTGCACGTTTCTGGAGCGGCCAGTGACAAAACAGCCTGCGCAGGATCCAGCCTGACCACGAGGAACGTGCTCTTCGGTGGCTGAAAATGACTGACTCACCAAGACGCGGTGCCAGCCCAGCAGCTTTCTCACTGTCTGCTTTCCCCTTCATCACTTCTGTAAAGTGGGTGTTTTTTTTTCGAGGGATTTTTTTTAAAAAACTCAATTTTACTGCAGTTATAGATTATAAGTGAATGTATTTTCAGATATGTCAGATGTTTGGAGGTTTTTGTTTTCCTTCCTAACACATACTAACTGTTAAAGGCTTTTTGGTGCCATCCAGACAAAGTTCCTCATCTTCCACCACAGTCACGAATGGGTACGCATCTCAGAAAAGCTCAGAGTGAAGACACTGAAATAGCTTCAGCGGGCTAAAATAAACAGTAAAACGCACATTCTGCAGCCTCAACGCTCTTTAAATGATCAGTCACCTCATATACACTCACAGTCACACACACCGAGTACTCATGCACCATTGGGAGGAATCTGGTGTTACCCAAGTGCAAACCAAACACGTCGACGGTGGTGAGAAGAACAAAACAACAGTCCCAACAGAGCCGAAGCTGCCGTGATAAATTCCATTTTTGTCTTTTTAATCAGCTTTACAGAAGATGTGACCTTTGACCTTTCTCCCTGCCCTCTGCTTCCAGGGACTCTGGCAGCGGCTCCAGCCTGTCCTTCAGCAGACTCTTCTACGACGAGCACTGGTCAAAGCACCGCGTCATCACCTGTCTGGACTGGTCTCCTCAGGTCAGACCCGCCTCCCCACATCATAACACTTCAGATCATTTTCCAAGAAAGTGAGAAAAAAACCTGCATGTGTCTTTGGCTTCTTAGTATCCCGAATTGCTCGTCGCTTCCTACAACAACAACGAAGACGCCCCCCACGAGCCGGACGGCGTCGCCCTCGTGTGGAACATCAAGTTTAAGAAAGCCACGCCAGAGTACATCTTCCACTGTCAGGTACTTGGAGAAGCTCAGGCTCGGAAACAGACAAATCTGCTCTTTGAAAACTTCCTGTGAAGAGCTTCCCCAATAACATCTGATTAGTGTAGACGGACGGAAAAAAATGTGCGTGAAGAACACAGAGTGCAGACAGACGGCTCTGTCCGCCTCCATATTAGTATGTAAAATAGATCCTGAATGAGTCGCGACGGAAGTCAGAACACACTGTGTAGCAGTGAATATGGTGAAATGCATGGACGAATAACTGGAACGAGAATCTAATCCGCGAGGAGGGAACAGGTAATCTTACAGTTTTCTTCATCGTGATTACATGTCTGGATTTCATACTCAAAACCTCCGTCCGTCCCGAATTAATCAAACTTTTTCCTGACTGGAAAACTGCAGATCCCTCCTTTCATCGTGCACCTATGGAACTGATTGAATATGAAGGGACTTGTCAGTAGAAGAAACTTTTCAAAATTTCCTGGAAAAGCAATATATGGGTTTACTGAACATAGAAAAATGACAACGCATGAAGCAGAGAGGGACGGAAGGAGGGTCTGAGGACCGGGTGTGACCGCCTTCACGACTCCCACAACACAAGGAAAGCCGGTTAGAGACGCCTCGGTCGTAAAGCGATGTGGCCTACCACTTCCTAATCCGGCACGGCGTGCATGCAAGCCCACCCAGCCTGATGCTGCGTTTAATGCCATCAGTACCGTTTTTCTCATAACTGGTAACTTCAACTGGAATTGTTTCAGTGTTATAAACAATCTGCTTAGTTTTTGATGATAGAGTCAGAAATTCACACGTTCACTGCTCAGTTCTGCACGGAGCAATAATCGCAGAGCCTAGCAGTCCTCCACACCACATGCTGTGTGCAAATATTTCGATACGAAGCTAAGTCCAGTCCTTTTTTTTCCTCTCGCTGTGCCATATTTTATGCCACTGCTGAAATTCATGCGGTCGCGCGGATCGATTACAGCGCCGCGTCGTGTAGCTGCAGGTTTTTCTGAAGGTTTTCCGTGCGGTTTCTCTTACGAAATGCGCCCAGCGTATCTGACTTTATTAACAGTGTGGTTTCCGAGCATGTGACCCGTCAGCGTTGAGTTGTAGACGTTTGGGAACACGAGGGGCCGATAATAAAATGCACCGCATTTCAAAAAGAGTCAAATCCGCTTCGAATGTGTTCAGCAGAGGTAAACTGTGTGGAAGGAGAAAGGCAGAACGCCTTCTCTGAAATATTGGGAACTCCTGATCTCTATTAGACATGTACAAACCGCTTCTCTAAACACTGACAACTTGTCTACATCGGGGGATTTGGAAGGATCTGCGTTATATGAAGTGATGCTGACGGAGAAAGGAAAAGTGACTGAGAGTGAACAGAGGGCTTTCTGGAGCCCCACACCCCGGGGCAGTCAGCCCGTCTGTGCGGCCTGGGGCGGCGCCACGGCCTCCTCGCGAGGGGAGAAGGAGAAACGACCGGCAGACAAACAGAGGGACATGAAAGGCCGGCGGCGCTGGCGAGCGGTCGGACAAGGATGAACTGTGGAGGATGAAGTGGAGATAAAATGATGAGAGTGAAGCGTAATGCAGCTTCAGGTCCGACGTGTCCCGTCGCCGCTGGATGGGGATGAAAAGAAGTGGTTGGAGGAGAGGAGAGAGCAGAGGAGAAGTCAGGGGACGGCTGTTTTTTGGGTTTTTTTCCTGTTCTCTCTGCGGTGCCTTTTTGCAAACAGAGTTGCAACTCCACTTAGCTGCGGATCAGATGGCTTTTAATGTGCGAGCAAGTTCTGCTGTTTAACCCCCTGGAAACCACAGCGCCCGGCGCCTCGCCCCCCTCATGTCCCCCTCCCATCGTCCGCTTTCTCTTTTCACATTCCGCCTCCCGTTTAGTAACGGAGAACTCCATTCTTTTTGCTGTACATGACTTTGTAGGCGGGGCTTAATGCTAATGAACCTTTTTTTTTGGTCTGGAGGAAGGATAGGTAGACTTCTGCCTAAGTTGGTGTGATTATCGTGTGTGTGTGTGTGTGTGTGTGTGTGTGTGTGCGTGTGTGTGTGTGTGTGCGGATGTGTGTGTGTTTAATAGAATGACAGCGTGGGTTGGTATCGGTGGGTTATGGTTTGTGGTTGAGGTCAGATCCAGCAGGGGCTTTATTATATCAGGTTAAAGCTTCATTTTCCAGACGAGGTTTCACTGAGGTCAGACTAATACATTTCTTGTCAAGTGTTCTTGATGATGCAAAAAAAACAAACGTAACCTCATCAATGAATTTTTTTTTCTTTCTAATTTTAGGAACTCTTGATGATGTGTTGGTTATGTCCGGTGAAGAGCTGGTGTCTTTCTCTGGCATGCTGCTGTGGTAAAAAGTCATCTTAAGTGAGATTGTAGGTGGAGTCTCTCTAGAAGGCTTGCAAAAACATCTACCTGCAGTTTTTTTAATTTATCCTAATCATACGAATATTTGTTTATTTAGGTATTTGGTATTAATTACTGTAGCGATATTCTGAAAAAAATAACTTTTCATTGGTGAAGTTTTCTTTATACATCCAAGTGTTTTGTGTCAAAGATTTCCTAATTTGAATTCCGTGTAGCCTGATGCAAGCTGCTGGACAGAATCCTGACTAGAGAGCAGAGCGCTGATTCATTTCCAGCCTCCTCAAGAAGCCGCGGCGGTTTCATGACCCCTCTAGGAGGAGTCATTGATCTATAACGTCGTGGAGGAAGTGTGTGTGATCCATCAGTGTGTGGGTTGGGCCTGCGCTCCAGGAAAGGGGGCTGCTTCTGGTACCAATGCCCCCCCCCCCCCGCCCAGTTGCACCCATCATCACCCCGTCCCAGTTGGGTCCAATCTTGTAACTTCACACCAGCCTCTCAAGTGGGCAAAGTCACACCACATTAAAGAACCCGTTTGACTCGCGGCCTCTGCCGAACCCCCCTCCTGTATCCACCCCCCTCTAAAACCACACGCCTCCCTGCAGCAACCCCCGCCGCTGCTGTCATATCCCATTGGGCTCAGTCATATTTTTATTAATATCTGGCTGCCGCGCCGAACCTTTGGCACTTCCAGAAAAGTTGAGGGGGAGAAAAAAAAAGTGGGAGAGGAAGCCGGAGGGGCGGGGGATGACAAACTGTGACAGCAGCAGCGTCGGTCACAGTTTTAGTGTGAACTTGATGTAATTCTATCAACAAAAAAAACTTAGGAGACGTGTTAAGCTGTTTTCTACAAATTAGATTGGTCGTCTTGATGAGTATTTGATTTGGGTTTTTTTTTTTTTCCAATCTGGACAGGTCTCTAGAACAGAAAGAGGGGAAAAAGCAATTCTCCGATATCGAAAATACTATAATCAGTTCAGTTTTTGGAGTGTTACACAGAGAAAAAAATTGACTTTAGCTTTTGGTTTAACAATCAACAAAAATATTGTTTTGCTGTTAGCGGGGTAACTAGAGTCACTTCAGATTCCAGCTTACGTTTCGTGAAAAGCATGAAGTTGAACTGAAATTTCATCACTGGAGTGATAAAATGGGACTCTTCATATCATATTGGAAATACTAGAAAACACACACACACACACACACACACACACTCAAGGTCGCACATTCTCCTCACATTCCTGTCTCAGAAAAGATATACTTGTAAAACTTTTTACATCATTATTGCATTTACAACACAAATCCAATAAAGTCACAAACCAGAAAAAAAAAAAAAAAAAAAAAAAGTGAAGCTATGAGCCAAGCAAACAAACTGTGGAGAGTAAAGGAAGAGGAGCCGGAGGAGGCAGAAAAAGGCCCGTTTGTGGTCCCGGAGCCGCCTCCTCGCGCCACCGCTCCATGTTGAAATGGAGACTCTGGCTCGCTGTTTCTCTCCCCTCGCCAGAAACCGCACAGTGACAAAATCTGTGGGGTGTCATAAACGAGAGAAAGGGAGGAGAGAAGGTGGTTGGAGGAGATGCCAGAGGGAGACAGTCGGGATCCATCTGGTCCTGATAAGGCAGAGTGGAAAACAGATGAGTGTGGCGAGGCAGATGGTGGGGGTGGAGGTGGAGAGCAGAGGGATGGAGCGTGGGTCGACTGGAGATGTCGTCTGCTGCGGCCCATCAGGCTCGTGTCCTCTGCTCTCCGCCTTCTTCCAGTGGACTTCAACAAGAGCCTGTCGCCCGAGGAAAGAAGGAAAGGGAAGAGGAGGCAACAAAGGAGGGAGTGTTTGCCTCCCTGGAGCTTCTTTTCTCTCGCTGTCATTCCTTCAAACGTGCCTAATCCCTCGCCGGGCGCCATCTTTCATCGCAGCGCGCCCCGTGTCGATTATCCTGCACTGGACACTTCCCATTAATATAATAAGGGTTGCCAGAAACACTTAGCCTTGGGAGGCTGTGTGAGATACGGTAGATGATACACACACACACACACACACACACACACACACATCGAGCAGACCTCTCCTGAAGAGAGAAATGAAACCGAGCGCTCGGCCTGCCGGAGACTCTCACAGTGCGCCGCTTCCACTGCTTATCTCGGGGCCCAAACGTCTCGCCGCTGCCTTCTCTTCCGGCATCCATCGCTCCCCACATCCCTCGCCGTCTGGGCCGGCGGGGGGCGTCCTAGCAGGTGTCTGACCAACGGCGCGCGCTTGGAAATGAAATGTCACACCGGGCTCGGTGTCCGGGCTGACGGGGAGATGTAATCGTGGAGCCGCTGTTTGGACAGATGTGGCACGTGTTCGGCTGGTATGCCTGAAACGAAGAGAGACGCGGGAGCGTGGCTGCGTTTTATTTAAGAGGAAAGTGTCACATTTAGAGGGAAATGTGTGAGTTAGACTTTATCTGATCAACACTCTTCAGCAGAGTTTGACATGTTCCATGTGCTCAACCCGTAAACAGGAGCTTAGTGGAATAGTAACATAACAGCTTCGACTCATGCTAAAGCTAACACCGCGCTTTCGCATCATTTTCTTCTAATAGATTCATAAACAGATAGAGGAAGAATAAAACATCACCTGCTCTCTATCATTTAAATTCAGCGGTAAGTTAAGAGCCGGCCAGTCAGTTTCCCCCCATTTTTACCGAAATCACAGACTTCCTTTATAACATGCGACAAATTGATCTTATTTCAGCATCTAATTACACACAGCGCATTTAAGAAAAAGGCATTTAGCTTCAAAACATATGCGCCGATGTGACGTTTGATTAGCAGCGTTTAGGCGGAGTAGCTTTCATGCGGTGGCCAAGAAGCTGCCGGCAGGCGCCTGGCGGCACATTACCGGGACAAAGTCGGGCTAATTTTCAGTAGCTCGTTCACTCAGCCTGACAGTACACGAGGGAGAATGATGGCACAACCTGTGGTTTTTTTTCAAAGAAGGGACTCAGAGTTTAGTGGGGAATTTTCCTCTTAAGATGGGAACACTGATAGTTGAGCTAACATATGGAGTGAATAGAGGGGTCTCTCGGCCCGATTCAGCTTCTTTTTCATTATGCGTGTGGGGTGCGGATGTTTATTCTTGTGGGGGGGGGGGACCGGTGCAGGCAGAGGGTCAGAGCAGAGAGCAGGCATGTTTTGTGTTTGCATCTGTATATTCTTGTGGTTTGAATGTTGACTTTGCAGTGTTGATGGTGTTAATAGCATCAGAAGGGTCATGGCGGCTTCTGCCGGAGAGAAAAGAGAAGAGGTTGAATTGTTTTTAGAGGATTTATTAGCAAAACTTTGTTCAATACCAGCTACCAATCTAAATAGGTCAATTCAGGTCATCTTTGTTTAGTAATCCATAATTAGATGAACTCTTCGATCCCTTTCTGCCCGTCTCTCCGAGCGTCCTCGCCAGCTGACGAGCGACTTCGTTTTTCACCGCTTAAAGTTCAAGTTTATTTTGAGTCGGGACATCTGAAGCGACTCCCGGGCCGTTCCCTCTGGAAGCCGTGACTCCTCAGAAGTCACAAAAAAGAGAAGTAAAGAGCGCGGAGTGTTTTCTTTCCCTCTGGTTTGTTTTCCAGTCTCCTTTCAAAACGGAGTGGGGTTTGGAGCTGGCCGCTCCGCACATGGTGTGGTGACACGGATGGAGCGGCGGAGAGAAACTGAAGGAAGGCAAATAAAACACGGACTGTTTTAGACCGAGACGTCCTGCCACTGCAGGCAGAAATATCACTGATTTTAAGTTATGATTAATTGTCATTGGCATATTTATTTTTTTTCCATTTCCATTTGTTGGCGTTTGAAAACTGTGGGTCACAGGCTGCTGTTCTCCAGGTCACCCAGAGGGAGAACATGCAAACTCAGCATAGAAACTGGGCCCACTATAACCTGAGCTGGGGAGTGTGTGAGAATGCTAACCACTAATGAGAAAATGTTTTCCTGTAACATTAAAACTGTCAGAAAAGCTTCTCGAAACAGATCCGCGATCTGCCGACGGTCTTTTTCACGAAACGCTCCGCTCTGTCTGCGATCGTCCCGTCGCCGCTCCTGCAGCTTTCCCGTCACGACCCCCGGAACGTTTTCTCATAAGTTAAGATGCTCCGCCGGCTCTGGGTCGGGAGAAGCCGGAGCTGTCGCACGGAGAAAAGAGCCCATATGGGACGAGCACTGAAGAGGAACCAAAACTCAATAAACACTGCATGGAGGGGTGGGTGGTGGGGGGGGGAGTTCAAGGGTGCGCTTGTCATGATGGAGGCTACAGTGAGCGCTCCAGTGGCTGCTGGGGTTTTGATGCTGTAATGTGAAACGGCTGGAGGGGAAAAGGACCACAATCCCCCTCTTTGTCTGGTCTCCGCCCCAGCGTCACCCCTCTATCGTCTCCTCGGCGGACCCTCACGGCGGCCAAACTCATCATCTCCCTCTCCGCCTGCGTCCCCGCCGGCCGCCACCCGTCGCGGGGTTCACGCTGTCGGCCATCACTCGATCACTCCCCTTTCCCAGAACAAAGACGGACGTTTCGTGGTTGCGAAGTTGCACACATGATAGAATATAACTCCAGATCATATTTTCCCGATCAACAAGCCTCTCTGTGGGTTTTCTCTCCTCCTCAGTCGCCGGTGGTGTCGGTGGGCTTCGCCAGATTTCACCCCAATCTGGTGGTAGGAGGGACGTACTCAGGACAGATCGTCCTGTGGGACAACCGCAGCCACCGCCGGACCCCCGTCCAGAGAACCCCCTTGTCTGCCGCTGCACACACTGTAAGGCTGGTTTCCACTCTCAGCACGGTCCACGGTTCAAATCCACAGCAGCACAGCGACACAATGCTCGGCAGCTGTTTGGCCTCAGTATAACAGAAAGTACCAACAGCTTTGTGTAAAAGTGAAATACTGTTAGAAAAGTTTAAGACTGGAGAAATGTCCGAGAAACCAGTGAGGAATGTTTCAATCACATTCAATATCAAAGAGCCTCCACAATATTCTGCCAGTATTGTAACAGCCTTTATACTGCAAACCAAATCCATTTTGATTTCATTTAGACGCTGCTGTACATTTTGTGTAAATTTACTGTTATATGCTAACTGAAGGTTTTTATTTTCACAGTATCTTGATTTACTGTTAGCAGAGTGTTAGCATGACAGTGTTTTGGGCAGTAATGTAATAATAATTGCCAACATTTCTGCAAACTTGTTTTTTGTGCAAAAACAGATGAAATGCTTGGATCTGCAAGTGTACTGAAAACGGTCTCCCCCTTGCAGCTGCACGTGCATTCACAAATGTTTAAACATTGATTGATGAACTCAAAAAGAGATTTAAAAACGTGTGTATTGTCATTTAAAGTTCCTCTGTGCAAAAAGTATTATTTAATAAAACTATCTTCATCATAGGAACAGTCAACATCCTGAATAGGAGAGAAAATTTTAATTACTTGTTTTCTAAGTAACTAGTAAATTAACTCCACTTAATGTACCGATTTTAATACAATCCCCATTATTACTTATTTTGAACTCAATCATTATTTCACCCTTGACTGCATTAAACTAAAGCACTTCTACATGATCATCCCGGCTTGGAGAACCGTTTTCACCACCGCGCCGCGTATGATTGGACATGAGAGGACAACTCAGTTCAGCTCCAATGAACCCGCTGACCCCCAACAAATTACCGCCCAACGCACACTTGCGGCAGCTTAAGACCCGAGCGCGTCTCTAATCACAGCCGCAGAAGCCATGTCGACACATGCCATCCATACTGTAGGTCCGAACGGGCTGCAGGCTCCAGTAATGAGCGCCGCCGCTCGCTCTCATCCTCTCCGGCCACCGGCTCCCGTCTGCTAGCACGCCGCTGATTGCTGAATGCCTTCTTTGTGCGGCCCGGTATACAAATCACTTACTGCCCCGGTAATGATATAATGGCTTCACACACTCGTGGATTTGAACAGCGGCACATGTCATCAAAGGGCGACTGCACACTGGCATGCGAGCCGTCTGCGTCTCCTGGTCCCAAACGACCCGGGGACGTCACCCGGAGACCAGGACAGGGTCACACTGGAGTCCTAGAATACACTGAACTGTACTATAATATTATGAATCTGTATGTTGCTGTAGTTAAACTGTGGCACCTTGAACCGCCTCATCTGACTGTGTGTGTGTGTGTGTTTACGCAGCACCCGGTGTACTGCGTGAACGTGGTCGGCACCCAGAACGCCAACAACCTGATCACGGTGTCCACAGACGGCAGGATGTGCTCCTGGAGTCTGGACATGCTGTCCCAGCCGCAGGTAAACGCCTCCGTCTTCGGGTGCGTTGCTTTAGTCATATATTGATTCGAAATACGGCATGGAACACACGGTTGTGCGTTGCCGTGCAGGAGACCATGGAGCTGGTGTACAACAAGTCCAAACCCGTGGCGGTGACGGGCATGGCGTTCCCCACGGGAGACGTCAACAACTACGTGGTCGGCAGCGAGGAGGGCACGGTGTACACGGCGTCCAGACACGGCAGGTTGGCTGAAACACACACACACACCTTACATGACTCAACACACACGGTGGGTGCGATTTATCTCATGAGTTCCTGATGGCGCCGAATTACTGATTTATCCTCGGCTTGTCGGCGAGGCCACAGCAATAGTGATTGTTTCATCGCTCGGCAGCAAGGCGGGGATCTGCGAGATGTTCGAGGGCCACCAGGGGCCCGTGACGGGCATCAGCTGCCACAGCGCCGTGGGCACCGTCGACTTCTCCCACCTCTTCATCACGTCCTCCTTCGACTGGACCGTCAAACTCTGGAGCACCAAGGTACCAGTGGGGAGGGGTGTGTGTGTGTGTGTGAGAGAGAGAGAGAGAGGTGGGGGGACATCAGTAAGTGTGTGGGGTTGATTGGCCTCCGACAGGTTGCTGCTAGCAGAGAAGGTGAACTTTTTCTTTTTTTTTTTTTTTTTGAAAATCAGTCCTCTTACAATCTGTGTGTCGGTGCGTGTGTGTGGCGGCTGTGATCGCGTTCGGGCGCTGCAGGTGTGTGGTGAAATTATTCAGCAGTAACCAGTCACCCTGATTATTGTGACCTGAATTTAGCCCGTCCCGCAGTCCGCCCCGCCGCCGCCCCCCCGCCCGGGCTCGCCGCTGCCCCCGGTATGAGCCGCTAACAAAATTGCGCTCTATAAATGGTAACAAACAGGTGCAGCGCCGCCGCCCCGCGGGTCACGTGCACGAGTTCTCTACAGAGGGAGGGGACGCGGTGTGACAACAACTTGTGAGGGTTTTCTAAAAGTTTTAAAAATGAACGCTCTATTTTATGATTAGCTTCTGTATAAATTACTTGGGTCAGTTTTGTATAAAGGGTGAACGTTGTTGTCTATAAAATCTCTTTTCAGTCTTTGATTTGAACTATTTTCTGTCTACATAACATCAAAACTGTAACCTCACAAAACTGTTTTTATTGATCAGAGGCAGGGACGATTGTTTATAAGTGAAAATCAATGGAAAAATTAGCTCCCAGGTTACAGCAGTGAGACACGGTTCTATTGATTTATATTAAAGCAAAACGTTACCTATCGAACCTTTTAACTCGAGTCAATTTGAGAGGCGGGGGAAGAAAACTGTCGAGAAATAAAAACAGAAAGGATCCAGACGTGCACGACGACATAAGATCTCCACGGGTGAGGCAGACGTGCGGGACGAAGAATGGAGAGAAAACAGGAGGGTTTTAAAGTATTGATGAATGAAAATGGTGGAGAATGAGGCCAATGGTGCAGGACAGAGAGATTAGTGTGACCAGGGTGTCAACAGTACGTGCACTTCTTCAGTGCGTTGAATAATGCATGTTGCATAACACCGTCAGCTCCATGCAGGATCCACTTATACGCCGTTCACACTTGGCTGTGGCGAGCTGCGCGGCGCTCTGATGAGTTCTGTCTCGCGTTTGCTGGCAGCCCGTTCCGTACGTCTTTGCCCGTGAAGTCCCGTGACACACATTAAAACATTTTCTGCGGATTTTCATCAGACGAGTGTGTTATTTCTCAGGATTTGGGAATTCCCTTTCCTTTGAGGGGCACCGCAGGAATGCGCGTCTGCCTCTCATCCCCGCGTCAGCCGTACCGGTGTGTGCGGCCAGGCGGAATACCTGGGCGTACGCGCGGGTGTGTAAACACAGACGCACACCTTGAGAAGCCGCCTTTGCTTGCCTAAAATCCCCCTGAGGTTTTTTTTTTTTTTTTTTTTTGCCCTCGACCCTCCGATCCCAGATGTTTCGGAGTGTTTTCACGCCGCGGATTCTCCGCTCACGGTTCAGAAAAGGCCGTCGCACAGAAGTCTGCTAATGTTTTTACTCTCAGCGGTGCAAATATTGTGGTTAGTGGAGCCACTCGCAGTCGACCGGGGGGAGCGCAGGACGTCACGCCAGCTGGGACCGGGTTTATGATTGTGCATAACTTGAACCGTCCTGCCCTCTTGACCCCCAGGCCCAGCGTGTGCTAAGTGATTGGATTGAGCGTAATGATTCCACTTCGGCTCTCTTAAGGAGTTAATCAGAGGCCCGCCAGCGTGTCAGCCGAGGTGGTTGTTAATGAGAGATAATAAAGTTGCGGATTACTAAAAAATATCTGCTATCTCAGTTTCTAACAGCTCAGCGTTTCGGTGCTCCTCGTCGGGGGAGGGGAGGGGCTCTTACATTCTCCTCGATCTGGCTGTTATTCTACTTATATATATCATGGCTGGCTGTAACCTGAGTCAGGGATGTATAAAACATCCTCTAAAGTAAAATGTCATCTTGAATGAGCATTTTCGTGTTCACAGCTAACATAAAACATTCACATTTAGAAATAAATCCACTGGCTCTGACTGCATTCTGGGTAAAAGCAGGTCTTTATAGTTGTGGGTGAGGGCTGGCGCCTGATCGGATTTCTTTTTTTTTCTGTTGTAAGACTCAGAGGTGTCTCACTGAACATGCACAGACAGTGTTTTGGGGATTATAATTTCATTTCACTCGAAATTTGTCTCGTTTTCACTCTTGATTTATTCTTCTATTTTCTGAATTTCTACAGAAGTACCGATGTAAAAGAATGAAATAAGTCAACTAAACATAAAGATCTTGGGAGTATTGTAAATAAATCCGGGCTCTCACTGCTGGGTTTAAAGCAGCCACCTCCAAAAAGAGGTCATGAAACTCAAGCTGTTTTACCATGATCCACATGCTTATCTCTCTGACTGTTTTCTCGGCGGCTTCGTGCCAGTAAAACGGCGCGCGGCGACATCAGCTGTGTTTCAGTGACAGATTTCCAGCTCAGACCGCCACGAGCTCCCGGCGTCTCAGCAGAGGAGAGATAATGACAAGCAGTTACGCCACGTGAGGCGCCAAGAGGATTAAGCTTGATTTTAAGCTTAGTTTTGAGACTTCTTTACCTAAATCAGCTTCCCTGAAATTGGTAGATGAGAACAAAATAGCAGTTTACATTTTGAATTTCATGGAAGGTCTTTATGATCATTTATTTTCTCAGCGAGGGTTTTACGGCCAAACAAAGATGTTTTTTTTTTATTTTTCCCTCCAAACATTACCAAGCAAAAAGGCTTTTTGTTACATATAGAGCACTGTTTGAGATGGAGGACGGGCACAGGGGAGAGGGAGGACATAAACAGGGATCGCTCGGCTGATCGAGTGCTGAAACGGCGAGATGGAGTAAAAATGACCTCTGCTGTCATCTCGCCGGCTGGAAAACAGGTTCAATCGAGGCTTGAAATTGGCTCGGCTCTGTTTGTTTGCACGCCGCCGTGTGTGTGTGTGCGTGTGCGAGAGTGTGCACTCTCAGAACAACCATGGCGCGGGAGAGTAAAGGTGATGGAGGAGGAGGGGGGGGTGGAGGCAAGAATGAGGAAGATGGAGAGAAGGAAAGAGACGGAGAACCAGAGACACACACTGCATTCTTTCATTTGCTCTTCCAGCCAACCTGTCTCCTCTCTGCCAGCCCGCCCTCTCCGCTTGTCAGGAACTCGGCCTGTAAGCCTCAGGAATCCCGACAGCCGCTCTGTTACTGGGAATCACACACAGACACACAAACAGACACACACAGACACTCGTATCTGTGTTAAGTTGTGTTTACGTGCAGGTAGACTCGTACGCTGTGGGGCTTATGGGCCACGCAGAGCTGTGTGGCAACCAAGAAGGGACGTTTTGAATGTGCTAAAGCCAATAACGCCATAATATGGTGGAATATGGTGGGCCGATTACAGTCACTATTGCTGAAATGATTAGATTGTTGGTTGTTTCAGGCTGTCTGTGTGTTTTAAGCTATGTGGACAGAATATGCAATTAATTCTGAATATTAATGTAGAATATCATATGTTTTAGCCTTGACAAAAGGACTCAAAAAAAAAACACTGAAGCAGGATGTCAGTGACTTTATGTCTACAAAAAGTGATAAAACGTATCTACGGATGTTGTCTTCCTTTGAAACCTTCACTGTTGCTACAGCGCTTCCAGCTCCCTGCAAGTCTTTCTTCTTCAAAGATGTCGATCTGTAACATTTAGTGAGTGGTGTCATAAATTCAGCTTTCGTTATCCAGCATCGTATCGTTTTACAAAGCACAGCGAGGACAAAAGTCCAATGAAATGCAGAGAAATACTTTGATGAGCTGGCATGAGCCTGGAGAGGAAAACCCCTTTCCACAAAAACAAAGCTCGAGGAGAACAGCGACGGCGGACGGCGGTCTTGACCAGGGGTGTCCACATTTTTCATCTCGGACGCTGCTTTTTTAAAAACACCAAAACAAAGCAATCAAATTTCTAGCTATTTACATTGACTTATATTTGTTGAGATACCATCAAACCTGAATCGAAAAAAAGATTTACGGTGTTCAGGGATTCCCCGGTTCCCTGTATACAATAGACTCTGTAACTAGAGAGTAGAGCTTTCTTTTTTTTTTTTTTTTTTTTTTTACATTTTCGACATTCACACAAACTCCTCCCACGTTCAACATCTGCTGCAACTGGCAGCAACAACACACACAGCCAGGAGCTGATCAAATGTTGCCATGAAAACAGTAGATTACCACAGATCACAAACAGCGGCCGGCTCTCAGATCCACCGCGCCGCTGCTCTGTTTACATGTTGGGCCACGCGGCTGATTCTGCAACACAACTAATCCATCTGACGCAACGCTGAGAATGATTTCCACCACAACTGTTTATAGTGGCGTTAAAAGGAGACAGATTTCAGATGTGATGTTTGTTTGGAAAAGCAAACAGTCTACCTGCACACACTTTCATGATTCTCCTGGAGGATCGCAGTCGGTGTGATCAGGCCGGGCCGTCTGGCCTTCGTTGGACCGATTCTCAGTTCGCAGCAAAAAAACGAAACAAGCGTGAACTTGTTTGTTCCCCTGACCCGCATCTCCTTCACTCGGATTTGGAGAGCCGACGCTCCTCCGCTCAGCCTCAGGCTGCCGGTGAGGATCCTCGCCGTGAGAGCTGGCTCAGAATGAAAAGAGCTGCGCAGACACGAACATGACTAACATGGACGAAGCTGTTTCATGTCTTATTGAACAACAGGCCTCATAAACACAAAACTGTTGGCTCCTCATCCAGACTCCAGTTTTATGAAGACATCATTTCAAATAAATTACATTGTTTGGATCAGTAGCACTGGCCAAAATCAACAAACTTACCTAGATTTGTCCCTTGTAAAGAAGTAAAGCAAACATAAACAGTCAGTGTTACATCGTTTGTCCACCAGAGAGCACTGACAAGTTTCTTTTTGAAGTGTCAAACCTGTTGCTCAACACTCATTGCTTGACACAATAAATCCTTCATTATATTTACAAACATCAGCTTATATAAATCTGCATCGGGTTGTTTTGTAACCTTTATACACATTGACATTGGTTTTGAAATCTATATTCAAGTTGCACCCAAACAGAAAAGCCTCTCGGTCAGCAAGCCGCCTGTCCTCCTCGTCCATTGTCCACTCCTCCTTTCTCTCCATTTCCTATCTCTTCCCATCTCGGCGTTCCTCCTCTGGCTCTCAGACAGCTGTTGTGCTGAGGTTACAGTACACCTTGTGGAGGGCCCTCTCCTTTCATCTCTCCCAGCGGTTTTATGGCGCTGTGTGAATGTGCGAGGCTTTTTAATTAGGCTCTGCACCCAGACAGGCCCCAAGGCTGAGGCAGCGCCGCTCTGTCTGACGCTCTCGCTCCCTCTCTCCATTCCTCCTCTCCCTCTCCGGCTCTCCTCTCTCTGTCTCCGCTGTGTCATCTGCTGCGATCCCTCGCTCCGTCCACACAGCTTTTTTTCGCGCCACACACTCTGATAGATATTTTTCTTTGTTTCAGCACAACAAGCCTCTGTACTCCTTTGAGGACAACGCCGACTACGTGTACGACGTCATGTGGTCGCCCGTGCACCCCGCCATCTTTGCCGCCGTGGACGGCATGGGCCGCCTGGACCTGTGGAACCTCAACAACGACACCGAGGTGTGTGTGTGTGTGTGTTAACGTAGATCGTCATGGGAGCGTTGATGTGTGTTTGGTGTCCTCCGGGCCTTTCGCTGGTCTGAAACAAACACCCAGGACTTCCCCGCCCACCGCTGCCCCCCACCCCCCCTCCACATGTGGGCGTTTCCCACATCCCTCACTTTAAATCAGCCCGGTTGACATCTCCCCATCCCGCCAACGTTCCTGCAACCTCACGACCCCGCCACCGGGTCCCATCAGAGGAGCACACAGATGTGCGGAGAGACCACGAGCGCAGAGCCCCAGCCCTCCGTCCACAGACCCAGGAAAATAATACAAAAAAAAAAAAGAAGAAGAAGAAAAAAGGAAAGCTGGCGCTCTGGGTTGAGTTTCACAAAGCTACAGGGAAACGGCTATTCTTGGGTGGGTGCATGCGAGGCCACAGCGGGATAGATCAGATTATTCGGTTAGAATCTTTTTATTCTTTTCGAATCTCAGTTTTTATACAGCGAAATAAGACCGACGCACACCGCGTGCATCTCTGATAAATACGCTTTCTCATATTCCCCAACTTTCTTAGAGGAAAGTTTCAAGTTTCACACTGTTGAGATCTGTTTTTCCCCACTTAGAAGTCAGATTTTTAAACAGACTCGATGTAATCAGTGATGGTTAATGTGGCGGACGGGTTGGACACGGGGGAGAAGTTAGCATGTTTAAAAGCAGAGGATGTTGGAACGTTTTCCACAGCGGGGGACAAGCAGTTAATTAAAAGTTTAGTACAAGCTGAAACTCACACAGGCTCAGTGCTGATTCTTTGGAGAGAAGCTCTTCCTGCCAGCATCGCTCTCAGAGAGCAGATGAGAAAAGGTGCGACTCCCTTTTTCTCAAACTCTTCGCAAGAAGCAGAGATGTAACTCCAACTATGATTCAGAAAATCATACCGTGGCAGCAGAGTGAGGCCGAACCTTTGATCACTCAGGTAAAAGTAGGGATAAAAGGATCCTCCACTTTCCTCCTCTCTTAGTTTCCATGGATACAACACCTACAGTGCCTTCAGCCTCAATGCATCTCCGCCGATGCTCCCCTTCCTCTCCCTTAGTGCTCCTTCGCTTCTATGGGCTCATTTTCGGGTATATTTTACACATAGAGAGGGGTTAACGTCGTCTTATGTCATCCGGCGGGTTTAACGCCGTCGATGCGCCGGTCGGCGGCGCCGGGTCGTCCCTCTGCGCTGCGAACGGCAAGTTTCCCATGGTTCCCTCAACAGCAGCCTTTTCACTGACAGAGGAAGAGTTCATTATCGGCGGCCTAACTCGGCTAACAATGTGCTTTATGAGAAACATTTGCACAAACACACACACAGACACACACGCACAAACGGATGTACCGAACACATGCGCACACATCCACTCACACACACACACACACACACACACACACACACACACACACACACACACACAGTGGAGTCTAATAGCAACAGGCTTCCATTGTTGGCATCATATTAAAAACACACAGTCATAACGACATTAACGGAGCAGCGTGGGGCGCCTGGTTCTCATTTCCATCACACACACACACACACACTAACACACACACACAGACGTACACAGCCAATTTAAAGCGTTCAGTTCAGATCCACTTGTGCGGAGCAGTGGAAGCTAGCAGGGCTAATGGCAGCCGGTCTGCGGTTAGCGCCGCTTTAAATACGCGGCGGCTCGGCGTGCGAGGCGACGCGATGCCAAGGCCTCTGTCTCCACTGGTGACATCTGTCAGACTCGCCTGCCACATGTCAGGAACAGTTTATGGAAACGCCGCAGATGGTTTTGGGCTTTTTGAAGGTGCTGCTGTTTACTAAAAAAGAGCATCGGCTCACCCACAACAGCAAACAGGAGCAGCTATTGAGTAAATAGCCCCGGCGTGCGTCCACGGCCGAGCGGCAGGCAGTAAAATCGACAGCTTTGTTTCTGTAATCTTCTGTGTATTTGAATAAATGTTGCAAATTTGTTCTGTGAATTACACTTTAACGGCATAATGGGTCCATTTTCCAATAAGCACGTTGAAAAACGGCTCTGAGAGCAATAAAGGTCATTCAGTAGACTTAAGAAAGAAGTAAGTTTACATTTTTACTTCACTGCATTTGGTTTTTTAAATGAAAATGACTTCCCGGTGAGCATTCTTTATAAATGTAATTATGTTGATTTTTTTATTTTTTTAAAGACGTTTAGAAAGTCACTCATCCATTATCATTGCACAAAAAAAAAAACAAAAAAAAAATACAACAGCTCCAACAAAGGGGGAAATAAATCTTATTGAACAGTGCCTGCAGGTGGCAAACTAGATGAGGTGTTTTATAGAGGGCTTTGTATCTGTTTAAATTTCCTTTAAAAGACTCAGAATTTAGTTCCAATGAGTTTTTCTGGCTGCTCTAATGCGGTGGTTCTCCACCTTTTCGACAATTTTATTTTGATATTTTAGAAAATAAAACTTGTGTTTTGTTCCCTGATCAGGTGCCGACCGCCAGCGTGACCATTGAGGGCGCCTCGGCCCTGAACAGGGTCCGCTGGTCCTCTGGGGGGAAGGAGGTGGCCGTGGGCGACTCGGAGGGCCGGGTCTGGATCTACGACACCGGAGAGGTGAGAGGAGCGACCCTCTTCTCACATCCGGTCGATCTCGAGGCAGATTTTACTGCACAAATATCAAACTCGCCAGTAATAACCGCGCAGAGCGGGCGCTCTTTTCCTTCAGGTGTTGGCCGATGATGACAGAACAATACCGGTGACATTTTAAAGAGTGTTGCCCTCCAGTGCTTCTTGTATAGCGGTAATATTTTGGCAGCTTGCCTTAGCTGGGGGGGAAAAAAGTGCTGAGCGCGGTGCTGTTGGTGCTGTGATGCGTGGAGCCGCTGGTTCTCGCGGGTTCCGTTTTCAAACAATCCAGATTTAATGACACCAAAGGTGCCAAAAGCATGAGTGAACTACAATGACCACTATTAAGTTGTAGCGCGGTGGACTGAGAGAGTGTAGAGAGAGATTTGAAGGTGTTAAAGCCTGGTAAATGGAGCCCATCGGTGATCCCACCCCTGATTCTAAACAATGGTGGAGAAAGCAAAAAGTCACGTGGGCCAAAGTGATTGAGTCATGATGAACACGTAGGAAAAACTTCCTGAACTAATGGCTTCAGTCTATTTTGACCAGAAACACTGTTTTTTGAGGCCCAGGCCAGCTCCTGATGATGCTGGTCACTTTGTTGTTTTTACCCCCATCATATTATGTTTTTCAAAGCAGATTTTTTTTTTAAAAAACTTGACTAAAAAAAGACTTCCCCAATCAGTTTAAGATGACACTGTAATCTTGTTGGGGTTTTTTTTGTCGGTTTGGTCGTAACCCTACTATAACTGCGTATTCTTTGCTGTAAAACCTCTGAATGAAGCCCGACTCACCATTTTAAGGTTTCTTTTTGTAAACACGTCTCCCAGCGTTGCCGTGGATGTATGTTTGAGGTCTCCCCTCCCCCGTCCGTGGCGTCCCTGTAAAACGACTTCCACGTGACTTGGCGGTCGCCGCAGAGCGGCCAGCCACCCAGCCTGCGCCTCCGCGTCCTCTCATGTTTGGAGGGCTTTGGTCAGGATTCTCCATTTGAGCGCGCGTTAGCTTAGCCGCTCGGCTAATTTTAGCTTCTTTTTGTTGGGCGGCGAGTTGGAGGGAGGCTCGGCCGAGCCGGCAGGCTCCATTCAGGCCTCAAGAGAATAGAGAGTCATTGAGTGGCTAAAAACTTTTATCACGCCCAACATGCACAACTTGAGTGTTACACTGCTGTGGAGACGCTTTACTATTCCTTGAAGGGACAAAGAGAGTGTCCATAGAATTAAAATACTAACATTTTTAGGTGAAGATGTGTTTTTAGGTTACGATTTGGTGAAGTAAAGCAGTAATTATGGTTAAGGTTGGTTAGTCTGCAGGAAATTAATGCAGCCTGTGTAATGTCCCCATAATGAAATGAATATGCGTGTATGTGTGTGTGTGTGTGTGTTGATGGGGGTTGTTACTCCACTACAAACTCCCCCGTAGAGCTAAAAACCAGGAACCGCATGTGAAAGGAGATGCCAGCGGCTTCATCCAGAGCCGTGCGGTCCTGGGACCAGCGGCAACCCCTGAGCCCTTTCCAGGAAATACTTTTATTTCAGTTTCATTTGACTCAGTACAAATTAGGTTTGGAGGGACTGTGGACTAGACGCAGACCAGGGTCAGTGGTCTGCTGCTGCTCCATGACGTAGGAATGCTTTTTTTTTTTTCTAGAACCAGGCATCGTCCAGTCTCACTCTTCTTTTAAAGAGCTGCGAACGCCGGAGACGCCGTATGGATGACGCTTTAGCTGTGGCTGACTCAGCTCTGTAGGGGAGGACGGGGTGGGGGGTGGGGGGGGGGGTTCAAAATGGCTGTCGCCCGCTTCCTGGTTCCTGATTAATTACAGCCCGGCAGCGTGGTTGCAGGCATCTTGGGTGGCGGCCGCAGCTTCTGTCCCGCTCACTCCGACTCCCACTGCGCGCGACTTCAGCTCGACGCCTCCAGAGAGCGACGCCCCGCACCGGCCCTGCGGTCGCCACAGTTAATGTGAGCTTTAAGCCGTAACACCGCCGCGGCTCTCAGGGTTTTTAGGATTGAAGTGTTGTTAGATCCAGACTGTGAATTCCTAATGAGTTAGAAATCCGACTGACTTTTCCTTCTGTGTCACTCAAACTGACTGGGAGAGGCTCGGAGACAGCTGGTTAGGGTTTTGTCCACCAGAGGAAGAAAAAAATCTGTAAAACGGGGCAAAAATAAGTGTGTCTAAACAGTGTTTTAACTGTGTGTGTGCGTTTCTTCCAGCTCTCAGTTGCCCACACTGACGACTGGGCACGCTTCGCTCGCACCTTGGTGGAGATCCGTGCAAACCGGGCAGACGGGGAGGAGGAGGGGCCTATGGAGCTGGCTTCATAGAAAGAAGAAGAAAAAAAAAAAGGACTCCCGGACCAAAGCGGAGGGACTCGGAAAGCTTCTATCGGTGTCACTGTAGCATGTGCTTCTCACTCACTTTTCTTTCTCCACCGTACGAGTTTCATGTCCGATCGGTTGCGTTTCTTCGCGTTTTCCTCTCCTGGAGACGCAGACCGTTGAATTGTGTTGAGTGGATTTCTGACTTCTGCTGACTCGTCCGTCCGTCCTTATTTATATGTTTGATGACTTCAGGTGACGTGTCGCTTGCAACTTGTGAGCCTACAGTGTATAAAGAGTGGCAGTCTTATAGCCTTACGAAGATATGTGTACTGTAACGATGCTTTGCACTACTGTAACGATAAAGCAGGGTCAGTGGACTTTTCATGTATTGTTTACAGAAAGATGTCATGTTCTCTCTATGTTGTGCTTTTTTTTTTTTTCCTTCTGTAAGAAACATGCATGCAGCACATCCCTGAAATATGTGGCGAGGACGGCGCCGCGATGCGTGGAGCTGAGTCCGCAACGGAGGAACTCTGTAATGAAGTGAAACATTGATCAAGAGATATATTGTGTTTCAGAGTGATCCCTGTGAAACCCGACGTCCACTATTAAAGTGTAGCCGACAAACCGCCGCCTCGTTTCTGTCTGCGAACGAGGACGGAACAAGCGGAGGAAAGAAAAACTGCGTCGTCGTGTTGGGTTTGCTAGCGTGAGCTCGTCTTTACTCTGGGTACACATGTTGCTGCCATACGTACAGTAAGGCACCGTTATCTCACAGCATATGTAACTCCTACACACTCTGACACTGAACTGCTTCCCTCACACTATGACAAAACTGCAGACATTTAAAAGACACGAAACCAAACTTTTTACATGCTTTCTTTGGTCTTAATTGCGTTGAAACGTCGGATCGAAGCGACAAGAGTCTGAAAGAGCAACCCGGGACTCGAGTAGCTGTGAAGATATGAAAATATGTCCTTGGAGTTTTGCATATATATACAGAAGTGAACAGTCCTGTTCGGAGCTACATGGTAGGAATGATGAAGCAGCAGAAGGAAGACACTGGATGAAGCTGATGATACCGTGTTTCAAGAACAACAGTCAGCAGCTGTTTTTGCTGTCTTGGTCTATATTCTGTACCGGTATTGAAGAAAAACAAAACTAGACGACTTAAAACACTGTCAGTCAAACGTTAAACACAGCATGAGTCCTACAGAGAATTGAGTTAATAAATCATGCTGATTGGTTCACTGAGCTCTACACTGACACACAGGCTTCCTATAAATTAATCATGAGAGAAAAATACTTGAAACAACTATAAATACTGTAAAAAGAGATGGCACTACTTGCTGTCTCTCAGTGCTTGTCAGTATGAAAAAACTCTTAAACCCCCTTACACTCACTCACCCCCCCCGTCCCTAAGGTTCAGGGGGTGCTTGTGTTGGAGGGGGCCGCGGCCGTCGCCGCCGTGTAGCGTGGGAGGTGGAGTCCAAACTTGCTCTCGATGCCAGCGAATGTGGCCACGGCCAACCTGAAGCCTCCGATGTGGTCGGGGTTGGGCGCCGGCAGGCTGATCCGAGACTTGGGGGTGGGCTCGGAGCCAGCCGGCTTTCTGTGGTGGAGAGAGAGAGAGAGAGAAGGAAGCCAGAAACAGAGGGAGGAAAAAGGGTGACACACACAAAAAAGGCGGTAGAGTAATAAGGGAAAACGAGCACAGTGCTGAGTGTCAACACAACGCAGTTTTATTATCACCAATATTAAATGTCGAGTCAGTATTATCTTGATAAACACTGTTAGCCACAGATATAAACATCATAATAACAAAATCGAAAGTGGAACAGTTCAACATTTTCACCCTCGGAGCAGAACTAAATCAAATCCCTCAAAGATTTCACGCCGGGCGCTGTGATTCGCCGCCAGCAACGGCGGCAAAGGGAGCCCGGACCGTCTGGGTCCAAACCGCACGCAGAACTCGCTGGATCTGCACTTGATTTTGTGTCACCGTGAGCCTTCGGGAACGAGGTCGCTGCGTTTTGAAGTAATGAGCCGCCCGACGGGAGCGTGCGTGTGCGACACGGCCTCGGCAGTCCATTAAAACGCCGGGAGCTGCTCCGCTCCCCAACCAGACCTTTCATAACTGCAGGGAAGGGGTGAATTATTCCTGACACCGTCCTATTCTGAGCGGCGAAATGAGCTCGTTTCCGTTGGGGAGAGTGCGCGTACGAGTCAAATGGGTGCCGTCTGCCCTGATCGCGGTGCGGCGAAACTCTCCAGCTCGAGAAAATTGTCACATCCTGAGCAAGAGAGTGAGGGCTTTAGTCCTGTCGGCTAATGTGTTCAGGGTTCACCGCGCTGGTCTGAAGGCTCATTTCCGGGGGAGGCAGGTCTGAAAAAGTGGGGGGTTTGTTGTAATGAGGGTCTATATTCTGATAGAACAAACAACAAATGTCAATTGTTTGCAACTGACTGACTTGGATGATCTTACTGAGGGAATGAGATGCCAGCTACGTTGTTAAAAAGCTGTTTAAAGACTTTAAAATCCTGCATGAGGACAATCACAACTGACCGACCAAAGGACGCTGGAGGCTGTAGAGTCCTCGGAAGACTGAATTTGAGAAATTTGAATTTGCACGCTGTCTGTGTTTGTCTGTGTCCTGCTATACCGGTATTCCAAAACTTTACCAACGGCTGCAGCTTGTATTGGCATTTTTATTTCACTCATTTCTGAAAATATTGATTCAATGAATGCCAAACTTGTGAAGTAAAACTTTACTGGTCTTATGTTCAGACTGATATTAGTTCTTGAGGCATGATCCTGTTTCTTAAGGAAAAAAAAACACTATGAATATTTGTTGAGGCTATTCCTTCAGGTCTGGACTGCAGACTTGCAAAAACCTACACGCCTTAAATCATGTAACAAGGAAAATATCAGGGACATACATGTACTTGTTTCTCGACTCTGAAATCAAGCCAACACTTATATTTAGTTCCGCTGGCAGATTTGTTTTGCCTGATTCGATATTTGTTTTACTTGCAGGGCGATTCTGTCCTATATGAAGTGTGACAAACATTTCTGGGAACCGGTCATGGATTATTCTGACAAGAAAAAAATGTGTGATCAGCTGCAGATTACAAGTTTTAGTGTGTTTGAGCAAAAATGTTTGAATATAAAATGACTTACTGTCCTCCAAAGTCAATATAGAACCAGCGCTGCAGAAGTTCGTAGGTCACCAGGGTCACTCCGAACTGAGGCGAGGACCGAAACACTCGAGCTGAACAAACAGGTGGGAAACGGATCAACTCTCACACACCGAGGAACAGAGTTTTAATTCTTATCCACGTGAAAAGGAAAGTAAGTCTTTTGGTATCCTGCATAATTATCACAACAACTTTTTATCTTTGTAAAAGAAATAAAAGTTAGGGCTGTAAAAAACAACACAACCGCACAAATGTGTTAATTTATTTAGTAAAAAAGTTCCAAATAAAACTACTTGCAAAGTTTCTCTTGTTTGAGATTGTCTACAAAAACTTGCAGTTTTTCTTTTTTTTTTTTTCTTTTTTCTAAACCAGTGCATGGAGGTACCTGCAGCTCCTTTCCAGAAAGCCCGTGGTCCCTCCTCTCGGAGAATCTTCCAGAAGCAGTCGGTCAGGCCGCTGTAGGTGGTCTGGCCCGCCCGCGCTGCCACCTGTAGCCTGGTCTTGATCACGTCTGCCGGGGTCACCAGAGAGGCTGCGGGCATGCCTGCGGCGAGGAAAACGCAAAGACACATTTAGACGCGGTGCGTTTTTATTGCACAGTTGGACGTGTTTGATTCTAAATAGAGAAGAGTTTTAAAAATCAGCAACAAACAAATGAGCTGATTTTTAGAAAGCAGCCCTCAGCGACCGATTGAAAACTTTCATCTGATCGTGATGCCATGTGATAAGAGTGCTGTTGAGGCTCTTTGTTCCCTCTTTTAAAAAGCGTCGCCGTGGATCTTGACCATCTTGCGGTTAGTCTGGCGCGTGCGGTACACACACCATACACAAGCAGGGGCCTGTTCCTATCACTTCACCATCAACCAATCCAGGCCATTATTTAATCTCTACCTTTTTTCTTCCTTTCCTCTCTCTTCCACTTTTCTTACAGCCGTTTGAAAGGGGCCAGACAATGGACGGTAATGAGAGCAATGCACACTGTGCCCCGCGCGCCGGCGAAAGTGACTGGCTGACTGAAGGGAGCAACTGCAAGGCCCCACTCCAGCCACTTCAGCCATGAATGGGCCCAATCATCGATGGCTCGGTCATTACCATCAACTGCCCTCTTGAAGATTTACTCTGGCTTCTTGGTTTTTGTAGCGGCCAAACGAGCTATTCAGCAGGCCTGATCAACTCTGCATTAGGTAGCAGACTGGCACCCGGCGGAGACTGACCACCTGCACTGCACTGAGAGGAGAGGAGAGAGGAGGAGGGGAGGGGAGAGGAGAGGAGGAGAGGAGAGAGGAGGAGAGGAGGGAGAGGAGAGGAGGGTTCCATATTAAGTATCTGGACGTTACTCATCTGTTGCTCTCCAGCCTTTGAGCATTAGCATCATTACATTTGAAATATATTAATAAATTCTACATCAAAGTGCTGAGTCTCAGAGTTAATTTGAGTGAGATTTTAAGGGCACAATCCCCGATCTGCAGGATGGAATTACACCATCCAGACCTTTAGTCTGAGGTCGATCTTTAGAGTATTTCATTTTACCAGATTTTAAACACATATAATGCTGAAGTTAGTGATATTTCGAAAAAATTACACTCTTATCAACATTAAAAAGTGTCCATTCTGGCATGCTTGAGTCAGCTAAGGTTATGATAATGATGATGGTCCATTCGTCTGTTCACTTTCACAGAGGTCGTCACAGCAAATCATTACACTGCATTTAAATACACTGTAGGCGTGACTAGCTTTCCCTTTGGATGCCCTTCCTGTTTCAAATAGGAAATTTAAACATGTAAAATAATGTCCACAAACACCCATAAATAATACGTACTCATAATTGCTCAGTTTATGGCGACGCAGTGGAAAAACCCCTTATATCTAATGCATGACACTTTATTTCTCATACTTTACTCTCTCGTTGATCCTAATGAGATGAGCCTTTAAACTGTAGCTGAGCGAATACATGAAATCATATTAGGTTGTAAAATTGCAACTAAAAAAGCATCTAATTAGTGTTTTCAAATTTACAAGGACTCTGTAGAAGATTTTAAGGTACTCCACGTTAATATTGCGTTCAGTATTTGTCACCAGCGTCGGGTTTATGGAAACAACACGCTCATTTTTCCACACACTTGACATCATGTAACCATTTTCTGGCTGACCAGATCGCAAGATTCTTGACCGTCTCCTCAATTTCAATTCCATTTTCATGTCTTTGTACAGACTGCAAACTGCAGATCGGCACAAAGTGACGCCGCAAATTCAACAAGTTCAGCAAAACTTATGAAAGCTTCTGGTCTGGAAGCAGTTCATGATCATCTGGACAGTAGCTGTGAGAACACCAATAAAATTCCCCTGCTTCATCGTTTCTCACAGGAAGCACGGATGTGAGCTGAAGATGTCCCGCACTGTGTTTTCTTTACCGGGCAGTGTAGCGGCGGGCTAAATAATGCTGTACAAACTGAGCGTGTAATTCAATTTCCTGTGCTGACTCGAAAGCATTAATTGCCAGAATGCTGCGACCGCTGATAAATATGAGCGAAAGAGGGAAGATAAATGTGTCGAAGCAATGAAAAAGAATACAGAAGTCATGAGGCTCGTTTCGGCGCGGGAGCCGAGGCTGCCAGTCTTGTGGTGAGAAACTGGAGTAAAGAAAAAAAAAAAAAGGGGGGGGGGGGGGGGGGTGTGTGCAGGATTTACAGGATTTATGATTTTTCCGTGTTGTGCTGCGCCTCTGCGTCTAAAAAAAAGCACATCTGTGAGGATTCAAAACAAATATTGAATCTTTTATGCAAATGTTTGAAAGCCTTTTTCCTTTGCAGGGCTGTGATTAGAGCTTTCCTAAAGGATAAATACAGTATTACAGCTATGTGCTGGATAAACCGCATTTTTTTTTGAACGGAGGATAAAGTTGTTAAGTCACCAGAGAAAGCGTTGCTACTTCTGTTCTCCGCGTAATGAGTAAACTACAGACCAGGCAATGTGAACACGCAGAAAGAATGCACACATGTTATTGTCTGCATCCGTGTTTGCATGTTCCTGTGAGCCTGACAAGTATATGGTGATTGGAAAAGCCTTCCCGCTGCCTGGCTGGCGTGCTTTCGGAGGCGCTTCCCTGCAGCACGGCTCCAAAACCCCAGTCCCCCCAATCACCGTGCAGCAGCGCTCTAATTAGCAGCTACCGCCGTGGAGCCTGCGGTCGGAGGGCGAGCGGCTTCCAAACTCTCCGGCTCTGCTACTGTTACTGCAGGCCTGCGGAGGGCTGAGGACGGAGCCCCGCTCTCACACTCTTTCAAAACAAGGCCCGGCCGACAGATTTTATTTCGCCGACGTCACAACTCCTGCGCAGCGCATCAGTAACTGGAGCTTCGACTTGGAAGGGCCTTGATGCTTCACAGGACAAAATGCTGTTTTTCAAGTTATGGAAAAACACAAAGCACACGTTAGCTTCGAAAAGGCAGCAAGGAACTGCGCTGGAAAACCATATGATCTCTAAGAAAACACAAGGAAGCCTCCACTGTGAAAGCCAGACAGATTGAAAATGACTGCAAGTAAGAAGAGGAACAAACTGCAGAGATGAAAAAAACATGAGAAAGGCAAATCAAAGACAATACATTAAACCAGAATGCATGCTTTATATCACAACTGTGAGTAAAAATGGCCACTTATATGAATAAATTCAAAGATTCGTTGTGCGACTTCATGTCCCTAAAACCATGTGAATATTGTTCTGTGTTTTTAGCTCATTGAAAGAAAAATGTATTTTCACAAGAAGCAGCAGGGAGATGATTTCTTCCATTCATCCGTCCTCCTCCACACGGCAGCGCTCGAGCAGCCTGCAGGCTGGTAACGCTCACCCGGGCCACTGTGACATCCTTTACTCTCAGACTCTGTTATCCTGCCTGCTCTCAGAAGACGATTCAGCCCATCGTGAAAATGGCTTCATAAGGTATGTTCCCACATGACTTTTTAGAAAGTAAAGTCTGCCGAAATGTAAAACATTGAGCCTCTCTTTTTGTTAAACTGGCTGACCAGTCTCCATTAAAATAAACCTGCAGTAGACGACAAGCGTCAGCAACAGAATGTGGAATTATGTAGCTCTATATCTGCTGTAACTATTAAAAAAAAGCCACTTCCCTTTAAGCGGTTAGTGAGATGAGCTTTACCTGCCAGCGCTCCTGCGAACAGCATCTTTCCAGGCCCTATCGTCCCGTCCTCTTCAGTCAGGTAAGCCTTGGTGTGGGCATAGCAAGGGAAGTAGATGGCAGAGAAGGGGATGTCCCGCAGAAAACAAGCTTTGGAACCCTGCAAAGAAAGACGGCGGCGGCAGTGAGGACACTTTCGACCGGAATTACTTTCCAAACTTGGGCATTCAGAGCGAGAAAACAAAGACAAGCGATAAACAAACCGGAGAACAAAGAACAAGAAGAAAGAGCGATGGAGCTCGAGGGAGTCAAATCTTGATTTCTGGCTCTTGTCTGGAAAGATTGATTGCTGTTTCTCACCACAAAATGAAACTCTTCACAAATCAGACATTCACTGATGTTCCTGCCAATAAAAGTGCTTCCAAAAGACTCCTGGAACTTTTGAGGCTGAGTGAAATATTGACCACAACAAGGCGTATAAATCATTTCTCTGCATATGCAAACGATCCGTGTCCTCAGCAGCAGGTGACGGCGGCGGCGGAGGGGTGGGGTGGGGTGGGGGGGCTCCAACGCAAAACCGTCACGTAAAGAAGAAAGAGAGCGAAAAGCTGAGGAAGACACACTGGCTGAGGAAGATGGCTCCTTGTCTGCCACCGTAAACAACACTATATCATCAAGCGTATAGAGTTTCCTGCTGGAGTTCAGACCTGCTGGCTCTCTGCCAGCTTTTTGACACAGCAAGTACAGTCAACAGAAGGCGTTTAAAGAGCGGGTCAGAGTCTCCTTGTTTTGGACAGGCTCCATTTAACTCCTATGGGATAATCCTTTGGTTACTCACACTCTCTCCCCCTCTCTCCGTCTCACACACACGCATACACACACACACACATACACACAATTGTCAGATACCTGGGCTATCTCTTTCCCTCTCTCTTACCTCTGGCACTTCTTGTCTGCCTGTCCCTCCTGGCTGCTGAAAGCTTAGAGATTCTATCGAAGCGGGACAGACAGGCAGCGGCATCGGGGCTGAGATTGGGAGCTTTAATATCGGGGCGCCGCTGTCGGGCTGGGTAATGCACTCTCAGGGCAGAGCCAGAAAACAAGTGCGCAAAAACTTGACGAATGGCAGAATCTATCCGGTTTCTTCATGTAATGAAATAAAACGCTCCGTTGTTAAACAGATATAAGGCTTCAGTGGCGGGGCTGTGAGGAACAGTGGCGCTAGAGCGTCAGCCGCCCTACCAACCGGCAGCTCCACCAGCGCAGGGTGAGCGTCAGGATAATTACCCTGACAAAGGCAGCTCTGTGCCTGGGTGCAGCCCCTCCGGAGCCAGCCCGTCTGGGGCTTGCAGGCTGGAGCTCGTCTCCTCCCCGCCTCCCCTCCACCCGGCTCCTCCACCGCCAGCTCCGCCGCTGCCGCTCTCTCAGTGCATTTTGTCTCACCGACACGAATCAAGTATGTGCACAAACGCATTCACTCCGGCGGCCGGGCGGCTCGGCGGCGCTCTCGCAGACAGGTGGATGGAGACAGCAGCCGTGGCGACGCGGCCCTGAATTACCGGGGGGGGGGGGGGGGGGGGGGGGGGGCGAGCAGACAAACCGAGCAGACAAACCGCACAAACACGGCGACAGGTCGGCAGGTAGACGCAGACAGGAGGAGGCTCCGCATTCCTCCGCAGCCTTGTTAACTGAGCCGCCAGGTTTACATGCAGATCGTCTCTGCTGACAGGTGACACACACTGACACACACACACACACACACACACACACCTACATAGACTCTTTGGAAAAAAAAAGATAACAAAAAAAAATTTAATCATCTTATTTAAGTAAAACATGAGTAATTAAAACAACCACAGGTATCAGACTGACATTTTCACAGTTGATTGTGTTTACAGTCGAAGCAGAATCGCTCCTGCCAAGCTTTGTTAGGACTTATTTATGTAATTCAATTAGTCATGCTCGAGTTCACCCTGGAGGCTAATGTCCTTGTCGAGCCAGTTAATGTTAGTAGTAGCCGCAGCTTGTTCATTGATTCCCGCTGCTCTTCTGTCAAACTGCTAAGCGGCAGAAACACACTCCGTGGCCGCTCGGAGGCCTTGGGTTCTTATCAGAGCGATAATCATTAAAGCCTGATAATACACTTTAAAACACAGCCATGTTGTGATATAATCCTTCACGCTTGCTTTACAGTGTAATATCACACAAACCTAATATGTTCCAGCAGTGCACTGTAATTTTTAGTCCTGTGCCACTGAAAAATGCCAATTATGGCAATTAAGGTTAAATAAGGCTTTTAGCATAAATTGCACCTTTTCTTGTTCTCCAACAGACAACATGGAAGTATTGATTTAAATGATAGCTCATTCAAGCTAAGGTAATATATATAATTGAACAACAGTTAATAGGAAAATCACATATTACTTAATCACAACAGTGATGAGAAATAATGGATTGTTGTGAAGTTGTGCGCTTGATGAATGTACAAAAGAGCCGACATGGCCATTCGCTAATTAATCAAGCAGTAATGAATCAAACTTGAAATCAAATTTGATTTCTCATGAATGTCTCCTCTGCAAGTCCCCGTCCTGTTTTCTGCCTTGGCTGTCGTCTGCACTGCTTTGTGAAGGAATTATATGTGTTTCTATGAGCAAGTTGTGTGAGTTTGCTACAAGAAAGCGTCTCTTTCTCGCTCGCTGCATTACTAAACCAACATAGCTTAGTCCTAGAAAGACATATCATACTTTTATAAAGCCTGGTGATGACAGCCCCAGAGACAGAAATGAAACATGTTGTGTATTTACTGAGCTGAAACAATGCTTTGCTTTAACATTCTTTTATTCCTTCTTTAAACCCCGAATGGTCGCGGCCTGCCTTACCTCTCTGAGCTGTTTCACCACGACGCTCCGGCTCAGTGCCTCAGGTCAGCCGATCAGCTGATCCTGGAGGTACTGAGGCCCAAATGGAGGCTCGGAGGGGACGGAGCTTTATCTGCTGCTGCAGCAAAGCTTTGAAAATTAGCTCTGCACATGAGACAATGCACTGTCCATTTTTAAAACTAATCTAAGACCTATTTTTATTTCTTTGGTTTTATCTCAGCTTGAAACTCTGCTTCTTTTGTCATTTTTGCCATTTTTTTCTGTTTTCATTGTATTTTATCATTGGCACTTCATGTTTTTAGGCTTTTTTTGTCTATTTATGTAGAGCACTTTGGTTCAGTTGTAGTTAAGTGCTATATAAATGAAGTTGTGTTGTATTAAGTTGAGTTACAAGACCAACAATGAGTGCAAGATATTCCCTATCAGCTCCTAATAAGCAGCATTCAGCCTTCCAGTCTTTGTTCAGGACAAAAAAACCCAGAGTTACTGACAAATCTAGTGTTCTAGTACAATGGTTGCAAAATCCACATGACAAATTTGACTTTCAAGTCATGTGAACATGCAAACTCCACACTCCTTTTTGATCAACTTTATAAAACCAGTAGCTTTGAAGCTAAATGTTAAAAAAAGAGAACATGTTGTTTTGTAACATACTCTGCAGGTCATACTCATGTATTTTGCATCTATTTTTACGTATTTTGCTCCTTGTGCTATCAGTAACTTGTGTATCCTGTGTATACAACTAGTGTTTTTCCTTCATAAATTCAAAAGTTCAACATTTACGGCAAAAAACAGATTTTGCCATAATAAACAACCAGGACAAAGAAAAAATGAGCAAAAACAGCATCCACTGTCCAAATGCTTTATGTGTGCTGATCTAAACATCCACCTCTCGCTTGGTCTCACCTTGTAAAGTCCAAAGAAGCCGAGGTCCCTGATGACGGAGAGCGCGCTGACCCTCGGCCCCGTGGTGATCTCTCCTGCCACCTGCAGGCGGATCTTTACGATCTCCAGGGGGTTCGTGAAGATCACCTGAGATCCACCAGCCTAGATCCAGTGCAAAATCAAAAGAAAATGATTGTATAAATTTCACCACAAGAAGAAAAAAAACGAGTTTTTACACACTGCTCAAACATGAACGCTTTAATTGCCCTGAAACAAAAACTTAATTTCAATGATAACTGTTTCTCTGCTCTGTGCAGATTTAATTGCTGCCTCAAGGCAACTCCTAACTCCTCAATTCAACTTGAAATGTTCCTTTCAAAATACCATGTTCACTCAGAAAAAAAGGCAAAATGTTAAGTTTGACCTACTTGTATGGAAATTACAAGTGATGTCAGTTAACCAGCGTTGCCGCCTCAGCAACCAGGTTGAAAACAAACATGCAGAGGGGAGGAGGAGAGAGTACGAGACAGTACCAGGAAATCCAGCTGATGCAGTCGAGCCTGTCAGCTGTTTGTCTTCATCAAACAGACCCCGCGGGGACTCTGACTTCTCTTTTTCTCTCTAACCTCTCACTTCACATCATCCTCCAAACCTGTAGTTGTGAGGGGAGGCGGACGACACCTCTGCAAGTTCAGGCTGGCTTCTTCGCCATTTTTTTTTTTTTTTTTTTTTTTGTCTGATCAGCGGGGCTTTCAAGTGTAAGAGGTAGCTGCCGCGACAGAGCTGCAGCAAGACCGTCCGGGAAGACGACCGCCTCTCCAGAAGCTACTCAGAAACGCACACACAGATTTTATGTGAAAAGTCTGCCTTGTTTCTCCTGACTCATACTTTTGCATTTTTTTTTTTCTTCATTGTTTCTCCTCTGAATGTCTCTCCAGTATTTTCTCTTCCTGTTTCTTGCTTTGACCTCCTGTTAAATGATCTCTCTCATCTTCTCCAATATTGTCAGCCCCTTGCTACGGTTGCCAGTGGTTACCGTAACTACACGCAATTAGATAGCAATCGGTTGCCATGACACCATCCCTGTCTTAAATAGGCCTGGTCTGTTTGTTGTTGTTTCTCTGCCTTCATCTCACTCATTCATTTGTCCTTGTTATGAATGATGGATTGTGCTCGCCGTCTCATGCCTTACGGGAAGGCATCGAATCTGCAACGCGGGCAGCTTCTTACCAAAAATCTCCCGCATTTAAGTGTTACCATATATTGCCTAAGAGAAGAGGGGGGGCTGAGGGAAAGAGATTATAATCGTCTCATTGAAGGTGTGTGCAACCCGCTTTGTAAATATCGCAAAGTACAGAGGGCCACAACTTTCCTTCCAGACCGTGAATAGCAAGAAGGCTGCTGCTGCAAAGCTGCTTCATCTCACAGCGAAGTCTTTATGACTTGTTTTATGGAAATAACCTGGTTGATTACATGCAGGCTAATAGCGCAAGCATTAAGAGGCAAGTGGCTCGGGCCCTTAGCAGCACTGGCGGCTTCAATTGAACTGTAATGAGGCTACAGATGAAGGCGATGCTGTTTATGTAAGACATGTTAATAAAAATAATTAAAAAAAAAAAAAAACCTAATAACAATTAGACTTGAACTCATGGATGACACAGCTTTTTTGTACTGTTCAACGTCCCACAGTGCAGAGTAATGAAAAATAACTACAACCGGACATCCGGGATCGGGAGAGGGAGGCTTCCAGAAAGTCCAGAGAATCAGACAATAAACAGAGAGTGCTAATGAGAAAGAAACAAGAGAGAGCGGCAGTCAAAACAAGAGAAGTGAAGGACGGTCAAGACAGAGACGGAGAGGTTGAGGCTTGTGATTACGGAGTGACGGCGTCGGCGGTTCTCTGATGATTCCCAGGTAATTACAAGGCAAGGTGATCCGTGGAAACCCGGGATGTCAGCACTTTATGCACGCATCGCAGCTCCTGGCCCGTGCGTGTGCGTGCGTCAGAGTGCACGCTGCAAAAAACAGCTATGTAAAGCTTCGTCTCAACAAAGCACTCGTGTAAAGTCATAGACGAGATTAGCAGCAGCGAAACACGTTGACCACCAGCCATAGATAATAATCACACTTTCATTTGTGGCTGGGCATGTGTGTGTGTGTGTGTGTGTGTGTGTGTGTGTGTGTGTGTGTGTGTGTGTGTGTGTGTGTGTGTGTGTATTAGTTTCACTGATGTTTACATAAATCTAATCATGTGCGAATAAGGAACTCATTAAAAACAAACTTGCGCACCGAAAATACATTTACAACAAAGCCTTACTATACTTTGACATGCAGCCGCGACCCCCGCTCCTCCTTGCATAAATGATCCAGTAAGTATTTTGTGTTACTTAAGTCTCCAAATGCAGGCCAGTGACTGCCAGATAAGCACCCAGCCAGCTCAGTAAGCGGAGCGTGCCATTCTTACCAAATAATCATTAGAAATTGGCAACCGACACCGGGTTTTAATGGTACTGAGCCACAGGTCTAGAGGGGGAAAGAGGGATGGGAGTGTGAGTGGGGGAGGAAAGAGGAGGTGAACCATAGAAAGGAGTGTGCTTAAGGGTGATAAGAGAAGAGTTGCCACGAAACAGCATTTTGCAGGTGATAGAGATTTTTTTTCTGAGATATGCAACTTTGCCTGACAGAGCACAATCCTATGAGACGGCAATTTCCCTGTTCTCTCTTTCTTTCTCCTTCTCTCCTTCCCTTTCTTTCTTCTGCTTTATAGACTGTGGATGTGAGGCTGACACTGTGGTCCAAACCAACACTTTCACAGCTACCAAATGATATAAACAGATTTCATGTGCTGTGGCTGGAGCCTCGCTAAAACAGGGTTCAGGAGGGTTTGACGTGTGTGTGTGCGTATGTGTGTGTGTGTGTGTGTGTGTGTGTGTGTAAGATAAAGTGGCAGGCAGAGTGCAGTGCCAGCACTAACACCGGGGCCTCAGCCAGGATGAAAGGAGCTGTCATGACGGCTCATGGAGGAAAAGAGGAAAAATCCATCCATCCGCACTCTCCTCTACATTTATCCTCTCTCCCCTCTCTCTCTCTCTCTCTCTGTCTGTAATGTTTCTGCTTTTCAATTCATATTGGTTGTATAAAAAAAGAACGAGAAAAAAAAAAAAAAGAAAGGCAGTCGCTGTTTTTCACACCAGGGACAGCGCAGAACATTTTATGAGTGTATTTGCCTCTCTGCCGCGGCTGTGCTTTTTCCATTTCACTCTTTGACAAAGCTGAATTTACAATCCAGATTTAAGTCGCAGCATATGCACCGTGCCACCGCATTTCTTCAACATATTCCCAGAACTAATATGGTCAATTGAATATGCTTGAGTGGAGCTAAACCCATAATGACTTGTGTATCCTGAAATACTTTGCTTTAGTGATCGGCATCAAAAGAAGGTGGAGTGAAAGACCTTCTTTCATTTTCTCAAGCCGGGGCTGCCAGCCTCGGAGGACTCGCAGTGCGTGTGCGTGTGTGTGTATGTGTTTGCATGCATTGGGGGTCGACTGTGACAGCTCAGTGATCAAACCCTACGATGGGAGGGGAGCAGGTAACTCTTGGGCTGCAGAAGGAGGGGGGCTCAGGTAGCAGCTGCTGTCAGTCTTGCTCTCCTCCCTGATAGATGTTTGTGCGTGCGTGCATGTGTCCGTACGCTCTCCAGTGTGCTGCACGTGCACGCACTCCTGCGAGCATGTACAGCATGTGCGTGTTTGACTCTTTCATGTGCGATGTCTACAGGCTCCATCAACAAACGGCCTCCAAACAAGTCCGTGTCTGTCTGCCCCACAGCCAAAGGGGCAGCACTCAAAGAAGGGGTCAACATCGTTAAGAGATATACGCTGCCTTCATACTGTACAGATTGTCTGTGTGTCGAGCAGCATCGCTTCAACACAGAGCACTCTGAAGAGCCGAGATTAGAAGTTGCAGAGATTTCATGTGCTGAAACATCAGACGTTAACAAGACTCAATACATAAGCCTGGTGCTCTGTCAGAGACCTCAGGAAGAGATCAGGCAGTGAGAGTTTTAAACTTTACATTTCATTCTGTTGGTGTGATCAGGAAGCAATAAGAAATGATGAGATAACTCCCAGTACTGCCGTATTAATCATACATAAAGAAGCCAACTACATAATGACACGGGGCGTCAATGTGTTGATAACGCATGTCTGACAATGTCGATTGTTCATCTTATTTCTGTCCAAACAATACATTCCCTCTTTATAAGCAGTGATGGCTCACGATAAATGGAATGAATGTCATTACTGATGCAAATCCAACATAAACAAGTCACCCGATAGTTAACATGATATAACTGTTCTAAAACTTTATCTGATTGTCAAAGCTTTAACCATACATCAGAAATGTGACTGTATTTGACTCCATGTTTACACATTTCTTCCTGTTTTTTTCCAAACTAGCAAGGATAAAACATAGACATGCATACAGTTATTATCAAATGTCTGTGATAAGAATTGAGATCAGTGTCTCTCGTTTTTAGTCTGCAGAACTTATTGACCACCTGCTGTATCTTGAAAATTTTAAACTCTCCATTTGATACTGCATTTAACTGTTTCGGAAAGCTTTTAATACTGCTGTTCAAACGCATTTCACTGAAAATGTACAATTATGTGACTGTAATCAATTATTCTTCTTCAGATTATCTGCATAGAAACTTAGACAGGTCTTGCGTTAAACGGGGCGAACAAAACATCAGAAGTTGAGACTCACACATCCGCCAGCCAGGATCTCAGCAGCCAGAGGAACTGAGCCGTCCTTCTGTCGGGTCTTTCCTCGAACAAAGTCATTCACCTGAAGAGAAGAAGCGAGGATTTCAGACCAGGATTGTACCGTTAATCACTAAAAGAAAGTGAAATGCTCCTTCTGATTACGATGGTTAGCTGAGGCATTCAAACAGCTCATAAATGTTTAAAACAAGATGTCCTGGAACTTCAGAATGTGCATTTGTAAACTTAGAATTTGAAGGCAACATCTCAACATCTACAGAAAAAGGTGGGACAAGGTGATGCTCATCATTGTGTAGCCTCTCTTCTTGTAACAAGTCTCTAATTATCAGGGAAGTGAGCACTGGAGTTTCGGGTGAAATTCCTCCAGATTCTCCAGAACATTCATCCATCCCCTATACGCTTTATCCAAATTAGAATCATGGCAAGCTCCATGGATGATGGAATATTCAAAGTGTATTTTACATTGAGAAACTTGTTGAATCACCGATTTGACCCAGGACTTTTCAGTTTTTTTAGACATTAGTTGCAGTTATCCTAACTTTTTTGAGAAGTAACCAAACTAAAAATGAGCAGATATCTGTAGTGAAAAGTTAAAATGTCTTACATTCAACCATTATTATATTGTTAATGTTGTTGGTTTTTTTTTTTTTTTTTTTTTTTGTGTAGCAAAAAATGTGTTCATGAAAATTGCAAATCAATGCCTCCTGGCTTTTATTTACATTTTATAAACTGCTCCAGCTTTTTCTGAATTGCACATGAAAGCTTAACACATTATATTCTTGCATTTAACAGGTTATCCACTTATGTGTTAAGAGCACTGTCGCACGATCGTACCTCCATTTGCAAGATTTAGGTCAAGAGAGAGCTCTGTCGATGTGTGCCTGTGTGAATGTACGTGCATGTGTCTGCATGCTTCCTAACACAGTGACTTACTGTGAGCTTTATGGCTTTCTCGGGCGCCACACCCAGTAGCTGTGGTACCAGACCTATCATTAGGAAACGACGAGATGATTAGAAAAAAACAGCGCTGTGGTACCCCCTACTCTCTCGCACACACTTACACACACACACACACATACACACTCACGTATATACATACACCACTTCCAAACACTCCACATCAAGTGTGGCTTCCCGCTGCATGCGTCCGACCATGCAGGATCCCCCCCAGACGCTAATGAAATCTATTGATGTGGAGTGGGGGACATCAGAGTAGCAACGAGAGAGCGAGAGGAACGAGGGGCAAAGAGAGGATCGAGAGAGCAAAACTGCTTCCCAGAATAGGAAAACGGGCAGAGTATAAAACAAACCAACCAAAACTTTATGCAGACCTCAATTACAACCCAGACTTGGATAAAAATAAACAAAAATAATCACAACCGAGCACAATGAAACTTGGCCCCCTACCCAGTTCCAAGGCAAGAAGCACACCCTCAGTGATTTCTCCAAAGTAACACACAGTTAATGATTTAGTAGTGCATGTGCGTGCGTGCGTGTGTGTTTGTGTGCGTAGCGACAACAATCCTATACTCAATTTGGGACTTGGCAAAAGGACCTTTTTGGACCTCATACAAAAGTAAATGAAATTCTTTTTTGAGCTGAATACACACAAAAGAACAGCAGATTATACTAGTGAAGCCAAACTCGTCAAAAGATGTGATTTAATTTTGCTAAGTTCACATTCTTCCCACAGTCGGCCCGTTGTTGGCTGAAAGCGCCCTCAACTTATATTACATAACTACGGTTTGGCGGCCGGGTTACCTGTCTGGCGATCTACCTGGAGCCGGGGCTGTCTGTCTCTGCGTCTGTGAAGCCACTTCACTTTTGATAGCCTTTGTGTTTCCCACAGAAACTCAAGCATTCAAGGTTCCTCTCGGGAGCCCAGTTCTGTCAATCAAAATCATGGGATTTTGAAAGGGCCCCGCCGTTGTTCCAGGGGACCTCTTTTCAGTTCTTTCTTTAATCTGACCCCGACAATACCCACGCAGACACACTAACCGCACTTTCTGAGGACAAGGCAGGTAGTCATTACCGACGTCTTGCCCTGGTATGTACGTACCTGCATGCCCAAGTCGTCCCCTGCATGCCTGCATACCTGTGCGTCTGCTCGGTGTCTATGGTGTGTTTGTGTGAGTGTGTAGGTCTAGACGTGCGACATGGCTACGCCGTGACACAGGCCTGAAGGTATGTGGCCTCGCGTGTGACGTTCATTGTCCTGCTCTCAAAGTCCCCAGCCAGCCAGTAATCACTTCAAAGAAGACAGGTCAGCGGAGAGGTGAACCCACACCGCCCTCCTGCCCACCCTGCACTTTTCTTCTCCTCTCGCTTCCCTTCTCTTTCATTGTCCCTAGTACTTCACTCTTTTTTTTCTTTTTTTTTTTTGTCCTTCTTTCTCATCTCGGCTCCTTTTCCCTAAAAACACCTTCGGTGAATTTGTGTTTTTTCCCAAAGCGGAAACTGTTTGCAAATACAAATCTCTGGATGGAATCCATCTATTTCAGTATGTGCTGAATGGCATAAACACAAAATAGAATGTTTCCTTGAAGCTGAGAAACAATATCCAGAAGTGCTGTAGAGAACTGATCATTTACATCCAATCCAGTGTGGGCCACATAAGAAAAAAATCCTTCAAAATGTCAGTAAATACGTAGCGTGGAACCATAATACATAGCTTCCCACCATGAATAATAAACACTGGATGTCTGTGTGTGAAGCACACTGACCTCGGTAAAGGCCGAAGAAGCCCTCGTAGCGCACCACCTTCTTGAAGCAGTCGAAGCTGTTCTTGTACATGAGCTCTTCCACCAGCGAGCCGCTGCTTCTCTGGTTCTGCATGCGAGTCTTCACCAGGTCGATGGGATACACTGCCGTGGCACCCACAGCTACACGGAACAACAACAGACCTGAATATACACTCATCACTGGAAGATACCTAGTTTAAGGCCTTTCTAGACAAAGTGTGCGTGTTGATGCTGAGATGCCATACCAACTTAAATATTACATGATTAAAACTGAAACATTTACTTTTTTAAATTTTTGTGCGTCATGAGGACAGTAAATAAACTTCCCTTCATTTTTATTGTGTTTAAGGTACAGAAAATACCTCAAATAAACACTTAGGCGCTATTACAGACAGCTGAGACACATTGTTATGGTCATTTAGATGAAGTAGCCCTTTAGGAAAAGGAAGAGGAAGCGGAGGAGTAAAAGGATGAAGGGAATCTGTGAGATAATGCTTAAAAAAAAAAGACGTCTAAGTGTTTTGAGTCGCAGTGTCTTGGACCTGTCATGCGGACACAAACAAAAAGAACCGACCCAAGGCGACAGACTTAATTAGAGAGGGGATGAGAAAGAAGAAGGGATGGCAGACCCACACCTCCTTATTAAGCTGTCTCCCTTGGGAGGAGGAGAAGGGAGGAATCAAGGAAGGAAGGAAGGAGGGAGAAGTCGAGAAACAGTGGGGTGTCTGGAGCCAAACACAAGGCCTCGGCCCCACCCGTCACCCCCACCCAACATCATCTCTCTTCTGATCGCTCACACAGGTACAAAGGAACACACAGCACAGTTTTCCCAGGGCACACACACACACACACACACAGAGGCATGGACGGGCCAGAGCAGACAGGAGACAGAGATGGAGTGAGAACAAGAAAGAGATTGAACACTTCTTTTTTCAAAAACAGGAGCGACTGTTGTTCTTCTAAGGACGGGAAAAGGCAATAGAGGGGCCATTGTCCTCTCTCTCTCACCATTTTCTTATGAGGACGGCACAGGGCTGGAGGGGGGCAGGTAGGCAGGCGAGCAGGTAGGTGAGCGGGTGGGGTGGGGTGGTGGGGTGAAGGTATGCAGGGAGCCAATGGGGTGTGACTCTTACCCCCTGCTACCGAGCCAAGAGTGAATCTGTAGACCGACTCTGCCACCTGGACGAGGACGGGGCGGGAGCCGTCGCTGCCCAGTTGCTGGCCGCGCACACAGGAAAAGAGACGACGGAGGCATTAACACGTGAGCGGGGTGAAGTTTTGTGACCGTGTACCTGAAGGAAAACTGAGATTTGCTGCGTCATTAGTTTTTGTGCCGACACCTTTATAAACAACTGTCAGATTGGAATATTAATGCATATGTGTTTCATATAAACCTCACAGAAAGAGGCTTCAATCACTGAGTGGAACATACCACAGAAAAACCCTAAAGACCGTGCAGAATGTATAAACACGAAATATATTCTAGTGAAAAGTGTCTGTGGTTTGATGAGCTGCACAAAAACTTGGGGGAAACCAACTGTAGCCAAGACAACGTGCTCGGTAGTCATGGAAACACGACGCTCCGCCAGTCGGTGCAGGTGGTATTTGTACCAGAGCGTGAACACTGGACTGCACCATCATTTACTCTATTCGAAATTCATTATCCAAGCTGGGAAATGTTCTGGACTAAGATCAATAGCACAGAAATTCATCTGTGCCTGTGAAATTTACCTAATACTGTTCTGGAGAGAGGGGAGAGAGAGAGAGACAGAGAGAGACAGAGAGAGAGAGAGAGAGAGAGGAGGATGGGAGCTACATGAACAGGTTCACCTGTCAGAGTAAACCCCCGCTCACCCCACACAACTCTTCTGAACTCCATCCTCCTCACTCCGTCTGCCTGAGGACTGACTAAACTTTGCAGTACTGTCAGAACATTTCAGGCAGAAAGTATACTGCACACACACACACACACACACAGACACACACACACAGATAGAAAGAGAGAGGAAAGCGGACTGAAAAAAAAAAAGGAGTGTAGATGGAGAGTAGTAGCAACAGATGAGGAGAGAGAGCTCAAGTTAGCTGGCGGACAGCCCCAGAGCTCAAACCACAAGGGCCTAAAGTGGCTCATTGTGGTGGGACTGGCGTCTGTATAGTGCTGGGCCCCTTCGCTTTCTCCCCTTTGGCCCCAGCCTGCTCCAACATGGCCAGGCCAAGCGTTCACTGTAACACTGGAACCCACCGTGCAATACAACTCCGAACAAACTGCCTGACGAAAAGAAAAAAACAAAACAAAACAAAAAAAACATATCCTCTGCTCATCTGTCTGGCTGGTCGTTCATCTTTCTTACTTCCCTTTGTTACAAATTGCCCTTGTTAGCTAGCTATTAGTTGCAACTTGAAGCATGTTTTACTTTCATTAGGTCTTGAGGATGGCTCTACTTGTCTTTATTTCCATGGATTTTTGAGTTTTGTGTGGACAGTTTTTTTTTTTTGTTTTTTTTTTGACCACATGTCAGCGAGAGGCCTGCTCGTGTTTTCTCTCAGAAACGTCTATGATGGGAAGTTACCTCAGCAAAACTTGGTCTGAACCTTAGGGTGAACTTTAGAAAATGAGAAGGGCTGATGAGGACTGACCGAGCAAACTTTCCACTTTAAAGCAGCTCAAAAGGGTTGGTGCCTCTTTTTTTTTCCCCCCCGTTTCAATTCAGAATGTCTCTCAATCATTGTCTCTGCGTGTTTACTGTGAAAATTCAAGACAAATGCTCTAAACAAAACAAATTTGGATGATTAATTGCATGCAATCACAAGATATCTTTATCATTAATCTTATTCATTAATACAGTGACATTTAAAGCATTTAAAGACATTTAAAGAAAACGCATCGAGGAGGAAAAGAACTGCCGACCGACACGGAAGAGGAAACTTTAACACATCAACAAGGTTTCATACTCTGTACCTGTCTCTGGACCTCAGCCAAGTTGTAGGGCAGGGCGCCTTCCTCCAGCGGAGCAATTTTCTCAATGTCCACTAAACCAACACGTCTGGTGAAGGGAAAGAGACAGGAGAGAGTGAGAAGTTTCAAATGACTCTCGGAGGATTATAATATTTCATCCATGAATCACCGAGTGTGCGACCTGAGCACGCTGAGGCTGTAAGTCTATAGTTACTTCAAAGTTCATGGATACTTTGCCATCGTTCCGTGTGAAAACACTGCGGCGTCCACAAATCCAGACCTGCGCTTGGCATGGCTGAAGACGGCCGGCGCAAAGTAACCGAAAACTCTTATTCCTCAATGACTTCATCCAAGTATAACAAAGTCATTTAATCTTTGGATGTCTTTCCATTGCACCTTTCTGATGGTCCCACCATTCCCAGGCTTGCAGAACAGGGAATTGCCAAATCCAGCCCCCCACCACACACACACACACACACACACACACACACACACACACCCCACCCTTCCTCTGAATATTGGGGCTATTATCTCTCACATCTCCAATCAAGGAGAGTGGAGAGAGCTATTAAAGTATCCCATTGCCCAGAAATAATAATCAGGTGGTGTCTCATGCTGGGGTTAGAAATTATGAGCGCACTGGTCGGGCTGCGAGGCAGACGCAAAGGAAGTGGAGGAATGTGAGACATATACAGTTTGTTTTGTGCCAGGGATTACAAGGGTTGGAATTGCCCCCCTTTTTTTTTTTTTTTTTTAAGATAAATAGGAGTTTTGGGCTGAAAGATGATTCTCTGGCACTAGATGCACATCGGATTCTTTTGATCCAATGCAAAAAAAAAATTACACTTTCAGAAGCTTGTAATTGTCCTACATTACAAAACTCCCTCACTGAGACGCACAATTTCCAAATTCAAACACACGAATTCAGCTGTCACTTGCCGTTACTTCATGCTGTTACATCACGGACACTATTCCTATGATTTTCTTTTTCAACCTTCCATTGCTGGTCAGTCAGTTCAATCACAGAGTGTTCAAAATGAATTGGGAAAAGATTACATAATTCTTTAACAGGATGGAATATTTGAGAGGTTAGAGAGGCAGGCCTGTGTTCAGAAGTTCCGTGGTTCCCACTCCACTTTCAGGCAGGCATATTTAGGTCAAAAATGACACATAAATGTAAAAAAAATAATTCCAATCTGTGTCTAAATGAATGTTATGTCAAAACCAGAAGTCACAGACATGAGAGTCTTACCCGCGAGGGTCTGACAGGTCCGCCAGTTGAAACAGGATGTCGACCTCCATGGGCGTCACCTGGCCAAACCGCTGAGCCGCCACGATGAACTCCTCTGCAAAGAAAGACGGTCACTTCAAGTTCTTCACTGAAAAGATGAACGCAACACCTCTGCTACAGAGTCTAAGAAATACATCTGTTTATATGCCCGCTCAGGACATAGAGGCAGGAAAGGAGTTTTTTTGGGGTTTTTTTCCAGCTTAGAGTTTTTTTCTCCTCAAAGCAAAACCTGAAGGAGACCGTGTCCCTCATGCGACATAAAATAATATTTTTTTCTTTAATTGTGATCTTTAATGTTTCACAAAGACCATCATAAGTATTTTCCCGAATCCGCCTCGACAGGCTCATGGAAATGCGAAGGCTCTGGGTCTTCCTTGGTAGCTGCTCCGAAATTTCTGAGATGCCAACTCAAAGCTTGTGATCATGGGGGAGAGTTGTGGAATGTAAATTGACAGGTGAATGGAGAGCCTTGCTTTGAGGCCCAGTTCAGTTTTCACCTTGAGAGAGCAGGATTACATCCCCATCACAGCAGACAGGACAACAATCTGCCTGTCCGACTCAAGTTCAAATATGGCTTCGCTTGTAAACAACTCCAGAGATCTTTCCAACCCCGTACGCTGAGTCAATAACTGTCCTGCAGGAGAAAATTCCACATTTTTTCTTGCATAAAATTAATTTGGAGGCGCTGACAATGAAATCATACTGAAATTGCATTGCGACCAAGCCAGATATGTTCAACAGATTGGCTGTGACTCTCAGATAAATGAAACACAGCACGAAATGAGAACATTCTTGATAAGTGTACAAGAATGAACTGACACGGAGCAACCGAATCTCAACACTGTCTGAGAGTGTCAAAGCGAGTTGCAGAAAACTGAATAAAATATGGTCATAGACCGTTACGGTCTTAGAGAGTTCTTTGAGACGGCTTTAGCATGTCGTAACTTAAGACGTGGTCCATTGTTGAGTGAAAAATGAACAGCTTGACTGTAGGTTGGCTTACAGTGGAGGAGTCAGCATTGTTTGACCTGCTTTATTCAAAGAGCAGCAGGCAGGGGTTGCGACAAAGTCGTCCCACACTGGAGCCTTTCACCCCGCCGAGGCTCAGCTTACCCCTGAGGCATGCTCTCTTTCACTCTCTTCTCACATACACACACGTCGACGGGTACATGCAGGTAATGCTCACAAGCATGTGAGACAAGAGAGTAAACTCCCACAAGAACATAAAGCACGCCCGACACACATTATGTTTCTCTGGCTTATCGGAATTACATATTTACTAATGTTCATTCACTTCCCCTAAAATCTGTTGATTTCTCTGATGGGGACCTTCAACTTGATCTTGATTATTAGTATCTGGTCCCCACTAATCACACACAGACCTGTCAGGGGAGACCAAAGATCACAATACGGATAATCTGTATTTAAATCATAGTAAACACACACACACGCACCTAAAACAAGCATTTCACTATTACCTGATCCTGTGTCAAGTGATACGAGCAATACAATGTTAGAGTGTCTCACAATAACTTATGATTATCATCACTTGGATCATTCCAGTGGTCAGTAAAAGTAACCCGAGGAGACCTTTGATGAGCAAGATTGCAAAATGTTATAAATTTGATCACTGTGTTTATATTTAAAGAAAAAAAAAAAGTTTCTGACGGGCCTCTACTGGCGTTGGTCATTGGTTTTGACAGTATGTAATAAAGATGACTTGCATGTATATACAATACATTTCACCACACAGGAGCTCAACCTGTCCAAGAAAAAAATAAAAAATAAAAAAAATACCCAGTCATGGTTTGCCATGTGGTACCAGCCTGCTGGCTTCGTAACAGGCGTATTGTTCAAAGGTCTTCTGTGCATGCACACACACACACACAGGTGCTCGTACACTCGTGCGCTCAGCTCTGTGTAGGCGTTAAGAACTGTAATTGTGTCTCCAAGGCAAAACGGTGGCCTTGTTGCGCATAAGGAATCAATCAAGATTATTTCACATCTGTGCAGGCTTGGCTGTGTCAGTGTATTTTCATACTTGTGTCTATGTTTGAAATGCTACAGAGCAGTCTATTGCTCATGTGCGTACACACACACACGCACGCACACACACAACATGTATATGTGCAGACAAGATTTGGGCCATTAGGACATGAAACTGAGTGTAGTCTTCAAGGAGGCCTTAATGAGCAACAGAGTGGGGAGTCGGTGGGTGGTGGTTGTGGAGGTCTGGATGGATTCAGGCCATCACGGGTCAAGCCAAGCCCAGGCTTCAGTTTCCCGTACGGTGGAAGCAGCCTGAGGGACTGTATGAGTTCTGGGGCTCGACATTGTGTAATATTCCCACCGCTTATAAGTCTTCAGATGGCAGCATGAGGCTCTAAGCAATGCGGAGAGGGGTCACAATAGTTTCTTAAAGATAACCGGTTCACCAGAAAGCCACCTGGGCCACCTGCCAAGGATTGAAAGATAGAATGAGAGACGGCAAATGGGGCAAGGAAGCGAGGCAGATAAGGATTTAAAGCAGCTAAGTATGCGAGATAGACATATGAAATGATGTAATAGGGGGAAAAACTCTGTTGGTTCGATCGATAGATGGATAGACAGATAGCTAGATAGACAGTTATATCAATATAAGACACACTATATTCATAGGCATTGTTTTGATGAATCAAAACCTTGTCCAAAAACTGAATGAAGAGCTCCTCTGATCAGTGCCAGGATGTGCAGCTGACGCCATGAGCTCGATCAGGGATTTAGGGGGACGCAGAGAGCTGGGTCTGATCCATCATGCCCATTTCAACACTACTGGGAAGGAGACAAACCGAACAAAAAAGTTCCTTCTATATTATCAACACACAACAGCACTGCTTGTAATCCTTTGTGCATGTGAGAACACTGTTTTCCTGCAATGGGCAACGAGCTTGTGGCTCCCATAGTCTATATACTTCTGTGTACGCTTTGGCGCTGGCGTTCTTTTTGTCCATAATTACCTTTGGTGACTTCCACACCTCGACGGTGGCCGGCCAGCGTGCTGAAGATCTTTCTTATCAGCTCCATGTTGTTCAGCAGCGAGTTGAAGCCATTGAAGTAAGAGAAGCTGACCTGATGAGATGTGCTGCCCCCTGCAACCTGGCAAAGTGGGAAAACGGATCATTCGGCGAGGCAACGGAGAACACTACATACATTAATGATATGCAACGAAAAATGGCCAAAAAAAAAAAATATGCTGAACATAACAGATCAGGAGGAAACCCTGACCAACGCCAGTTAATCAGCAATCCTCCTCTTTTCTCTGTTGGGAAAAATAAACTAGCTGCAGCCACTGCTTTTTTTCCATCACATGGTGTTCACTCACAGGCTGTTTAATTAACTTTCTTTATGAGGTGGAGGAAACAGTAAAGAAAAAAAAAACAGAAAGTAGAAAAAAGGTAAGGACTTAAAAATAGATGCTGGGCTCTCAAGGACATTCCAGACGGCCCACAAACTCTTTTATGTAAACCATGATCCCATCTCTATCCAACGGGTTTCTCAAAGTATTACAGAAGCAGCTCTAAATGGTTTCTATTATATGAAAAAAAAATCTGAAAGTATGTTTCACGAACGCCACTGCCTGTCTTAGGCAGTTTAGGTCAGAGCGGGAGTCCTGCCTTCAGGCTAGAGCCAATAGAAAATTTGAGCTTCCTTTCACTAGATGGCACTGTTTGCTTTACAGACACAGTGAGAAACGCTGCTTGAGGCTCACTGCCTCTGCACCAAGAGAGGGAAGCTCTGGTTTGGGTGAAACTGCCCTGACAGAAAAAGACACTTTACACTTTTGTATCTGTTCATATCTGTGAGCCTATAGACACGGATCTTCCCACGATATCCAAGACAGAGTCTTTCACTGAGGGCAAGAGGAGAACAATATTTTGGTGAAAAGATTGTGGCGCTGATCATTTGCCATGTTTGGTGAGTGAATTAAAGGTTGCCGTTTCACTGTTTGTGTTCTGCCACAACGCCGTCTTTAATGTGTACGCCGTGTTTTATGAGGTTTCGGATAGATATATGTTTGTGTGTGTGTGTGTGTGTCTGTGTGCATGTACGAGTGTGCGTGACAGAGTTTACTAACAGCACACCAAGATGTCTGGTCGGTGAGGTAAACACAGCAGAGAAAATGACAGAGTCTACAAGGTGTTTATGAAATGGGGCAAGACATGGATACAGACACAAGACGCGCACACGCGCAACAAAAACACTAACACACACAAAGACAAGAGAAGACGCACAAAAAAAAAAAAAAAAAAGAGAGACAAACATCTCGGTGCTCCAAACAAATAGAGCCCACACCTAAACACACACATACAGACACACAAAGATGATGGACTGTAAAGCTCCAGTCTCCATCTATCTCTGTCTCTATCTCCCCATTCAGCTGGCCTGCTTGGCTTTGACACTGCCGGAGAGGTTAGATTTAATGACACGTTGGGAGAGAGACAGAGACATGGGGGAGGGAGGGAGGGAGAGAAAGAGCAGCGGTTGAGAGAGATGGAGAGAAAAAAAAAATTAAAAGGAAGGAAGAGGCGAGAGGACAGATGGGAGGTAACAGAAAAAGGTGCGGAGGAAAAAGAAGAATGAGGAAAAGAGAAATCCGCTGCTTTTGTTGTGGGAGTGTGGGAGAAACAGTGAGGAGAAGAGACCAGAAATTTATGGTGACTTAACCTCTTTTATGGAAAACACTGTAATAACAGACTGCTAGGCTCGTTCGATGAAGTCAGATTAGAAATCTGTTTCATATTCCGGATGCGAAATCATTTCTGAAATTAACTTGTGTAGATTATCTTATATTCCACAATTGTGTTTTATTTAGTTTTGTCCTTTACTAACTGGTTTCCTGTATCACAGCACTGTAAAAAAGTAATTACTGAAGACATATAAATCTAAATTAAGCATAGCATTGCAGCTAAGCTGTAACAAATGACTTTAACACATCATCTAGGTCCATCTGAGACACAGCGTACAATTTCTGACATATTATGATGTAGAGCTGTGGCTGCTGGGTGACAGCAAAACTACTGCTTCACTCTTTTAACCACTCACACTTTGGCTCGGCAGTTAAATACATAGATAGGAAAACCACTGAGCCAAACAAAAAAATAAACAAACAAACAAACAAAAAAACCCACCGCAACGAGGCATTCCTCTACAAAGGGTGTGAGCATGTGCGGCCGAATGGTCACCATGATGTCCCTGAAGTCCAGCGCGGAGATGGAGCCGCTGTGGGCTTGGTCCCGCTGGATGAAAGCTTGTCGCGCGTGTTCCAGCTGCATCTCCTGCGGAGCCGGGAGGCAGAAAGAGAGAAGGGCAACCGAGGTGTTGGATCATATAATAAAAGGGCATTATTACACACATATGTGAACCATGCAGCTCATTGAGGTGCCTTTATAAATCAGAAATCCACACACATAAACACACATGGATAAAAAAAAAAAATAATAAAGTGTGTGCTGTGATGGGCCCCCACGGTGCCGAGGGGAACCAGTCGGGCTTCGCTTGGGCTTTTCACACTCTCCCCAAAATCCACATTAAACTCACTCCGGGGAGGAGCACACGAAAACACACACACATACGACGTGCGGACATGCACGCGCAGGCAGGCCAGGTAATCACCCAACTGCTCACTTTGTCTCTCTTCGTGCAACATACACACATGTTCAAGACGCACGCACGCACGCACGCACGCACACAAAAGGTCCGCGGGGACAGCGGCGGGCTGCGGTGGGGACAGATCCCACAAGGCCTTTGAAATTAGCAGCCATTATCGGTACCTGCAACCACAAGTCTACAGAGAGACGCTGTAAACAAACCGCTGCTATCGGGGGGCTTCCCGAGCCTGTCAGCAAGGAACGCACAAATGGCAAAGGACAAAGACGGCGCAAGACAATCAAAATCAACGCAGCGTCACTTAAAAATCCAAGAAGACAGAATTCAAGCAAAAACAAAACAAAACAAAAAAGATCATGAAACTCATGTGCATGGTGATCGTTTGTGCATGGTGTTTAAAAGACTTGTTAAAATAAATAAGCATATTTAACCATGTATGTTTCAATTTTTCAATTAGAAAAATCATACCAATGGCCACTGTTAGCTTCAAAAACATGAAGGTGTATTGTTTATATGTTAATAATCTTAAAAACTATAGGCTATAAACTTTTCGAATGGGCGAATCCCCTTGCATGAGACCTTTCTCCCCCAAAAAAGCTCCCCGGGCACTGGGTGTGTATTTTGGGTTAACTATGGGTAAGATGGGTTACATGTAGAGAAGTTCCCAACAAGGGATCAAGAAACTATATTTACTTACTTCACTGTCTTCTTATATTGAGTGCATCCAACACTAGCTCAATATGTGAAGAGCATTTATCAGCTGATAAAAATATATGATAGTTCATCAGAGGGACATTATAGGGATGAAATACGGGGTGTTTTTATTATACACACAAGCTGATAAACATCCCCAGGCTCAGAAATAATAGACCCAGAGGAGAATGTGGTGCAGAATCCTGTTAGGGAAAATGTTTTCTTAAAGTAAGTGCTGGCAAAGAGTTTGAGTACAACAAACAAGTTCAAAATAAAAGATAATCAATTTGTTCGAGAAGAATAGGCTTTTTTTTTCAAGCCACACATGTGGGACAAAACGCACTGCTGGGGGACTGATTAAATCCCGAACATGTGTGGCACTATTCAATTGATTGATTCAGATGTTATTGTTGTAAATGGAACTCTAAAAAAGTGGTATTACCACAACACAAAACCCTATGAGACTATGATTTATTGTTGTGTTGAATTTGAGTGATATTTCTCTGACAGCATAACTGATCGAACTCCAAATTCGAGGCGCCCAAGAGAAACGACTGGGGAAGAGTGACATTTACACAAAGCTGAGTGGAGACCGGAGGGGAGTAAGAATAGACATTGCAACAAAAGAGGCAGATTTGCAAAAAAAAAAAAAAAAAAAAAAAAAAAAAAAAAACAACAAATGTAGCAGCCGTGTGTCAGTATCACCTATGAGCACAGCGGGAGCTGCGGCGAGTGTATGAGTGAGTGGAAACCAAGGAAATGAAGAGAGATAGACACATGTAAACACTTCCAAAGTAAATAAGGTGAGATGTTTTAGTGTCAGCATCCTCGGTACCGTGACTCACTTCTGCAGTCGGCTGTGAGTAGGTCAAAACACTCCGGCGAGAGGAAAGGCGGAGAGGAATATCTAAAATCTAAACAAGACAATGAAGTGAAGGAGGGACTCTGCTGTGCGTGCAGGACACTGGGCATATTGTTTAAGTGGAAGCATTCGTCAGCGTGTTTGCGTCCATCTGTAAACGGAGGAAAAACATTAGATCCCGGTTCTACGGAGGAGTCAACAGCCTGAAAAGCCACACGCCGACCGCACACGGCAACAAAACAACCGTGGTCCAGGCAATGGAGAAGTTTACAGTCTCAGCCTCCCAAAAATCCGAACCTGTTGCAACTGTAGGAGTACTTTGGGGGGGAACGTGGTTTTTATTTGCGAGAGGAGCGCAGGAGGCAGGAGACATAAAGCTGGGGGCTTAAGAGGGCCAGCAAGAGACCGCTGAGGCATTCGCAGTCACTTTAATTGTCCTTGGACGAGAATAAAAACACATGACATGCCACTTCAGGTTTTTTTTTTTTTTTTTTTTCCCTTTTTCCTCAATGGGCATGAATCCATTCCCTCTCCTCTTCAAAACTAAAACAATAGATTTTACTGGAGCAAGACTGTTTCCCTTCCGCCCCCCCCCCCCCCCCCCCCCCCCCCCCCCACCCCTGCTTCTCATCAGCACCAGGCTAAAGTTATTACAAGGAGAAGCACAAGCAAAACTGCCCATTTACATGTGTGCCAGTGATGTTAAGGGCTGCCCACTGATTCTTGGTAGAGTCAAACATATAATTGGGGCTTTTAAAATGTGAGCAATGCCAACAATTCACTTTTTTTTTTTTTTTTTTTTTTTGAGTGCTCGGGGGAAGAAGTGGGACATGTGTTGTGTCCCCTCCACGTAATTCAAGCCCTTTACTTGCCAGAATTCATAATGCGCGTTACTATGTGCCACCATGTGCCACTTCTCTGGACATCGGTAATGCCACTGCCAGAGACAACACTGCGCTGACAGCGCGAGCCGAGCCTTGGCCCGCTTCCACGCGTGAGACGGGAAAAATGCATGTAATTGGTGAGAATCTCTGGCTTCCATCAAGACAGTAATTGGCCAGAGAGAGCCCTTGTGAGAAATATGCGGCGCAAACGTTTTCCCCGATAATCCCATCTTGTGAGCATCTGGCAGCGGCGTGGTTACAATGGCAGAAAAACACAATAAACACATGCAACGTATGGCAGGAAGTGGGGAGAATAAAGGATGGGAACATTTTGAGGGGAAGGCAGGGTGCTAGGATCTGAAGCAATAGATGATGAGCTGCTTGGTGTTGGAGTTTTACAGTGACGGTGTTTATTTTAAATGCACTAATTGACAAATATTGGAACGATGGTAAAAATGTAGGAACTATAAAAGCATCTAGTTCATGTTTCTTTTTTGCAAACTGATTCACTGGTGTACGTAATAATAGGCTGAAGGAATAGGACACAACAATATAAGCAAATTATGTTTAAATTGGGAGGAAATATATGTGTTTTTTTGACAATATCAAATAAGCTCTGTGTTGAAATATTTAAAACAAAACTTGACTAATATCTGCCAAACACCTACACTTACCTATACAGAGAAGCATCCCGCAGGAACAGAAATTCACTCTTTTCTGTCATTCACTGAGGCGTTTATCTAATGCCCTGAGCAAAATGATCAAACGCAGACGGCATGAGCAGGAAATGTGCATTTCATAGTTGAGCAATGAGTGCGGCTGGCTGGTGGCCCGCTGCTGCGAGGAGCTGGAAACCACTGAGTTGACTGACTGGGGGAGAAACGGGCATGTTGTCAATGCGAAGTACAGCAACTACTGGCCGCAACGCCACACAGCTGCAGCCCTGCGCACACAGGCAAAAACAAAATATCCACAAATACACAAACACCGACATAAACACAGACACACAAAGCTCACATGCTACTGCTCACACATGAGAGGAAATAAGCACGATGCATGCGCCGCACTTGGGAAAGGCGCATATGTGTGTGGAGACAGACACCTTTACGCGCATACAACAATGTCCCAATATCCATGTGCTGCTGCCCACTGTGTGTCAGCCATCTGGTCTAAGTTAAGCGTAATATAAAAAGCTCATTCAGATACATGGTGAGTGTGGATGCAAACTTGGCACGGCTCTCCCACCCGCCCCACCACCTCTCGCTGCTCAGGGCCTGATTTAAGTCTAGACATCATATTGGAAAATGGCTCACACACCACAAATACACTAGGAATATTCCAACTATTTATGGCGGCAGAAATGTGTCTCTACCTGCTAAAAGAAAAGGTAGCAGGGAGCGGTGCTAGATGTACGTCAGCTAATGGAAAACAAATGCAGAAAAAAACCTCCAGCATACACTCCAGTGTTTCATTAATGACTAATGTGGACAATATGGAGGGGTGTGCGTCGGAGGGATAGGAACAGCAAAAAACACATGTGACTGTGCGAATGAATTAGTTTTATACAGCTTTGACAAACATGCAACACACCGACATGATGACAGGACTCTGTGCACAGCCTATATGTAAAATCTGAAGATACGGCAAGGTGTGCAGGTGCATAAAACGCCCTATGCAGATTTATGGTTGATAACTGATGGAAAATAAAGTCAAGGGTCAAAGACAGAAAGGAGAAAAAAACAGAACAAAGTATGCATTTTCACATCAGCTTAGCACGTGAAACAAAAAGAAAGCAGACGATCGACATAAAGACCTACCAGGAGAAACTGGGTGAACTCGCCGTAGTTGAGCTGCTTGTCTCTCTGCGAGCCGAAGTGCAGGCGAATGAACTCACAGTCCCAGTTGAAGGGGATGTGCTGGTGGATGGTCGTCTGGCTGAAGACCTGCTTCACCTCCTCTGCAGAGGGAAAGAAATCAAGTGCTTAACAGAGACATTCACTTTTATTTATTGCATAAAATCATCACTAATGTAACAAAACAGATGTATAACATCAGATAAATAGTCCAGATAATAGTGCATTTTATCACTGAAACAGAGTCATCTATGGATTAGTTTCAGTCGTCCTCGGCGTGATTCAAACTAATCTCGTCAACCAGCGAAGATGGATGAAGGAATTCCCACTAAAAACTATTACCAACGCTGGAAAACTAAAGCTGCAATCTTCAAAATAGAGGCAAAGTAGGAGACGAGCATCTGACCAATGCTCAGGTTTGCTGATGGATTCAAGCTTCAAGCAAATTAAAGTTTCTTTGGTGAATCTACTTGGCCTGATATCACTTTCACACGTTTGCGTTCTCGTCTGTAAAATATTGACGGTTCAAACAGAAATCAGAAAGGAATAGGGCTGAAACAAAACAGCTTTTCTCCAAAATCTTTTACCAATTAAGGAATCAAAATGAAGACGGATAGTCGTACGTTAACCGTGGATGAGTCCTTCACCGGCAATAAAAGCCTCTGTGATGTTCCACTCCTTTACACTGCTGTTTTCAAAACAAACAATTACCAAATTCCTGCTTCGGTTTGTACTTCTAATTAAGACCTAAAATATGTTGGTACAAAGACTTCTGAGTCCAGCCTTAACAAATAGCATATGTGTTTCCCGTCTTGTGGTTAACATTAGGAATTATTTGATTCTGCATAGAAAGAGAAACATGAAAAAATGTCAACATCAATCTCCAGAACGCAATTCTGTTCTGATTGAGACTTAACTTTCTCTAAATCACTCCTGAATGACACATGGCAGAGCTCGTCGGAGCTGTTTCGGCTCAATACTGAGGAGGAAAAGCCTTTTCTTCTCACTTCTGTTCCTCTGCCTGAACCCTCTAAGCCTCTACAGCCAGTGGAGTGGGGAGACACTGAACATGAGTCCTAAATTACAGCCTTACTAAAGAAACAAAAACAAACCAATAGAGCGACCTGTTTCTTATTACCAAACAGGCTGTGCTGAAGGAGTGGAGAAAGGAAAGGAGGAAAGAAACTTTTCTTTTTTTTTTCTTTTTTTTTTTTTACAGACAGGGAGGGAAATAGAGAGGGAGAAAGGTGATATTTACCTCAGCTCCATCTTACCTTCTGAAGGAAGACAGCTTGCGTGTTGTTGTTTTTTTTTTTTTTTACACTTTAATGAGGCAATAAATATACAGTCTTTAATTCTTTAAAGGAGAGGCTGCTCCAGAGTGTGGCGTTTATATTATCGGCTTTTATGGACCTGTCAACACTCAGTCCTCTTTGAGCTTGCTCTCTTTTTTTTTTTTTTTGTCTTCCTGGCTGAGCTACAACATTGCATTTCATACGCCATGCTACAATTTTTATGAACTCGACATTCCACCAAATTATGCATTTATTTTTTACGTGCTAAAAATGCAAGAGCCGTGTGCCGCCTGCACTTAACAGAAAAGCTGCTCAGGTTATTATCAAATAAAAATGGCTTTACAGAAAAAATGAAATAAAAAGAAATCAGAGTAAAGACATTTATTACATGTGAAAACAAATAAGGCTTTTAATGCAACACGAGCCGCGTTTTTAATAGGTAATAAAGAAGGGGTTTTCTTAATTGTTGTGCCCTGGCGGGGCCGTCTGATCAAACGGCTGGAAAAGTTTTTTTTTTTTTTTTTTTAAATAGCAAGTGCGGGAGAACAAGAGCGAATTCTGTTATGCATCACAATAAAGTAACTTTGACAACTCTATAATCTCAGTCACAAGTTATTTGCTTTGGGTGAAATGGTAGCCCGACGCAAGTGGCAGACACTGCCGTCAGTGTTTGCGCGTTGCGTGATGTGTGTTATGTTTTTCATGCAATTTTCCACTTGTACGCAGGTCTCATAACTCACAGGCTTTGGGTTATTCATTAACCTTTGGGAGACGCAGAAAAACAGCAGACCTTTTAATTGCCACCAAGACAACGTCACTCTAATTGATCCTTTTAAATATGAAAATTTACATATGTGCATATATAATCACCCGCAATGATCTTGCACCCTGTCGACAGCAACAATTAAAATGAAATTCACTTACTCTTCCATGTTTGCGAGCGGGATGTGTGCGCCGCATTTCAAATCAGGCCTAATGCGCCAACGCCTCGCACACCTACAGAAGGCTGGCATTAGACTTGTTTAAATCAATTAGGCAAATGTGAAATGAGCAACGGGTACAAATGTCGTCCCTTTTTCACCTCGGAGCTTCCAGGCATCAGAGTAATGGTGCCAATCATGCACACACATGGCCGCCCACCCTCACCCCCACCCCCACCCCCAACCCCCACTGTCATCAGCATCCTCCAGCTACCACCAACTCCCCTACACCTCCACACCTCACCTCATCGCCGCAAACAAGACACGACACCACACTGTGTTTGTTTGTGGAAGTAACGGACGACAGCTTACAGGTCTGACCTGAACAGAACAGGACTTGAGGAAAAAAAAAACTTTTGAACGTGATTTTGCAAGGGGGACGTTTTCACTGTTCTGTCTCAGTCAGTCTTTCGCTGAATGTCAGTTGCACAGCAACAGATGCGACGTTCGGCGAACTTTCATTTCAGCTTAACTGATATTATTACGAGAGAATCGTTTGAGAAGTTGTCCCGTCGTTTAAGAATGCACCTAATTACTTTTGGTCAGCACACAAGTTCAGAAACTATTCAAAAGAAGAAGAAGAAGGGGGAAAAAAAGCAGTAAACATTACTTGTCCCACGGTGGCAAATTTACATGTTCTCCACACAGGTATTTTAAGAGAATGTGCATCAACAGAATGATTCAGAAAAAAAGACAGAAGGTTAAATGATAATCTAAACAGAAATATGATGAAAACACTCATTAATAGGCCTGCTGTATCTAAAAGTAAAAAAAAAAAACAGCGCTTTCAGAAAGAGTAAACCACAAGACACAATAGCATTATTTCAAAACATGCATTACAATAAATATTTTAAAGAACACCTACTGCAGTCACTGCTTTGCACGCACACGTTTCAATGGGAAGCTCTATATGTAAAATATACTCTAAAGCTGTGAATTACAGGCAGAGCTACTTACCAAAAGTGGTCACTCCATCTCCTGCCTTATCAAACAGCAGGAAGGCGACCATGAAGAGGGAGTCTGGGGCGCACAGCACCGACTCGAACGCCACAAACTCCTGGAAGGAGATTAGGCTGGAGGAGAGAAGAGCGGACAGTGAGAGGATAGGCAGAGCGGTGAACGACAGGTACAAGCCTGTTATCTGAGCTCTTTCCCTCACTGTGGTTAAAGTGTTTAAGGTTCCCTGGATAAATGTTTCATAAAGCTGCACGTGTGATCATCAAGCCTTTGCTATTCGATTAGCCATAATGAAGACTTAAAAACTAAATTACACCAATGAGATGAAATATTGAATAAAAAACAAGTTATTTTAACACTGCATTAAACTACAGACTCGATTGTAATTACAGCCACACAGTGGCAAACCGGCACACTGAGACAACCTATCAATCTGCGCAACACGTAATTCGAGAGGCCTTTTATCCGGTAGTCTGTTATTCCATATGCAATGTCATAAACTCATCGAGTGTGACAGCAAAAAAATAAAACATTTTAAAAAGCTCAGTGTGTGTTCCCGGTCTGAGCTGGCAGCTGGTACGGAGAGGTCCAAGTCTACACACACACACACCCAGTCACACACACACACACACAAGGTTAAATATGAAGCTTCAGATTTTAGCGTGCCACTTTAAACAAGCAGACAGGCGTAGAAGGAGTTGGGACAAATAAATTAATTCGATATAAATGTAATACACGGCGATGGTGAATCCGGCAAAAGGTTTAAAATATATGTTGAACTTTATCTTAAGTTAAAAGTGGAAGTTCGTTTTCTAATGTGCTTTGTTGAATCCATTTGTTTGTATGTTCTGATTTCGCACAGTAACGCAAATGTGCGCGCACACAATCAACAACTGCAAAAAGAACAAACGCTGTGAGAACTGGCTGAGAGCCCCCCCTGGGAGAATCCTGCAGTGGAGAACTGGACCACGCAGTCTTGCCTTTATTTAGGCCCTGGTTCACAGTTGCCATAAGTCCATTATGAATTTCACAAATGGATCTGATAATTACAGGAGGGGTCAGTGCTAATGAGCGGTCCCCGAGCATCCATCTATTAAACCTATTTTAATTTCAGAAAGAGGGAGCGTGGTGAAGAGGAGGAGGAAGAGGAGGGGGGGTGGAGGGGTGCAATGATTACAGTTTCCTGGTTTCTGTAATTAATTATGTGACTGTTGATATTTAGATGTGTTTGTTTGTCATCGTTTTCGCTCGTGGGTGCTTTTTGTGCAACCTATTCAACGCACGCTCACGTCCAGAGAAACTGTATATAAGAAACGAGGAGAAGTAAGAAGATCAAAAGCAGAACAGACAAAGTTACTGCTCTTTGAAATAACCTTGAGAGAATTCACCATTTTTTTTATTTGAACATACATTCCATAAATCTGAGCTTAGCTTACCAGCTATGAAAAGTTCTGAGTGTAGTCTATAAGTGGGTTTCACGAACACTCCATTCAAAACATGAATAAAAACCCAGGAAGGCAAAGCAGTGAATACAAAAGGCCCAGATTAATACCTGCTTTCAATAAAATGACATATTACATACTGAACTGATGGTGCAGCTACGGCTATAGAAATGTTCGTTGGAAAACGGGGCTGCAGAGGGACGAATTGAAGTATGGAAAAGGAACAAAAGTGAACATACAGTTCCACTCAGTGGCAAACAAAATCAGCTGTCATTGATTCAAAGGCGAGCCTAATTGTTTTATTAACTAAGCAGGCAGTTCTTAAGAGCAGGGCCCTGCTGATGGCAAGTATAGGTGGAAGGGGGCACAAAGGTGCACTGCTGTGACCGTGGATCCAGTGTTAAAAACAAAGCCAATACCATCGCTGCTCACACCGCTGGAGTATTATCAAACTCTCCAGCTAAGATCATTCCCATGTGACACATGTATAGTACACGCTGGAATTGTTCCGAAGAGAGGCTAATAAAGGAGGTACAGACTGCACTGCAGAGACTCACAAAACCTACGTGATTCCAGACAAAACGCAGGGAAAATCATATTTTTCTCCTTTTCAACACGAATCAATTTACATGCACGCCGGTCGTCCCGTCTGTGTTTGCCCAGACATGGATAATCAGCATATTAGTGTAACTGAGAGGAGTGTTCATCACGGAGAGATTGGACGATGGTTTAGATCGGGGTTAAGTCCAGACGAGATCCAGGGGGCATCTCCGCAACGCAGACGAGAAACATTCCATGCGCTCGCGAGCGTCCACACACAACCTCTGAAGCTGGGGATGAAGCTTATGATGGTTGATTAGCAGCGCCATGACGGCTGCAAAATGATTACCGTGAGAAGGGGGAGGGTGGGGGGCGTCGTCTTTTTTGCAATGCAGACGAAACCCCGATGAGACACTCAATAATCAAATCAGCCGACAGCATCTCCCAACCATCAACTGCCATGGCACGTGTCCAGGGCTGCCCGATCCCTGTTTGCAGCCTGGGATGAACTTCTGAGACGAGGAGAATATGATACCGTGCCACGGCGTCTTCCTTTGCTTTACTTTGCTGCACAGGATTTGTTCGGCGCTTAAACAGGAAAATACATATCTATGACATGTAAAAGACGGGGGTGGTAGCCATTTTTGCAAAGGAGTCCTGGTAATCAGGGTGTAAGGGGAGTTTTAAACTGGTATTTGTTTTATTGAAACACACTCGTGAAAAGGATGTCATGCAATGTAAGAAAGGTGAATTACAATAAGAAAAAAACTCCAGTATAATGCCAAAAGGGTACAACTGTTGCGGGCTACCTCTGAATTTCCTACAGATCTTAAGCCGATGGTATCTCTTACGCCTGTTTTGCAACAATAATACTTTACAGAAGCCATTTTTTAAGGAGCGCAGTCAAACCCATCTGTGATAAATCTGACATACATCTGCTTGTTTCCATCTCATCTTCGTCACACAGCTCTGACCTCGGTCTGCTCTTTGAGGGCACCTAAACACACTCCTGCGGACCGAAAAACCAAGTAACATAAATGCACGGTGTTGCTTTGGCCCGGCTGATGGAAAGACAGCTCTCCCAGGCTGATAGTAGTGGGAAAGAGGGGCCTGGAGGGGCTTCAATAATCCCCTGTCCCTGGCATCGTGGCATTGTTACTGACAGCTATCCACCCACCTGGAGCGTGCTTGCTCACAGACATACGCAAACACACACAAAAACAGAGAAAACACACACACACGCTCGCGCTGTGCGCATACACAGGTGAGCGGTAGCTGCCAGTATCTGTTCTGCTCTGAGAGTGGACACCCACCAGTCCGAGTCCAGAATGCCCACAGCAGCAAACAGACTGCTATTTTCCCAGCACGCTCCCTTAACAAAGTTTTTTTTTTTTAAATCTTCAAGAGTCTATGGGGGAAAGAGGGTTTTTCTTCACACTTGAACAGATGCTTCTATCAAAATATCAGGGAGAAGAAGTCAGGGGGAAAAGGCAGGGAGTCTGAAAAAGTCAAAAGAAATGGATGGAGCTCAGAGTGCATTATAATATGTGAGTGTAAAGGAAGTCACGATCAGAGGGGGAGGAATGTAAAGAAAGTCGAACGTGAAAAAGGCAGGACACGAATAAGCTGGAGGAAAATCTTTATGCTATCTTCTAGCTGTGCATGTCAGCACACACACATGCACAAACATGTTTGGTGCTCGGAAATTGAAGCATCTCCACCCTCCAGAGCTCCGTCTCTCCATCTCTCTTCATCTATCCGTCTATCTGTCTTTCCATCTCGCCGGGAGCGGCACGAATAAGAGGGAGAAAAGTGATTTCCACATAACAGATTGTTAGGACTGTCACTATATCCGCTGATTTACACAGTCACAGAGGGGGAGGCAGACAAATGCATTTTCACTGTTTACATCGCCGCGCACACACAGACCCAGCCGCTAACACACTTGCTCTGAAACACACACTGGCATCCAAGCAAAAAAAAAAAATGTTTTTTTTCTCACAGATAGACTCCAACACAATAGTAAGCGAGCGTGCTCTCTGCCACCCGACCCCCTGCTAAATCTATTACCCCAGACTCATCTCGCTGAAATGGAGCCCTACCTGGCAAAAACAGCAGCAGGCGCACTGGCTTCAAATATACTGCACTCATATACCAACCAGAAAGTGCTGTTGGCGAGCGTATTTGCATGAGACAGGCTGAGCTGGATGGAAATGCAGCTACTAAAGTGGTTTGTTTTGTCTTGCTTCTCGTTCTTTTCATGGGGTTTGCACGACAGAGGCGCTTGAAAAACAATGCATTTGTGTTTTCAGCTCGAACCGACGCCGCCGATGTTTCCATATCTCCGCTTTCTATATCTTCTTGTTTTGCACTTTGGACACATATCCACGCAGTAATCTTGCAGACTGTTTGTCTCATCAAATTATTTATGAATCGGACATCCAGGAGGCAAACAAAGCATCGCAACACTAGTGTGTGCATAATAAGGCTTTTTTTTTTTCATAGTGTGGACTGTAAAAAAAAACAACAACAAAAAAACAAAAAAAATCACATCACAACTGAGGTCGAAGCATTATTTTTCAGAAAGGAGTTTTGAAAAAAAAAATGACTTTTTTTCCTGTTTTGCCCCCATATCATTTCCATTCCCCTTCACAAAACCGAAATGAGGTTTAGATACAAAGCCTGGGCCATGGGTTCCTAATAGATTTACCCCGATGCCACGGCCACCATTTATCCTGCTCCAAAGCTGCACAATGCGACGGAGTGCTCCTGAATAGCATGGGCAATTACAGTGCATGTGTGCATTTTGTGTGTGTATGTGCGCGTGTGTGTGCGTGCGCGTGTGTGTCTTTTTCAAAATCCCAAAACCCCCACCATTCCATCTCATTCTACGCGTGCGTGTGCGCACACACACACCTTAAAGCAGCTGTAATAACATGGAACTACGCAACCATGTGGTGCACTTTGCTCTTTGTAGAAGCACAGGTGGTTACCATGGCGATGTGAGTAGTTTTTTTTTAATCTTTTTTGACTTACCCTAACATTTTATTACCCATCATTATGTGTCATTAAATACATACATATTAATGTAAAAAAAAAAAAAAAAAACAGGGACGGTGGGGATGGGGGGAGGACTAAGTGTGAAATTGGGGGTGTATCTACAAAGAAAGGAACACCTGAAAGGAGCCTCTGCAGTTTGATGTCCCTTTATAATATAATTCATGTATGAACATCCCTCTGTGCAATTCTTACACCAAAGGATTAAGTCAGGGTTTGTTTATAAAATGCTAAATAACTCTAGGATAATAGTTACAGGATTAAAGAGATACTTAATCCATGTACTTAATCCATATAATGATGCCTGAGTCAATGGTTGGATGCATCTCTTTTTCACTGTCAGGCCATCAGCAAACAGTGATTTCAGAAATTTATTTTGTAATTTTCGCCACAGTATCTCATCTCATACACTGTGAAAAGAGGAATATGTCAGTAAACCCTCACAGATCCAAAGACCATTTAAAAAAAAAAAAAAAATGTATTTACGTTCATGCCATATGCAAGAGGTAAAAATCAATATTGAAAAATATAGAAAATGTAACACCAACCCATCTTTCTTCTGGTCCACCACTCCAGCAAGCAGAGTTGTGGCCTCGTCTGACAAACGGATGTCTACGTGGGCATGGAGGAACCGGTTTACAAAGTCCTGCGGCGACATAAAGTGCTCATCATTCTTCTTTACGCTGGCATACTGTAAAGAGGAATAAGAGAAGGACACACGCTGGGCTTTAGAACTTCATAAAGGAAAAAGAAACAATCGTGAATCGAACAGAGGGCGGAATGCTGGTTTGATGAGAGGAGAAACACAAAAGGAAAAAAACAGAACAGTGAAAGTAAAATTCCACCTTTTCAAAGATGGCTCTCAGCTCAGCTGGGTCGGCCCGCCGAGGCAGAAGTGCCTGCAAAACAATGAGCGAACAGTTTGAGACATGTAAACACAGTCACCCACTCTGTATCGATACCACACTTGCAATATAACATATTGTGGGGGGGTGTTGATGTGTCATTTGAGCAACATGGTGGCATACATCCAATAAAGAAAGTTATGCTTCCTGGTGACCTTTAATCGCTGAGCCAAACTATTAGGAAATTTGATTATTTTTCTTCTTTCTGTTTAACACTTAATGCAGCTATGCAAAGTTACTCAGCAATACAGAATCACATTTCATTCTCATCATTAATCCTCTAGAGCATGCTTATTTATTGTGAATATTTTCTTTTCTGCTGCTGATTCTATAGGACAGAAATCTGCGATTACACGACAGAGGTGAGACTTGTACAGACACATTTATATCCAGTTTACTGTAATAAAAATTATAACACATAATGACTGCTTAAAGTGTTAATTTGTCAATGGGATGCTTCACTTTTGCACCAGGTCTGGGCTGTTGATGGCTTTGTAGAAACTGTGTGTCAGATCTGCCCTCTGCAGCCATGTTCACCTGCTCCTGAGCTTCTCCTACAGGTAGTTTCTGACAGGTAGCACCATGCTAACCAAGGTTAGGTTAATGACACCTGTTCCTGAGCTTTAACTTCACTGGATATGGGGTCTGAAAGAGGCTGTTTCAAGAGAAAAAGAGGGGGGAAAAGCGTCATTGGTGCATTTTGCATCATGACTGAAACGACAGCTCGCGCAGTTTAAGACTTATGATCATTAACTAGCTAACTAAAGCCTCAATGTCATTGCCGTGTGGTCAGTGTTAAACTCTGGACACATCCTCTTAGCAGCTAACCGGCAGAGAGCGAGCCCTCCGGGCGCACGTGCGGGCGGGGGCACCGGAGCAGACACAGCCGCGCGCGAGCGGCGGGCAGGGAGACAGACGGCAGCTCCTCTCTGAGAGCCGAGGACAACTTTCCGCCGGTCACTTACCTTCGCTGCCATGCTCAAAGCTCACGGTCCCTCAGGTAGGCTGCGCTCACTTCCTCCTGCGTGACGACGTTCCCATGGAGATCACGCGCCGGTGCAGTGAAAGGAGGATGAAAGCGGATCAGCTGTGCACGTGGTGCGGAGGGCACTACAGGTTAGCTGGTCCGGCTTGTACCAGGATGTCACATCCATTCATTGATCTGCTGTGGAGTGTGTAAAATCAGGCCTGACAACATTTGACTGTAAACTTGCTTTATCACAACACACATGCCTATTGAAGAGCAATTAAAGAAATAAAAATCTATACATCCTACACCATGTGTGTTTGATTATGGATTTCATTAATCCATCCATTCATCTCCCATCCCACATTTATCCTGTCCAGGAGAAACGGACCACACACTCACATTCACATGAAAGGGCAATTTATGGTCACCGATTAACCTCACAGTTTGTATTTTGGACTGTGGTAGGAAACCAGAGCACTCGGAGGAAACCCACGACTCTCAGGGAGAACATGCAAACTCCACACAGAAATGTCCATCCTGTATTGATCTTTTCATTGAGGCAATAGCGCAAACTTCAATTTAACTCATACATTAAAACATCAACATTAATATTGTACTTACTATAAATTGATGGTTTTCCCCTCAAAGTTAAATGTTATTATGCTATTCATATTTCCTGCTGGTTGGCATAACTACTAATTCCTCCTTATGCATTAGTGGTGCTAATATGACTGCATGAATGCCTCTCACATGCTGGAGCTCCAGATATTTATGTTAGAGACTGAAATGTTTCAAGTGATGAGTGACCTCTTCAAGTGTGGAGTTGAGATAAGAATACTCTCACAGCTTACGCTTTTGCACAAGTGACCAGTAATGTGTCAGTAAATGTAATTCCAAACATGTTTTTTTCTTGATATTTGAAAGGAGATCATGTATCAGTACTTCCTCACATGATGTTGCACTTCTTATTCCCTTATTATGATCTATAGAAAGATTTATATTCCACATTTACAGTGATTGCATATTTATTGTCCTTACCTGTGTGGCATATTGCATGCATGATTAGACACCATGACCTTTTTTGAAGCTTTTAGATTTTTTGTTGTACTACTTTTACTGAAGATCAGGTAAATATATTTTCCACTTGGTTTTGTTTGTGCATGTAGTCATTTTCATTTAAAAAATAATCATGGATAAATGTACTGTAAAATGGCAAAAGCCAGCGTGCAAATGTTGTCTTACAGCAAGATTGTGGCTTTGACTTGGATTTATGCTGTCCAGGGTGGAGTTTGCATATTCTACCTGAGCCTGTCTCTGCAGGTGCTCTGGGTTTGATGACTGACATTCGTTCCACTCTAATCTGTAGAAAGCAGCTATTTAAAAGAAAAGAATAAATATTTTGTTGCCATCCATGAGCACAGCATTTTTTTAGTATAGACTTTAGTATAAATACTATTTTTAATGCACATTGATTCACAACTAAAGAACAGAAGTGTGTAGACATCACTGTGAAAACCTGAGTTCCTTCCTCACGCCTCTTCTTTCCTCAAAGTAAATGGTTCCTATACTTTATTTCCAGCTTTTCCAGCCCATCTGTGTTTTGTGCCAGGAGGGAAAAGGTACAGAGAGAATTTCATGACTACAAAAGCAAAGGTTAACATTACTCACAGCATAAAAACAATTTAAAAGGGAGCAAAAGGGCTCTAATGGCCCGACAGTCTTCAAAGAAAATGTATTTTGCGCTCAAAATAATTCATAGCTTTTTGCCGGTGGCTTTTCAGCTTCCCGGAGACCCAGCATGAACCACTGTATTTTTCCCAGCAGGCTCTCTGCTCCTTGCAAAATGGCCTTCACCAGGGCATACCTCGCATCCCCTCCAAATATTGACAGCACTGGGTCCATCGCTTATTGGAAAAATGGCTGTAAGTAATGTTTTATCAGGCAATGCCATCTCCACACCTGTATTTTCTCCTGTCATATGACAATATTTGACAAGATTAATGATTTGATCTAGTGACATTTATTTCCAGTCACTGTCAATCTGCCAGCAAAACAACTCTCTTACTTGTGGCATTTAGTGTAGGAAGCATGTAGTAGCATTTGCTTGGCTTTTGTATTATTCATGAACCGCAAAGTTTACTTGATGCATGTAAACTCCAGTGCCTGGCAGCTTAGACATGAAACTCTCGACTGTTTACATGGAAAAATTCTTTAAAAATTACACTCGGTGAAATGATGATTGCTTGTCATGTTGCGAGAGGCATTTTAAAGTCGTTCTCTATTTTTGGCAATCAAACCAACGACGATTGTGTCAGTCGCTAAAAAGCAGAGGGTAATAATAAACCCCGCAACCTCTGAACTTCCCTGGCTTTAGGGGTCTCCTGCTCACGTCCCCAAAGGCCCACGTGTCCTGACAGCTTGAGTGATGAGTGGCGTACGGCTGTCTTAATCTGCCTCCTTCTATTTTTAGCCCACGCTAAACACGGAGCTTCGAAAATAGGCTCAAGCCCTAAACAAATGATTAATAGGGCACTTAGGGTCTCCCCACTGACCCATGCGTAACTATTAACAGCCAATAATGGAGGCCCTTAGGGGTCAAAAGGTTTAAAGGCTTTCTAATAAAAGTAACGGAGACGTGGGGACGTGTTTTGGAGGAGAAAAAGTTGTGTCTCAGTTTGAAATGCTGACAAGTTAATAATCCCTTCTCAAATGGCCCTACCGCAGTAAAATGGCCAGTTTGTTCTTACTTTTATTGCTATCATCTGTCAGTCACTCACATCTTTCTTTTTTCCTGCCTCTTCTTAAGTGGACTGAAAGAGCTAAAACAGCTTTACAGTAATGTTCTTGCTGGGGCTTTATTCTTCTTCCTTCCTCTTTCTTTTCTTTTTTCTTTTTTTTTTTTTTTTTGGTTGAATGTGAGTTCTTGCTCTAGATTTAGGCAGGAAATGCCTAATGGGTTCGTAAAGATGTATTCATGAAATGGTAATGAGATTCAAATTTGTACAAGGGTTTTACCTGGAATAAGAGGCAGCCTGAGGCAGAGCCTTTGTCCTGTTTTCCACGGCTCCAGATAGTTTCCTCAGTCACTTTTAAGAGCCCCTGATGCCATTTTACAATATATGCACTGGAGACACAAAACTTGTGAAATCCAAACAATAAAAACACACTGAGGAGTGTATTAATCAGACACGTGTCAAAACAAATTTTCGGAGGACAAATGGAGAACATATGAGTCAATAGGAAGTTGCTCTGCGTTGCATTATTGTGCTGCATGATCCTGAAATGTACGCAGTATAAAGGAAACGAACATTTCTGACAGCCTGGGAGTGATATCCAGTGTGCAACAAGAAACAAGCAGTGAAAGTTGAACTGATTGTCACAAAATCTTTCATCTGATCCACTATAATTAATTTTCAAATCAAAGAGCAATATATTCATATATCCATTCATCTTGTGAGCACCTTGCATGGCAGCTCTCTCCTGCTTTAGAGGCTATCAGTCAGTGGAAACGCAATATATAAGTGGACTCAATTTACTGTTTTTCTAATCTGTTCTACAAACAATTATCTAAAATAGTTGAATTTAAGCTATGCAGACTGATTTATACTCGAGGCTTGTGCGCTGAGTGTTGTATATACAGTAGGACTTTGGTGTTACACAGTGTATAAAGAGATGTAATCACTCACTGAAATTTTTTAAATGGTGTATCTTGAATGATTAAAAAATCTCACTTACTCATTTACATTAAAGTGTATTTTCACCTTTTCATCAAACGTGTTTTACACTGTTGGTCAAATTCACCCTTTCTTAAACACACTCACACACGAATGGCAACGGTTGCCGTGCAAGAGACCCAACCTCCACTGAGAACAGCCTGGATAGGGGAAGAGGGGGAATCAAACCACCAACCTGGTGATGAAGTAACCATTTCCAGCTTAAAACAACTGATGCTCCCCTGCTGAGAGCTGCTTTGGAATGGAGCAAGTATTAGTGTTATTCTAGCATAAATTTAGTTAATTCGATATATAATGAGGTGGAAGGACAGTATTGTGCTCTCATGCTTTAATTTATTCAAACCAAGTACTGCACTGAACCAACTTGCTTTTCAAAGTATGTTATACTGTTTCGCTGGCGAATCAAATGGTATTTTCTTGTTGGGTGGCCCTGACCTAACTCACGTCTTATTTAAAGACACATTAGAATGACGGCTGATGGACACCGTGGCTGTAAACTTGCAACCGCTTAATTATAACCACTTTACTTCCCCTCTAATTAACTATGGTTCATCTAAGAACAAAGAATCACTCTGGAGTCGTTCGTGCTCAACATTTGAAAAATGAAAACTTTGAGATAAAAACAATCCATTGTGCAATGCATAAAGCACCTTTATGCTTCACACTTCCCGGAGTTGTGAATCCTATAGATCTCTAGTTTGACCATATGTGTTTTTTGTGTTATATAATACGTCGAGCAGCTTTGATGTGCCTTCTTTATCAATCGTATAGCGACCCTGTTTGAAGAAAATGATTCACTCAGACTTCACTCTGTATGCTGCGCCGTCCGACTAACAACAAAACACTGTCTTATAATCTACTTACCATGCCCCAATCAGGTTGTCAAACACTATTTCCTAATTATCATACATAACATGCACTGCATTAAAGTGGCATTCTTGTAAACACCATATCTGTAATAGTGTGTGACAAGCCGTCTTTGTTTACACCATAATAACTGGGTGTTTGAATAACTTCTCAATGACTTTAAGTAAGCAGCCGCGCTCGCTCTGCTTCCATTCAGCTGTGCCGCCTGATAACCCGGACTGACATTGGCCATGTAGTGGACGGCAGAGGGCTGAATCAAACGGCGCGGCTCGGCGGATTCCTCAAGTCCCTCCACCTGCAGCCCGGAGACGTGGGAGTGCATTTCCTGCACACACATCGCGGATGTATAAGTGGCGTGCATCTCATTATGCAAATTTCCCCCATCTACTTTCGCAAACGTGAAACGCACTGATTTCATGGGTAGCCCGACCAAATCACGCGCGCATGCATTCATTTTCCATCTGTCACTGCCGTTCTCTCTGAACCTTCGGGCGGACTGTCTTCGCCGCAGCTTCTGAATGAATCTGCTTTGTATCTTTCAGTTCGGATGAAGCCCTACACTAACCATGCCCGGGGGCATCTGGGAGGGCGAGGCAGGGGGAAAGGGGTGGATGGGAGCTTTGAGATGGTCCAGACCGGCCAGTGGGCAGCCCTCGAGCTCCGCTCTCTCACAACAACAAGGACCCACACTGGCGCACACTCAGACCCTGCAACCTGAGAGGGCACAGGGGTCCTGCAGGATGCCTGCGTGGGGATAAATGAACCCAGATGCTTCCCGCACAAGCAGAGCAGCCAGGACCAGCGAAGGAGGGCTACAAGTTACAAAAAAAAAAAAAAAAACAAGGAGGCTGAACTCTTTTTCTGTCCTCCCCCTTCTTGATGCAGTTGTCTGTCAGATTCCTGCTCTTTCTCATAAGCAGTGATCACAAGAGGCCTCCGTGCAAGAAGCATTGTGGGAAATTATCAGAGGGGCGTTCCTCTTTGAAGAAGAATGAGAGCAGCAGCAAATCTTTAAGTCCTTTCCGGTTCCTCTTCCTGTCAAGCTGCCACCTGGACTGTAGGAGGAGAGAGTGAGAGAATGATGGTCACGTCTGTCAAAAAGCCGAAGCTGGAGCAGGAAGTTTTATACTATAACATGAAGAGTGGTGTTAATTATTTTCAGCTCATTCAGATTATTTTCTCAAAGTTATGTTTCCTTTTTATGTAAGCTCATTACTTGTTTAGCTGTTTGTTTTCTTTCAAAGAATACAATAAAAAGCTGGAAAGAAAAATCCTTTCCTTTGCAATCACTAGCTTTCTATGGTGGCTGTGATGCGGAGGGCAATACAACACCTATAGAAGCTTGGCAAAAAAAAAAAAGTGTTATAAGAAGTTGCTGTTTTCTGCCAAGAAATATAACAAAACACCCATAAAACCCCAACACGCCTCTTCACACCTCAGATAGGAAACAAAGACAATTTAAAGTTTTCATTTGAGAGCTTTAAAGGTTCTTACAGCTGGATGGCTTTAACTTAGAGAGAGCCAACCAATTTCTCATTTGATATTGTATATTAGTTTTTAGATAATGCGTACATGTCTGCTTGTATATATGTCAATAAAATATAACATACAACTGTTTATGTATTTGTAGAAAATTTACAACATGTGCCCTTTAAAATGTTATGTAGTTTCCTTTAAGCTCAGATTGTTATAAAACTGTGTAGATGTGTCGGTGTTCTTCTGACCCCACAAGTTGAAGCTAAATTCCTAAATTTTCCCCTTTAACACCACTCACATTAAAATTAAAAACACTCCTGCATGAAAAAATATCTGAATATAAGCACTCTCACCCCGAAATGAGCGACAAGAATTCAAAACAATTAATCCAATAAAAGTAACAAGCTGTTAAATTAAAACGTGTTGTGAGTTCAGAGGACAAATCAAGATAATGACTTTTTCTTTTTTTTTTCAAGAAAAGCAGAAAAAATGTTTCAGGAACTATTTAAGTTTGCAGAACTGACACTGAAAAATTTAATTTCGTGCCACTTATTTGACGATCGGGGTTTTGACAACTTGTCTGGATGCGGCCACCCTGCAGAGGGGGCAAAAAAGAGGAATAGAAGTAAAGATACTGTTAATAAGGCTTAAATAAGAAGTGAAAGGTTCAATTAAGAACCAAATTTTATTGACTTACAATGTCTTTTTATGTAGTGCTGTAAGTAATGCGTTTCCCCACATGTGCACACACGCTCACACACCATAACTATTGTTATTGTAATACAGTTTACTCAGGAAGGTTAATAAGGTTAATCATTAGCACAATGGCACAGGTCATGATTTTGATCTTTTGAATCCTAGTTTGAAGTGGGTCATAAAAATGTTTCACCCGGCTGCACTTTATAAAATACACTGTGAATTCCATTGCAGCCTTCTATTTCAGAGGTTCTTCTCGCTGCTGAAATTCAACCAATTCGTCACCACCTGCATCTTCAGTCTGGAAATCTGTTACAATAAACTATGGTGCTTTCAATAAGTCTCTAAATAAGCATCAAAGAGGTTAAAACAAGTGACAAGCCAGTTTGAAGTGATCTTTGCTGGAAGCAAAAATTCAAAATCATGGAGAAAAGTAGAATAGAATCACGTTTAGTGAAATCTGTTCAAGCAGAGTAATAAAATAGATAAACTTTCTCTGAGATGTGAAACAATTTGACAGATTAATTTAACTCAAACTAAGATGGCCAAAATTTTTTCCTCCAAAGTGTCAGACTTTGCATGCTGTTACTCATATTCAAAGAACTTGATCATGCATAAAATCCACATCATCTGCATACAGTGATATAATGAGAGAAAAACAATGTGAGTGGCTACATGTGCAGATATTTCTGCAGCTTTTCTCTCCTTGTTGGGATTCTCGTAGCGATGGTCCACCTATGAAGTGCAAACTTATTCTGAAGAAGAGGTGGGTGGTATAATCAAAAATACTGGGTGCATGAAAACACTTGGAGGCAGATGCGTTGTTTTATGCAGTAGCACTTCAAAGCTTCCTTTCTGCTGCGGACTACAGCGATGTGTTTCTCGCCAGGGACCTTGGGAGTAACCTGTGTCACTACTAATCTACCAGGCTCCCCTGATGCCATCCAGATGCCCCATCCTGAAACACACACCGGCTTCTTTGTTTGCTTCAACTTGAGGTTTAGACGCTTGCGCCCCCCCACCACCATATACAGATGCGCACACCAGCTCATGAGCACAGGCGCACACTCTCAGACTAACAAAGATTGTGTTTGCCTACACGCTTGATCGCTGCTTGCATTAAACCACACATTCAACCACCGACACACACAAGCCAACCACCCCCCCCAAGTCTGAGGGCCATGTAGCACCGAGGAATAAACGACAAATTTCCTACTTCAGCTCACTAAGCCTCGCCTGTTTTAACTCACTCCTAACATAACTTGCCATGTCGGAAGACCAAGAGTTAAATGAAAAAGGACTAAATTTCCTGAAATGAAATGACTGTCGGCTCGACTTTGCTCCATCATCCAAGAAGAGTGCAAGTAAAATACCCTCGTCCTTCCATTCTGTTTTTTGCGTAATGAACAGCGGGCAGAGTTTGAAATATCAAAGGCAGCCGAGGTAAAAGGCATCTCTCTAATGAATTATGAAAGAAAGTTGGGTTGTTTGTCTCCCTTTGATCTCGGGGATTCGACGCAGCCTGTAGCCTCTGAAGATGTCAACATGACCATTAGGAAGTGCTGACATCCATCTTCTGGCCAGGATGACAAAGCAGCAAGCACCCGTGTGTTTGTGTGTGTGTTTGTGTGCGTGCACGCTTTGCCAAATGCACTTTACATCTGTTGACCGTGTCCGTGTGCTTGCATTAATGTGAACTGTGCGCATTCATGCATGTGTACATGATCGCACATGCAGTGTGTGTGTGTGTGTGGAGAACTGCGGGCTCTTCTGTGGTCTTCTTGCACATCTGTGTGAGTGTGAGTGTGTGTGTGAGAGAGAGAGAGGATGAGAGAGTGCATGCTTGCATGGTGCGCTGGCTGGCTGTCCTGCCTTGAGGGGAGATAAATAGCCGAGTGTTGTTGTTGTCCAGAGAGCAGACACTCAGACAGCCGCTCACACATGATTAATTGTTTCCTTGTTGGGACTGGGACCAGTTGACTACGGCGGGGCCAAGGCCTCCCGCCCAGCATTTCCAGACGTGCGTGTGTGTGTGTGTGTGTGTGTGTGTGTGCAAAGGAAGGAGGAAAAGAGAGAGTGATGAAAAGCAAAGACACTAAAGAGAGAGGAAAAAAAGACTGTTATGTTCTATTTTATGAGTTGGTCTGTCACTGCACCCTCTTTTTAAACACATGCTATTGTTTAGCACTCGGCCACACAGTGAAGTGGTGAGGTTTCTGGTCGAATGTGGTGAAAATGATTGATGCGATGTGAGGTGCTGAATTTGTCCTGGAACCTTTTTTGTGTTTACTTCGGTCGCGTTGTGCGATGTCAAAGGTCACCAACGGACTTATTGTGCGATTGTTTCTTATTGTTGATACAGACTGTGAGAAATTCAATGAAATGATGCTTCACATTAATTTTTCTCTGCCGGTCAGTGGTATTTGTGGGGGGGGGGGGGGGGGGGGGGGGTACATGAACGCTGAGTTTCATGAGTGCATGAGTGAGCCAGATGATTGATTAATTGCAATTATCAGGGGTCTGATAATTCGCCGCAGATGATAATAACTTCAAGCATGCTTTATTACTTTGGCAGAAAAAGCCTCTCTAGTGTCTAAATTGTCCCCCTCACACCCACCTCTCCTTTTAATTCCTCTTCCTTCACTGTCCAGTGGTTTTGAGTGCAGCAGGACAGGTGGACGGCTGAGCCGACGCGCGCAAATATTCAAGGTTCGGGAGGGGAGAGGGTTAAAATTTTGAAGTATAAATAGAAAACAAACTCCCTAATTGCCAGGTATCGTCGACAAACGGGAAGGAAACACAGCGGGGGAGTGTTGTTGCCACAGACATCACAGTTAAAAACACGCTGCCATGCTCGCAGGGCCATTCGGCTCGGTTGCACATTATGGTTTAATGACGGCACGAGGATGACTCACATGCAACACTGATTCACTTTACATTAGACCCTTAATCACAGCAGCCATTATCCCCCCTTTGTGTTGATAAAAGTGCTGGACTCAACTATATCTCTGTCAAACACATGCAAAACAGTTCACAAGAGTTGCTACTTTACTCGTGTGTGTTATTTTAAAGCATATCCAGGTTCCAGGTCAGCTTTATAATTAATATTATACCCAGTTCTAATTTTCACATGATGAACTGAAGATGTCAGAATGTCAGATTTTGGCCTTAACTCAATTTTGAACAGTTACTGTGTGCAGTTTTGGCCTCGCGGAGTCGTCGAATATCGAAGGTTTTCACCTTCATGTCTGCCAGACTCCTGTGAGATGGATCATGTCATAAACCGCTCCACCGAAACGGGACCCTCATAATCTGTCCTGACATCAAACCGGCCTCTTATGTTTTTATAGGGATAGCGTTAAACTGAAACATACCCATCTGTTTCTTTTTGTGTGCCAACACGTCAGATTGGATCAGGATCCGGACGGGTTTAAGTGACAGTGAGGCCGTGGCGTGATCCCACACTGTCTCAACCACCCAGTGTCATGTTCACATGCTCAGATGAGTTTATCGTCATTCTCAGATGAGTTGTGGTGGCATAAAATACACACGTGTGTGGGTTAAAGTATTAACGTGTAACCCGGATACTGCATCTGTTTGGTTGTCCGTGTAACTAGGTGGAGCCGCATAAGCGTTTGCAGAAGCAGCGCTTGGTGTTCATTCTTAAAGTAAAGACTTCATTTTTCCAGTGTTTAACATGGTTGATCATTAGATTACGCTATTTGATTACTGAGTTTTTTTTATGAACATTATATCTCAAAAATAGAATAATTTATCAAGGGGCTAAGATTGTCACCATCCAATCCAGTTATCTTAGTTAAGTGCAAACACTGTAAATAGGGCAGTAAACATCAATTAGCCATTTCATGCTGGGTTGTGTGCCAGAATATTTTTGGCTGCAGTCCGTAACTTCCTGTCTGACGACTGCTCTGAGCCAAGATGCGCTCAAGACAAAGTCATTGTCAAATGGGGAAATTATTAAACGAACCAGTTCATTTTTGAGTTATTTACTATGAAAAACTGACCTGTCACTAATATTTACTGCACTAACACACTTTCCACTTCCTCTTTGCTTTTTAAGTTTCACATAGCATGCTCTTTTTTTGGGCACAGTTGTTGGTAGGTGTTGTGAGCCTCCTCTGATCCTGCGGGGAAATGAATCAGAACAACACAGGATCGTTTTGATGAGAATGAATGGAGCTACAAAAGTCGCCCATGGTCAGTCCGCACTGGTTAATTGGGGCAGTTTAGTGCAGCGGAGACTTAAAAGCCCCGGTCCTCCTTGACACTGATGGCTGTCCTATAAGGGACCCTCAGTCGGGTCCTCAGGTCTTTTGATAGGGCACTCGCCGGCGTCCTCTGGGGCTTTTTTTCACCCCCCACAATAAACAGGCAGCCCTTTGTCACTGGGAGAAGGGGGGTCTTGAGGGTTGCTCCTCGTTATTATTTTCTAAAGTAATTATACCTTATTATCTGTGTTTACTTTAGCGGGGGTGCGAGCGTGCAGGTGTGGGCCATTCGGCAGTGGGTTGGCAGTCTCACTGGTGAACGCACCCCTGAGCTCCCTTTTTTTTTTTTTTTTTTTTAACACTCACCCCGCCATCTTTACTTGGAGTTTTTTTTTTTTTTTTTTTTTAGGGGGGGTTTAGTAGTAGCATTGTAGCCCCATCGCTAATTTCGGCCCAACAAAAGAAACGTGCAATTAGGGCTATTATAGCAGCAGCTGCATACTTCCAAGCTGTGCAGCGACAGCTTCATCTTCACCCCGGTTCACTGGCGAAGAGACTGAAGAGGGGAGAAGCAGTGAGAGCAGGGCCTGTAGCAGTGGGAGAGAGAGAGAGAGAGAGTGAGGGAGAGAGAGCTGGAATGGTCACAGTAGCCTCCAGTGTCTGCAGAAAAGAGAGGAAAATATAGCCTGGGTGGCTAGTGTGTTTCTTCAGTGTAGACGCAGCAGGGACTCTCGCCCACAGGCTCGTGGGCCTGGAGAACAATGGATCTGCCATCTCCCAACATGAGGAGTTATGAAATAGTCCTCGCCACAGTTCCATTGGCTGCTCTCTTGCATGTGGTCTCAGAACTGCGTGGGCCGAGGGGAAAAAAAAAACGATTTGCAAATAAGAAAATGCTTTTTTGAAGAGTCTGAGCATTCAGGAAGCTTTTTTTTTTTTTTAAACAGAATTTGCCGCCGAGTTCAAAATACGGTTCTGGACTTCATTAGCGACACAACTTGAATTTCAGTGTGAAGGCTAAACAAGACCGAGACACTGAAAAATACTCTGCTTTAAATATTTTAAATACAGCAATTTAATGCTGAACTATTTGCACCGCATGTTGTTATTGAACCCTTGCATCTGTCAATATCAGGCGATGTGACTGTGAGCCGTCCGAGTCAAGGTGAATCATGCGGGTCACAAAGAAACGTGAAAAAAAAAAGTGGCGCTCGCGCAAATTAAAGTCTCGACTGAATGGAATCAGAGAAGCACGAGCAGAAGGCCCTGAAAAGCTCGCCGATCTATGTGGGGCTGAATATGGAGGAGCTGCAGAGGCCCTCACAGCGTCAGACACAAGGGACCAATCTTACGCTCTCAGCACAAACAAAATGGTCACAAGTCCTCCTCTGTCGCTCTCACTTACCGATTCTCTCACCTCACTGACTTCACAACCCTTAGAATAATCATGTGGCCCCGGGCTCTCAGTTCCACGCTCATAAACATATCGTACGTCTACGAGCTCTCTGACTTTGCCTGATGAGCGCATGCAGTCCCTTTATTTCCTGCAGTATGCGGCGACGATACGTCTCCTTCATGTATGGATGTCATGAGCAGCTGGAGCCGAGCACCCGGGAGAGCCGCTGGGCTGTGACACACAGCTGATTGGGATAATAACTTGTAGTAAACAGGGATTTTGAACCCTCCCAGAAGAAAACAAGTGACTGTCAGATGCTTGTCAGTGTGCTTTCAGTTGCCAACATTTAAATGCATGACCTGAGCAAGCAGATTTCCACTTCCACTTTTTCCAAGCTTCACTGCCAAAGTCTGAGTGTGACCCGCTGTAGAGCCTCTCTTTCCAACTCCAGCCTGACACAAAACAACAAATAGTGCTTGGAAATTAAAGTTCACGGCCCGGAAACCATTCTGATTATTGCAAATATTCAGACATCAACAATATCGGTGAATTAATTTTATATAATATGATGCATACCATACATCAGCAGGGTTTGGAAAGATTTGTTAATATATACTGAAACTATGAAATGTATTTTAAACCATAATTTGACTTTTTAGTGACTGGATTTCTCAAAACAATTAAAGAAGTTAATATTCGAATACTTGAAAGAAATTTCAGTTCCACAACATTTGCTTTTGAGGACAAACATTTAGCTGAATACGGTGGTCATCTTCCAGCTGCCCCATGCCAGGGTCAACATCTAATCCAACCTAATCCGCTTCCTGACTTGGTCTTTATGGGATTTGAATCTCATCTTCCAGTCTCAAACTCGGCGCTGTCATTCTTCTTAAGGACAACTTCCCATACATCATCTGCGATCTGTTCAGATTTAAATGCTCTGATAAAAACATCACACAGATCAGTACAACAGGCAGTGAGGCAACTTCAGTTTCTGATATTCCCTCCACGGTCATTTTAGTCTCCCAACAAGGTGTTGACTGTTGCTGTGACTACTTCTCTGAACATATTATTCCATAAAACCCGCTCTTTGTTTCACCCTGAACTGGTCGGGTCAGCATATTTGGTAACTTGCATATTTTCTTCATTTTCTTTCACAATAATAATGATTAAAATATGAGAGTAATTAAAAATAAAAAAAACTTAAAAAAAAATCAAAAATATTTATGCAAAAAATTTAAATGCATGTTGCTGTTGTGTTTTCTCCCTTTGCCAGCACAGCTTCCTCCCTGCTGGTGCACTTGATTTAAGCATTTAACATGAAAATTACAAAATAAGAATAAATGTTGATGTAATAAAAAACAAGGAACATTATATGTGAAGATGCAAAATCAGTACCAGTATCACTTTTCAAACTTGTGTCCAGTGCTTGGAAACTGTAATTAGGGTCCTTTTTTTTAAATAAAACCTGTCATCCCTGGACAGAAATGCAATAAAAACATTGTCAAATGATGGACTACTTGGTGAATTGTGTCTCTTTTTGGCTAATGAATTGCTGTTTATTGTTTTTGTAAGTTGTATTGTTTCATATTACAGGTTTATTCACACATTAAAAGTGTTTACATCATTAACTTCCAAGTATTTTTTGGACAGCTCTCCCGATTGCTTTCTAATTGTCTCCCCGTTCTTTACAACCAGCAGATGCAGGGCGAATCGATCGATTACTGAGATTACATAAAAACATCTGCTATTGGGTATATTTTCTCTTGGTTGCCAAAAACTTTCTCCAAAGGTTTGCAGGATTTTTTTTAGATCTCAGCATCGGAGCATATCCCACACATTCAGAGAGAAACGGAGAGCTGATCTGATCAAATGTATGAAGTTCCACCTGTTACTCTCCGAGGATCAATTTGATGGATTTCAGGGGATTGTTAATGCTGTGTCTTCACTTTTCCCTGTTTTATTTAAATTGTGATGCAATAAAACCCTAATCTTCCGTCTTCAGTGAGTTCATCATGTTAAGATTGAGTTTTGATCAGATAAAATGCTTGATGAAAAATCGATAAAGTCAACACGGGATGAATTCACTCTGCAAATATTTGTAAATATGTATGAAGCAGCTTACTTTACTGTACTGTGACTATTTAAAATATGAAACTAAGCCGCTTGTTTAACCTTTGTGAAGCCCATTTCAATGCTTCCTCCTCTAATGTTATGGCAAGTTCTGGCAATAAAGTTACAATCCATAAAGTCAGCAAACGCACCAAAACAGATATGGAATGTGTAAAATTAGAAACAGTTGCAATAAGCTGCATTATCGTACAAAAACAGAAAATGAGCATAAACACAGTACTTGGCGAGCTGTTTTCAGGTGCCTTTCCACTTCTCGAGGTGGAGGATGGATATTGTTTTCAGGATGAAAGCGGCTCTCGCAGCCTTGGTCTTACTGGCATCCATTTCACCTCATTAGGACCCTGGGACCGAGAGTCGGCAAAACACTGAGAGAAATCATTTTGCCGGGGGAGTGTGGTGGGGATAAATTGGCCTCTGGTTCAGTACGAGAGTCCCCGCTGTGCCAAGCGGAAGAGAAGGGCCTGGCTGGCAGTAGGGGCAGGCCCAGGCAAAGCAGGCTGGGAGGCCCCATGCTGAGACCCCCTCCCCGTCTCTGACAAACACGGCAGTGGATAATCTCTCCTTCAGGGACTCGGCCCAGCGCTGTGGGGCTGGGAGGGAAGGGGGCTGTTATACAGCACAGTGCAGAGGAACTGCCTCTCTATGTGTGTAGCATGGACCACTCACACACACACATACTTGTTT